>NW_017729018.1:10752080-10762759 GCF_001723915.1 Gavialis gangeticus | reverse complement strand
ACTGATATTTTTTTGGTAAACATTTTTGCCATTCTTTCTTTGCCCTGACTTGGGATAGAGAAGATTTTCCTAAGACAAGAAGACCATTTCCCACCTGG
The DNA here is from genome assembly GCF_001723915.1 of Gavialis gangeticus. NCBI lineage: Eukaryota > Metazoa > Chordata > Crocodylia > Gavialidae > Gavialis > Gavialis gangeticus. The sequence continues at coordinate 10,762,661 of NW_017729018.1, read as the reverse complement.
TTCTCATACCAATTGCCTCTTAAAATTGGGCTCTAGGTGTGACATCTTGGACATGCCCAATTAGTGGACATTTGGGAAAAAAAGCCATAAACGCACATGAGCCTATGAGGCTGGAGCTGACTTCTGTTAGCTCCAAAAATACAAGCCCCTGTCCTCTGAGCTATAGATCCATAACCACAGCTTCCTTAAGATGTGTGTATGAGGTGTCTTTCCCCATGTTGTTTGTGCACCAATGGGAGCTGCCATGCCTGGGATGCATCCTGCAGAGCTGCGGCCTTCTCCGTGGCGGGATGGTGCCCCTGTAGCCAGCACTGCCTTCCTGGCAAGGATGCACAGATGCTCGTCCCGCAGTGAGCTAGGAGCCACAGCCCCCCAGATTTCTCTCCCAGCTTCTGCCGTGACATGCTCTGGCCTCTAGCACAGCCTGTTTGCGCAATGCTTGCTCACCTGGGGCAGCCTTCGTGACCCCCCATGTTGGGGAAGGACATTGCATGGGTTTGGAGGGAGGAAGAGATGCAGAGCCCAGCCAGCTCTGGCGCTGAGTAGGGAAGCTGCTCCACGGGTGTGGAGCAGGGTGGGAGGAGTATGCCCAGCCTGATGGAGGCGGCAGGACAGAACAGAGGGACCGGGCATGCCAGTCAGCTGGGACGTGAGCAGGAGCAGTTGGCAGGACCATCCTTGTGAAGAGTGATGCTAGGATCTTCACTGTTCAGGAACAGCTACCAGGTGGTTGAATACAGGTCCCCAGCCACCACCAGCTGTGACTCGGGTGGGAGAGTCTGTGGAAATGGGGACCCACACGGCTCTCCCTGAGGCTCGAGGTTTCCTGCAGGCCGTCCCAGCCTCTGCTGCCTGTGCCTGATTGTGCTCAGAGCTGCCACACTGCCTGGGGTGGTGCCGCTGGGAGCAGTGGGGTGACCTGGGATGCTCCCGTTCCAGGCTAGCATCTTTCTCCTGGTACAGGAGGGGCAGCAGGGGAAAGGGCATGATTGGTGCTGATGTGGGAAGTGCTGGAGACCTCAGACAGAGAGACCAGAGCCATTTATACATGCCTAGCGCGTGCAAACATGGATGCAACACTGCAAAATAAACACATCAAGCACCTTACAGGTCCTGCCCCTCTTTCATCTTCAGAGACCTGTTAGTGCTGGAAAACGCAATGGGACCTCCCTGTACCCACCAACTCAGGCAAGGTAGAGCCAGCTTGGTGCCATGACTCTGCTTCCTACTCGCTCAGCTGTCTGCTCACCTATGGCCACGGAGCCAGCAGTCCTGAGCACCCACAGCTCTCCTAGGGTCTGTAGGCACTCAGCGCCACTAAACATTGGCACTGCTTTCTTTTCTAAATCATTCTTTCCTGCCCTTTGCTGTGTCTCTCGAGGTGGCCTTCGTCTCCTCTTGGTCTCCAGCCTGGTCCTTCCCCACTCCTCCTCCTTGGCTTCACCTGGCCTTTCCCTTGACTCTAGACTTGTCCTCTTCTTCCCTCTTGGCTTTTTCCTTGGTTTCTCCCCTTTTCTGCCCGTTAACACTGGAACTGCCTCATGATTTGAATTGTGGACCGTTTTCTTCCAGAGACCTTAGGCTTGTCAAAATCCTGGGTTTCTTCTCTCCCAGGAGCTGGGCTCCTGACTGGTTCCTACTCATGCTATGGCCTAGGTGTGACCCAGCCTTCCACTATTCACTTACTTCTGTGGTTGTGGAAGACAGGGCATGAGGGAGAGGTTTCCTAGCAAAAGCCATTTTAAAACTATGCCAAATATTAACCCCAAGAGCCGGTGGGACATCCAGAGTCAGGCATGTGCTCAGTCAGTGCCCAGCCAGCCCCTGAAGTGCTCAGACGTTCCTGCAGTGAAGCACTGAAGGGGGAAACTTGGCCTTCATGGCATGAGGAGATGCGGTTCCTAGAAGGATAGCAAGTGATGACATCTCATGGACCTGAGGAGCCTTATTTTCATAAACATTAGGGCTGGAAGGGACCTCAGAAGATCATCGAGTGCAGCCCCCAATGCATCTTACCAAGCTGTTGGTCTTTTACCAGCCTCTTGTTTTACTGCATCTCCAGGCCAAGGCAAGCATGCGAGACATGGTCATGATGTTGAGGATTATCCCAGGCATCAGGTGGAAAAGGAAAAGGAAATGGTGACTGTACAGAGAGACCAGAGCCATTTGTACATGCCTAGCACGTGCAAACATGGATGCAACGCTCCAAAATAAACAAGTTTAAATTTTATAAACCTATATAACTTAATTAGGATTAAACCCTATGACATGTACAGGTGCCCCAGGAGTGGGCAGCATCTTCTACAGACTGCACCACCCGCACCCCTGGGTTTGCTACTGTCATGATGGAAGTTATAATTGAGACAGGCTCTCTAACAGAAAACTGAGGAAGTTGGGAATTGGCAAATGGTCCCTGAGTTAAGAAGCGTTTAGTTAGTTACAGACAAGGGTCTGCCGAGGTTGCCAACTGCTCCACAGTAAAACCTATTGTTTAGTTCTTTGCACTTCACCAAACCTGGAGATCGCAGCAGATACCGCTCTTGTTTTTCCCCCCAGTGGGCTTGCCCCAGGCCCACGATTTTCCTGCAAGCTCTGCAGTGCAGGAGCTGTCAGGCCTTGACCAGGCCCAGACAGCCGTGCTGTGGTCTTTCCTAGAGAGCTCTGTGTCCAGGCCCGGGTGGGGTAGCTGCGGGGCAGGAGTTAACAGGCCTCAAGGCACATCTGGCCAGACTTGGGCTAAGAGATTTTGGCAGCGAGGGAGTTGTGTTAGTCCAGTGACATTAAACTGCCCTCCAACCTCCTGCTAACATGCACCCACCATAAATAAGCATCACGGGCCCTGTAAATAAGAGCAGATAAAAATGGACTTTTTTATTAAAATTAAAAGCAAGTTTATTTTATTCAAATTGGACTTTGATTAAAATGAAACACCTTTTTTTTAAAAAAAACAAGCCTATTTAAAGGTCAGTGTGATATGCCGGCAACTTATATGAGGGCCTGACTTTACTACCATCTATTAAAATAATTTAAATGACATTTAAAAAAAGAAAAAAAATCAAGTGGTGTCTTTCTGCTGCCAGAGCCTTAAAGAAAGCCAACGCTTTGAACAGGAAGGATATTACTGGCTAAGCCCCCACTTTACTGATGTGCAAAAACCAGGTTTTGACCCCTGCAGCTTTTTCTGCAGGGGCAGAGGGAATATTTGAGTTGCTTGAATTTATTCAGTGACTTTGGGCCAATGACTGGTTCATACGGATTTAAGAAATCAAGCGGGAGTTGATAAAAGCAGGAAAACGTGCTTTCATCTTCCAGTTCGTCAACAAAAGCAAGGTCTGCGAGAATGAGGTCTACTTGGTCTATCATCTCGAAGGACGGCCCGACCGGAAACAATCAGGCCAATTCACTGACCATATATAATAATTGAAATACTTCCTTTGGCACCCCCTCCTCATTTGCTTCTGTTTCCAGCCCGTTTTATGACCATTGCATTTAACAAATGAGAACAAGATAAAGTGCCGCTTCCATGCATTTTTTTTTTTGATCGAATGCAAATTTCAGAACGCCACCCGGCAAAATCCTAGGCTAAAAATAGAAAGGAACCATCTCATCCACAAAGGCATGCATCGTTCCTTGTTTCCTAACGTAATAAGGAAACCCGGAGTGAGCGTATGTTAGGATCCAGAATGGCTTAGATAAATGCGTCTCCATGCCGGTTTGCAAAAGACAACACGCATGTCATGAGCGGGCGTCTGTTGACTTGCAAGCAGGCGGTGCCCAACCAGCGAGAATCGCCCTTTCCCAAGGAAAAGGGCTCCGAAGCACGAGATTAAAGTCCCTGCTTTGAATCAAGGTTTGCTGCTCGCCGATCTACATGAGAGATTAAATTGCTTGGATTGTGAGCAGTCCAGCCTGGTGTGCAGCCCCCAGCGGCGGCCGGTGGGTGCTTCTGGGGACGGGAATTTTCTGCCTGGAAGCTGAGCGATGTTGTCTCTCACATCTCATCTCCTGGGAGTGACGATGGTGAAAGCGGCTCCCGCCCTGCCTTGCTGAGCTGGATTCTGCCCCGAGCGTGCCCTGCTGATGCCCGTTTAAAGAGACAGCAATCCTAGAGGCTCTCGATTTTGGGGATTTCTCCCTGGGATCAGCTCAGGGAGATAGCGGGGTGCATAGGAGCCAGCAGCTCCTTCTCCTGGGGCGCAGCGCCAGGCCTCTGGAGGTATCCTGGTTTCTCCAGGGGGAAGGGTTGTGGGTGCAGCATTCGCAGAGAATGGACATCCTTTGTTGAAGCAGTAGGATGCAGGCAGGCCCTGGGGGTCTCTCTCTGGCGCCCAGTATGGGCTGCCAGGGGTCTCCCCTCGTTGTCACCCTCCCAGCGAATTCTGCACCATTTCCTCCCTCTCGTTCTCGCCCGCGAACGGTGACGGCATCAAACGCTCCCGCAGGGCTTATAAAGGGGCCGGGGAGTGTCGTGGCCAGGAATAACCTCTATGGCGCCGTGCGCACTAAGATTTGCATAATCCAGTCTCATGCTTCGGAGCACCCTGGCGAGGGCCGCGGGGGTCAGGAAGGAATTTGCTCCCCAGTTCCCTGAGCCTCATCCACACCGTCTTGCTAGCCAGGTGCAAGGGGGTTTGCCTTCCACCAAAGCACTGGGTCACTGCCTGGGGGCAGGATCCGGACCCCAAGGCACCGTTCCCCTGCTGCTGTGTGACGAGTGCTCAGGCCCGGGGAGCCGCGCTGTGTTTTTAGCGTGCCGGCGAGAACACGGGCTGCATGTTTCCAAGTGAAAGCAGAAGGCATCGCAGGGGGCAGCCCCGCTGAGCTGACTTCTGCCTTGCAGATGCCACTGCAGGGGAGCAAGCCCCTTCCTCTGCTGGGGCAGACCCTGAAGCCCACCCCTCTGGGTCCATCGCAGGGGCTGGCTCCCCAGCTGTGCCCCTAGCCCCTGGGCTGCATCTGCGGGAACCGTGACTCAGGCGAGCCTGTGGTTTGCGGCCCCAGGAGATGGAGGGCAGCGACAGTCTCCTTGCAATCTCACAGCCCAGCCTGCCTCGGATGTGCAGGCCTCCGCCAGCCAGGCTGGCCGCTCCCTTGGCAGCTCCCCCACGCAGGCCTCGAGCTCCGGAGGAATTTGGGGTGGGATCTGGTGCCTCCCAGTGGCCTGTCGGAGGAGAAGCCCGTGTCCCTGGCACTTTAGCTGTGTTAGCAGGCGTCGAGCAGGTGGCAGGGGTAGCATGGGGTGCTGGGCCAGCGGGTGGACCCCTGGGGCTGGGGCGAAGGGGCCGGTGCCCAGGTTGATGCGCAGTGTCTTTGCAGCTGATGCAGCAGCAGACGACGGTCCTTTCCACCTCCCATGGCAGCTACCTGAGCCCCGGCGTCACCTTCTCGCCCTGCCACATCCAGCAGATCGGCGCCGTCAGTCTGAATGGGCTGCCGGCCACCCCAATCGCCCCGGCTTCAGGTATGTGGCAGCCACACCTGGCTCCGAACAAGCCTCTGAACAAGGAAGGGACCTGGGCAGGCCCGGTTGTGTTGCACCCAGCACAGCCCCTGAGGGCCAGCGCACCACTGCAAGGGCACACGTGACCTCATCGTCTGCAAACACCGAGTCGTAGGTGGGGCCTGCCTCCCAGGGGGCTTCTGTGACACCTGGCATCCCAGTGCTGCGAGCTCCCTCACAGCAGTGCCCTGCTGCAGCTAAGCCCATGGCAGCATGTGCTGCTCTTCTGTCTGGACCGGCTGGGGTGCTGGATTGCTTCCCCGCAGCGCTAACGCTGGTGGCCGGTGGGAGCCAAGCTAATGCAGGATGGGTTTGTCTCTTCCCCCTTCAGGTCTCCACTCGCCTCCTCTCCTGGGCACGGCTGCCGTTCCAGGCCTGGTGGCGCCCATCGCAAATGGGTTCACCGGGGTGGTGCCTTTCCCCAATGGCCACCCGACGCTGGAGACCGTCTACACCAATGGCCTCGTGCCCTACCCAGGTACAGAGGCTGCGGGCGGGGCCTTCTCCTCCCATCTTTACTGGCTCCTGGGATTGGCCCCATCGCTGCACCAGCCCGATGCTGTGGTCTTTCTCCAGCCTCTCCCCATGCGAACTAGACCTGCCTTTCCCCTGATGCCTCCAGGCTAAACCCTTCATCCCAGCAACTAGCCGGAGACCAGAGCATGCCTGGCATCCCTGCAAGCAGCTTTCTCTGGTGCCAGGGTGGGGAGCACGTCTCCCTTCTCATCCCTCTCTCTTTTTCCCTTGCTCCAGCCCAGAGCCCATCGGTGGCAGAGACACTGCATCCAGCCTTCACGGGGGTCCAACAGTATGCAGGTACCTCTCCCCTTTTTTCCTCCTTTTCCTTGTGCTGCCATGATCTTAATGTCCCCCTAGTAACCTCCTTGTTTTGTCTCCTTGACTATAGCCGTGTACCCAACCACAACCATCACCCCGATCGCCCAGACTGTCCCCCAGCCTCCCCCACTCCTGCAGCAGCAGCAGCGAGAAGGTGAGGCCCTGAGCTGGGGTGCTGGGCAGTGCTAGGGGGTTTGGGGGCATCCCTTGCTGCAGTGTAGCCCGGGGTGGGGCTGAGTCACGTGCACCAATGACAGTGATGGAGGGCGAGGACAGGACTGGAGGATGGCAGGGCAGACACAGGGTCCACAGCTCCTGTTCTGCTCAGCCATGCATACAGCTCGACTTGGGAGGCTGCCTTTGTGCTCTGGGGACCCAGAGGCAGCTCGGCGGGGAGAGCGAACATCTTCCGCCCCCCTGCCACAGCTCGGGCTGGCTGACCCAGGGGCAGCATCAATGCAACTGGCTTTCTCCGGGAATGGCTTGCTGCTCACACCCCTAGGCTGGCATTGGCAACCTCAGCTCAACTTTGCCCTGTGGTCAGTTCTCAGATGATGCTTGAAAGGTCCACAGTCTGGTGCATCTGGACCCTATGGCCCCTCCCCTCCCCCCCAACTGCGGCGTCCACCATACCGTACTGAGCAGTGCCTGGCTTTTGCCCCATCCTTGTCAGAGACTGTCCAGTATCACCGGGGGGACCTGCAGTATCTCGAGGCCTTGTGGCATTCACAGCTCAGGCTCACCTGTGCATCCCTGAGCTCTTCCCTCCAGGTGGGGATAGCAGGGCAGCGAATCCAGGGGTCTCAACCAAGCTGTTTCCCCAGCTGACCCCACGTGTCTCCCCACTTCTCTTGGGGACTTCCACAGGCCCGGAAGGCTGCAATCTCTTCATCTACCACCTGCCTCAGGAGTTTGGAGACAACGAGCTGATGCAGATGTTTCTGCCCTTTGGCAACATCATCTCCTCCAAGGTGTTCATGGACCGAGCCACCAACCAGAGCAAGTGCTTCGGTAAGCTCCCTGCCGCGGGGAGAAGGGACAGCAGCAGGGGAGAGGGCATGTGAGACAGCAGCCACCTGAGCACGTGCAGGGAATCTGCTCTCCAAGACAGGGCTGCCATCCAAAGGTGGTGGAGCACCAGGCATCTGGGTCCTGGCTGGGAACAGAGAGGAGGAGCTGGCAGGGGAGACAGGAGGACAGCTAAATGAGGGGGGTCCTCGCCCATATGGATTGGAGCTGTGCGTCTGGGGGCACAGACCAGGGCTGTCTGGGGGTTTGCATGTCTGCACCGAGATATGCATGTACATACACCAGGGAACGTGCAGGTACACACACACCACTGCCAGGGAGGTGTGTGCACAACAGGGCACTAGGGGCACCTTGCCATGGGAGAGTTTGTGCATTTGGGGAGCAGTTTGCTCCAGGGTCCTGCCTCAGGCTTCCCCTCTCTGTTTGCAGGGGGCTGTAGGGGTGTGCACATGTGTTTGTATGTACATGAGAGAGAGAGGGAGAGTCGACACAGGCTTGTTGGCACCTACCACTGGAGTCACTGGCCCAGAGGCCTGTAGACATGGCCTGAGTCATTTAATAAGCATGTGGTTGGGCTGCTGTGTTTATGGCTGGGGTTTTTGTGCTCACAAGGAGGACACATGACTCAGTGATCTGTTCAGGTCCCTTCTAACCCTAGAAACTATGAGCTGTGCCTCCGTACCCCACGTGCGATAGGAACATACCTGCCACTGGCAGCTCCTTTCACTCCCGCCTCCCTGAGGCCCTTGCTTCCTGCCGGCCTGGGGGGCAGACGCCAGTGCGGAGCAGTGCCACAGTCTGTGCATTGGGCTGGCCTGTTCCAGCAACCCAGCCCCAACCAGCCTGGCTCTGAGGACCAGATGCCTGTGCTGCTGCCCATCCTGGTCTCTGTCCTGCAGGTTTTGTGAGCTTCGATAACCCCTCCAGTGCCCAGACAGCCATCCAGGCCATGAACGGCTTCCAGATCGGGATGAAAAGGTTGAAGGTTCAGCTAAAGCGACCCAAGGATGCCAGCCACCCCTACTGACAGTAGGTGCGACCCGGAGTCGGTGTTGCAGCACAGGTAACACGCAAAGCCTTGCAGCTTCTGCTCCTTCCCCACCCAGGGCCACCACCCACCTCCAGCCCTGCCTTGCAGCCCTGTCACTGAGATCCTGGCTGGAAGGGCAGCCGTCAGCTCCCCATTGCTTAAGCGTGTCCAGTCCTCTGGTGCAAGTGGGTGTTAAATGCTGATGGTTTCTTTTGCATATGACAATGGCATTAGGCTGTGGGCCCGTCTGCACAGGTGAGCGGAAGAATCCACTGGTTCATTCACTGTAGGGCCCAACCCTGCCTTGGCCAACAAAGGTGGATGAAGTGGGGGCTTGCTGGTCTTGCTAACACAGGGGGAGCATCCCCCATTGTCTTTGGACCAAGAGCTGCTTGAGTAGCCTGTTGGGGAAGCATCAGGGATGGACATGCTCCGGGAACCGGGACAGATGGCTACCTGTGGTTAGCTAGGGCCTCAAAGGAAGAGCTTGGTGGGTTTGGTTTGGCGTTGAGGATCCAGCTACCTGGCAGGGGAGATACCACCACGAGGTGGTTTTGCTTAGCCGGCAGGACAGATGCCCTTCTTCTTGGCCTTGACTGACATGGTGCAGTTGGAGGGTGAAGACCTGTCCCCTGCACTGCGGGCAGCTGATCCCTGCGAGACCCTATAAATGCCGCCGAATGCAGGGATCACAGCTACACGGTTTATGGTGAGGGGGGATTGCTTTCGGGCTTTCCCTCCAGCTTGCTTCCTTGGCCTTTTGGCTGCGGGCAAATGAGATTAGGGGATCATCTGAACTCCAAGGCCTCTGGGCTTGGGGCCTCCCTGTAGGATGCCTGCTGTGGGTTTGGGAGTATCTGAAGGCCCAGGCTAAAGAGTCTGAGAGGAGACTTACCAATGGTAGTGCCACAGACTCAAATGATTGAGCTCTGCTCAATTGATAACATTGGGAACAGATTTGGTTGATTTGGCCCAACACACAAAATTAAATTTAAAAAATCCCCCCCCAAAACACGTGTCACATGTGAAGAGCCCTGCAAAGCCCCCCCTCCCAATGGGGCATAGCAGTAGGCAGGTGGATTCTCTGGGTGCTGCATCTCCAGTAAGGAGAGGATCAGTGGATGGTGGGCATCGCAGCTGGCACCCTCTTGGCCAGGTTTTGTTGCTAGAGAGGCTGCTGCATGTGCTAAAGCTCCTGCAGGGCTTGGGTCTGCTCCTCTGATGTGCTGGAGACGTATATCCTTTTTAAAAGGGCAGGGTGAAGTAGCTACGTGGTGGCTTGGCCCCGTCCGGACTAGCGGGCAAACAATCTCTCTGCATAGCATAACCTGTGTGAGCAGAGGGGATGTCTACAGGGCTCAGGGCAGGTGTGGTTGTACCAGGACAAACGCAGCAAAACCAGGGGTAAACCGCACTGGCACCGGAGCACATACCCAACTTCCCTGGAGAATTTATACCCCAGTTGCTGCATCGTGCCAGAGCCTGCCCCACTTTGTCTTTGCTGTCTCACTTATTGAGGCTTTGTGCCGCTGGGCAGCCCCAGCCGAGTGTCTCTTAGGGCAGGGGTTTCTGGTCATGGTCTGAAGAGCGCCGTCACGTCCCCCCAGGGCAGGGGGCACAGCTGACGAGCAGCCTTCACCTGCTTAACTCGCGTCCCCCTTTGCCCCCAGGTGAAGGGAAAAGTCCTGAGGAAGAAATCTTGCTTCAGGTCGCTTGACAAGCAAGGCCAGTAAATTTTACAGACTCTTTGGATACTGCCCCTTTCCTCTTCCCTCTCCCCCACCAAAAAAAAAATTAAAAAAAATAAAATGTGAACAGCCGAAGAGCAGTGAAGTGCTGGAAGGGCTTGCCAGCTCCCCCGGCGGGGGACCTTCTTGCCACCACGGTCCCAGACCGCTTGGGGCAGGCCTGGACTTGACGGACCAAGCCAAGTGTCTCCAGGTCACGTGAGCACCTCCTGGGACTTTGGCCTCTCCCCCAACACGCCCTTTTCATATATAAATAGAAATATAAATATATATATATAGTCTCTATTTTTTTTTAAAACGTGAAATGCAGGACCAAACTTTTCCATGCAGAGACTTCCTCCTTCGTGCTGGAGGGGTTGGGAGCAAAGGGTTACCTCCGAGGCAGCAGCTCCTTGGCAGGGACTGCCAAAAAACATTAAAAAAAAAAAAAAAAAAAA
>NW_017729018.1:10750623-10751962 GCF_001723915.1 Gavialis gangeticus | reverse complement strand
AAAAAAAAAAAAAAAAAAAAGGGCCTGAACCATTGCCGGAGGACGTGTGGTCAGAGAGATGCTCACTCAGTGCTAGCAAGAGGCAAGGTGAGAGAGAGAGAGAGAGCACTGTATACCTCCAGGAACCGGTCAGCTCAAGATTCATTCACCTGCCAACCTTAGCACCAGCTTGGTTACGGACCTGGAGAGCTCTGGGTTACCTTTGAAAGGGCTTCTGCAGAGCAAGCGACTGGGATCTGGCTCCAAAGGCCACCCAGGCACTCCTGGGTCGGGCAGAACGTACCTTCCCCTGCACCCGCGGGCACAGCACCACCTCCAAAGCATCCTTCACCGTTCTCTGCGGCGACAGGGAGGGCTCTGGACCAATCCAAGGAGAAAGCTGCCCGTGACGGCCTACACACTGCCTCCCCATACCGGCGTGAACGCAGCGCACCATTTCCAGACCAACCGGTCCGTTAGCAATGACACTTTTCTGCAGCTGAATTTAACAGGGAGGAAAACAACCTCTTAATCCCTTGGCAAAGCTTTTCTTTTTTTTTGGAGCAGATGCACAGAAGACGACGTTATGAAACAAGGGGTGTGTTTTTTTTTTTTTCTCTCCGCCTCCTCCAAAGGACAAACTATACAGTATGCAGCTTATATAGACTCTATAAATATATATACACGCACTTAAGCACAGAACACAGCTCAAGCTTGGTTAGAGACCTTCCCCGAAGCAGGGATCGTACAGCTAAGAAGCATCCGTGTAACAACTTGAATGCAGTCTGGTCAAGTTTCTACCAAAATAAGGGGAAAAAACAAAAAAAACCCAATCTTCTGAATAACTGGTTTGGCTATTACAGAGTTTGATAATGTATCAAGAACATTCCTGTATGCATGTGTCCGCGTGGGTCTGCAAAGTCAGCAGAGGGTTGGTGGGAAAAGACTGTTGTAGAAGAGCGATCCAGTTGGGGATGGGCTAGGTTTCTCTTGGGAACGTTGTAGTGTCTAGTCCTTCTCCAGTATCCCTTGTGCAGGTGTCCTCCTGGCTCTCTCAAACAAAAAAAAAAAGTGCGTGTGTGTGTGTGTGTGTGTGTGTCTCTTCAGTCAACCCTCTGTGTCTGATTGTGAGCGTATGTGCGAGAGCGAGAGAGCGTGCGAGAGCAATGCCGTGTTGGAAGCTTGTGTTTCTATAGTCCATGTTTACTGATTGTACATACCATTTTTATACTTAACATCTATGATGTACGTGATTTGTATAATGTACTTTATTTCTGCTACAAGTAATTTCATGACGTTTGGACTGGAAATCTAATTTTGAACAAAAAAAAAGGACAAAAAAAAAAAAAAAAAAAAAAAA
>NW_017729018.1:10741095-10750571 GCF_001723915.1 Gavialis gangeticus | reverse complement strand
AAAAAAAAAAAAAAAAAAAAAAAGAAATATTACCAAACAGCAAAACATATAGGAAAGGACTTTGAAGACTCTCTGCTATGCTTAAAACGAGCGGCAAAGAGCGGGTTCTTCCGTCACAGTTCCCAACGGGACTGTGGCACGTTACAGGTGAGCTACAGGCTTCGTCTTACTGTCCAACTCCTCACTCTGGTCTGAAGAATCCTGGATTTATTTAATAAAGGTTTTACTTGCTATGTGGCTGGTTTTGAACTTTGTCCTTCGCTTGCTTTGGTCTCCAGTGGGTTTCTTGGTTTTGGAAGCGGTCTCTGTTTGGGCCAGAGAGTATCCCAAGTCTTGGAGACCTGGGTAACATGCTCAGAGGTGACCCAGAGCAGCCACCTGTGTCCCTACCTCTTGCCTGAGCTCTGCTGGGCTCGGCAGCCTCACGGCAAGAGCACTCAGTGGCCAGAAGGTTGGGGTTTAGGTGCTGCTCCCCGATCCCTGCTGCTCCCCCAGTGGTGTGTGGTGGGCTCAGTGCACACTCACTGCCCTCAGACCCAGCAAGGGCGTCGGTGCTGGGATGCCTCTGCTGTGAAGCCCTGGTGGGGTGTAGTCAAAACGGTGGGCACAGGCAGGCACGCTCCCTTCGGTGCACACGTTGGCTTGCAGCAGGACCCTAGGGCATCTGTGCACAAGCAGTTGGGCAGGGTTTTGTGGATCGTGTCCTTGGAGCATTTTGTTTTCATGGCTTTAGCTGCGACACAGGAGTATGGTTGACTCGGTCCGTTCGCCTGGCACTTCTCTCTTTGCTTGCCTCTATGGACCCCGTCTTCCATCATAGACCTGCTCAGAGGTGGGCTTCTTCCACTTCTCTGCCTATGAAACAATGGTACGCCGGTCTGCCATAGCAGGGGGCTGAATCTGGAACGAGTGAAAGCCTGAACCACGGCTTTAGCTTTAAGCACAGAAGCTTTGCAGCCACGAGCCACAATGGCAGGGTGGTGGGGGTAGGAGGCCTTTAACACAACTCAACTGAAATGCCTCCAAAGCTATGATGATTTGTTGAGCATCTTTTATCGTAGTGAAAGAAAAGTGGTGTATGTGGAGGCAGGTGGGGGGAGGACACGTTTCTAGCATCTTACACCAATTATGACGGAGCCAGGCATTTCAATCAAGAAATGCCACATGCTCTGCAGCGTCTCTTAAGTAAAAGCAACCAGAAGCCCAGCAGTTGGCTTCTTCTGGAGACCCTCCACTGTGGCAAAAGCAATTGCAGCCTCCACCTGCCTGCAAAGGCAAAGGCAGGCAAGGTCTTGGGTCATAGCTCAGAGCGAGCGCGGGCCCAGCTTGGTGCGGTCCTTCCCTTTGCTTGGCTCAGATCCCACCTTCTGCCAGGGCTGCAAGGTGCTCCCAGATGCTCAGCTGAAAGGTTCGAGGAAAGCAACAGGCCCTAAGAAAACCCATGCAACCTGGAAGCTGTTACCAGGTCCCCCTTCAAGGCACGATAACTGCACTGCTTGTGCACATGTAGTGTTCAACGGGGAGAGGTAAGGCTGGGGTTTGCTTGAGCAGGAAGAAGGAGGTTGTCTTGGTCTCCCCAGGCCCCGAGGAACACGTGGCTGTGGACCACAGGGCTGGCTTCATGGGCACGGTAGGGATCAGGAGAGGGAGGCTGGCAACAGCCCATTCCTTTTGATATCAATGCTGTGCCCAAAGCCAAAGCCCACACCCTATTATACACACCCGCAGAGGTGCCAATGCAGGAGGCAACAGGGAAGCTGCCCAGTGCTGCCAGCACCCCTGCACGCCCAGCAACATTGCCACGGCCATGCTCTGCTTCCCTCACCTCTTCTGGATGAACAAAGGCGGCTCTTTCTTCCTGTGGCTTTGGCTGAGGGGGAAGCTCTCACCGCACCTGTCCTCCCATTTGCCGTACGCGTCTTCAGGCAGAGCTGGGCACTTACCCAAAGGGAATGACCACTGCAATCAAGGAGCAGCCACAGCAGGGATGCCACCGATAAGGCCCGCAGGCTGCAGCCAGCCCTTGGTGCTGGGTCATCCAGCCCGCAGGGCTCTTGGCGGGGCTGGGAACTCAGGGGTGCAGCCCACCTCCAAGTTCTGGGGTCCACAGCACCCTTGGGGATGAGCATTGGCAGCAAAGAGACAACAGCTGTGATAATCCCTGTGGCTCCCTAAGCTGACACAGCACCACTCACCCTGTTGCCACACCAGGAAATGGGTCAGGAGTGGACCTGGGGGCCAAGTTGGACACCCCAGATCTACAGCCCTCCTGTAGTGCAGGAAAGCCTAGGGCAGCCACACCATTTAGCACCTCCTAGGAGAACACTGACCCTTGCAGCAACATGGGTTAGTTTGGCATTTTTTAATTAAAATAGAGATTAAAATGCTATGAACAAAGGTTTGCAAAGTCCACAACCATACAGCACCAGAGGGGCTCCCACTGTACAGCATGTACAGACACATTTACAGGCTGGCAAGCAGAAATATACACATCTGGGCAGCAAATATATCATACAGAGAAGCCGCGTCCCCGGTTCCCCGCAGCTCGTGAGGCCAACGGAGGGGCCAGAAGGCAAGTGGAGGTGGGTGCGGTGGCTACTGCTGCATGCTGGAGACGTCTGGCATAGCTCAAGCAGGAGTTGGGTTCCTCTACCACCGCTCACACCCAGCGCTTCGCTGGAGAGCATGGAAAGGAGGCACTGAGTTAAAGCGCCTGCTGACCCCGCTTCTCCGCATCCATGCCCTCTCCCAGGCACAGCATAGCATGGCACTTTCCTGCAGTCATGCCTGTGGCAGCGGGTACAAAAGGCCACTCCCAGCAGGATGCACGCTGGATGGAGTCGGCCATGGGCTGAGCGAGCAAGGCGGGCAGAGGGTGGCAGAGAAGCCTGTGCAAGTCACCTGCAGAGACGCTCCTGGTTGGCAAACAGACACTTCTGTTGGCCCCTCAGCCAAGGCTCTGGGCAGGCATCAGCTTTCCCCTGGAGAAGGCCTCTCTGCTGGCATCTGGCACCTCTGCCAAACAAGTAGTGGGACAGGTCCCCTCCAAATGCCCACAGACCAGTAGTGGTTGGTGCCTGGAAACCAGCACGCCTAAGCAACCCACGCTTTACCTTCTGCCAAGGCCGGAGCAGGGGATCAGCTGGACCCAGCGCCTGGTTTTGTGGGAGGAGGAGACTTTGACCTGTCCGCTCTGCTTCAAGAAAGGCCAGTGCCCGGCAATGCTCTCTTCCCATGCCAGATCCCACCGCAGTCAGACCGCCGCTGTTAGCACCACCGGAGCAGCGTTAGAAAGGCAAGAGCACAACCGAGCAGAGTGGCAGGAGGCTGCCTGGGCCCCGGGGCACTCCCGGCCACGCTGACAGTCTTGGGGACCGTGTGCAGCTTAAGTCTGCTGGGGTACAAGGCCTTCAGGTCTTCCAAGGCCCCGTAGGCTGCCATGGAGAACTCAGGGTCCCCTGTGGTGAGCAGATCAAAGACACAGGACTGAAAATACACATCCTCCACCTGCAGGATGTGGCGGCACTGCTCCGTGGCCGTTTCCACCGTGTAGGCCCAGCGGGAGCCCGGCCAGAGCGGGCCGACGTTCCCCAGGCTCAGCCGGTGCTCCTGGATCAGCTCGCTCTTGGGGCAGCCGTGCAGGCAAAGCTGGAGGCCGATGCCCTCCTCGGCGAGGCTCAGGGTCTCCTCGGGCACGCGGATGGCGAAGGTGAGGTAGCGGCCCACCTGGCGGATGATGATGGTGCTGCCAATGTAGTGGGCTTGGATCTCCACCTGGTGCGTGTCCGGCTTCTCCAGGATGCGCAGGCTGCCGGCTCCCTCCTGCTGCCCCCCGTTCCTCGTGCCGTCACTGAACGCCAGGGGCAGGTCCTCGGTGGTTGCTTGGTAAACCTTCTGCTCCGTGCAGCCCTGGTAGCTCTTAAAGATCAGGGTGATCTACAGGAGAGGGAGAAAGGATCAGAACAAATACAGCAGCCGTTCCCTGTGGCTGGCAGCACTCAGCCCAGAAGGGGCTCGAACCTGCGTTTTTCTAGCACGGTGCATAACCCACCTTGTCACAGGGCCGGCCGCATCCAGCGCGCCTTTGGGGTCTGCCCCCTGGGCCGCCAAGGGGAAAGGGCCGGGGGGACCAGGGGAACTGTACAAGCCACTAAGTGCACAGCCCACGGAGATGGCTGCTGGAAACTTAGAATCATAGAAAACAAGGGTTGGAAGAGACCTCAGGTCACAACTAGTCCAACCCCTGCTCAAAGCAGGACCAGCCCCAACTACATCATCCCAGCCAAGGTTTGGTGCAGCTAGGTCTTAAAAACCCGCAAGGATGGAGAGTCCACCACCTCCCTGGGTAACTTGTTCCAGTGTTTTACTACCCTCCTAGTGAGAAAATTCTTCCTAATATCTAACCTAAACTTCCCTTGCCCATTGCTCCTTGTCCTGCCATCTGCCCCCACTGGGAACAGTCCAGCTCCATCCTCTTTGCAGCCCCCCCACAGGGAGTCAAAGGCTGCTATTCGATCCCCTTCTGCACTGCTCAGCAGTCATGCATACACCCCCACGGTGGACACAGAACAGGACCCCCGGACTCCCAAAGTCCAACTGAGCATCCTAACCACAGGAGCCCCAAGGGTAGCTGGTCTGTGCCTCCTGCCTGCAGCCCCCAGAGGAACCTGGTCTGCAGCAGGTCGGGGTGTCGAAGCCTGTCCAGGCTCGCACACCTCTGTTTGCATTCCTGGCCTGGCCCCAGGACCTAGGCCATGCTGTGGTACCGGCCAGGCATGATGGTGCCACGTGCGCCCACTGTTAAGACAAAGCAAGGACCTCCGAATCCTTGCAGTTACTGAAGCCCCCCCAGATCCAGGGTTCTTCTTGAGAGAGGCCGTTGTGAAAGCAGATGATGGTGGGGGGAGAGCAGGGGAGCTGTGAACAGCTTCCTTTACAGGGCTAACTGCAGGCGGCATCGTCACTGAGCACAGAGACAGGAAAAGGCGGACGCAACCCGCCGATCCCGTCCGCCAGCGAAGCAGGGCTCTGATAGGAAAGGGTTCCAGGGAAAGGAAAGGTTTTGGGCTGGAATCCCTGTATTTAGTTCAGGAGACTCCTGGGATCCTTGGTTTGAACCGGCTGCAAGGCAGCAGGCAGGATGGGCAAGTCATGGCAATCGCTGAAAAGGCTGCTGAGACCTGCTACTCATGTGGCCACGGGGCTAGAGTACAGGCTGGGGGCCAGGACTCCTGGGTCCCACGGCGAGTGTTGGCAGCGATGCCCCAGCTCTTTCTGCAAGTAAGAGAGAGCATTTACTGCAAGGTTACCCCTTTAGGAGCACAGTCTGGCCAGGTGACACAAGTGTCCTAATTGCCTTCCTCCTGCAGTCCAGCAAAATAGGCTCCAGGAGGGGCTGGGAGTCTCACGATTCACAGGCCCTGTCCTGCTCCGGCAGATCCCAGCTATCTGGCAGCACAAAGAACCACAGACCTTAGGTGTGGACCAGGTGCAAGGCACAAGCAGACGAGCTTTTGGGATGGGCAAGCTGGAATTTTCCCCGTGTCTGATTTGAAGACCACCCCTCTTAATGCCCACTGTATGGGCACCTCGAATGGCATGGTGCCAGCATCGCCAGAGTGCAAGGAAGGCAGCATTCCCCCTCCAGCCCCATACTAAAGGGGCAGCCTTGTCTCAACACAGACACCAGAGCAACTCAGACACCAAAAAAGAGCGTGATGAACAGGGGACGTAGAAGGAGAGAGAGAGCAGCCTCGGGCTAAAGAAGGCAGGAGCTGGAAGTTTGCTGTCTGTGCACAAAGTGCAATAAGATCCTGCCCCCATGGGCCAAGCTAACACATGCTCCCCCTGCGTGGATACTCTCAGTTAGGTATAAGGTTGCCTTGTTGCCCCTTGAGCTCTATGCACTAGCCCACACTGCCTACCCCTTTCTTTCCCAGGGGTTGCGCGGCTAATTGCATTGAGGACAGTGCTGAGAACCAGCGCTCAAGGGATCATTCCCCATTGCATTTCCCCAGGGCCTCGAGGCCACAACGTACCAACCACACTGACTCCTCCTTATCCACCAGCCGCAGGCACTTGTAGCCATTAAGGTTTCCACGAGACAGAAGCATTAACAGGACTCAGGACAGCAGAGGGCATGTGCACGTGCAGGACGGCCCAATTCACGCTACCGCTGCTAGGCCGAGCTAGGGCTGGGCTGCCCTTCCAAGAGCAATGCAAGAGATCGTAGCAACAGGCAGCAGCCCTGTGCATCACCTCATGGCCATGGCGCCAGCCCTGCTGGGTGGGCACAGCTTGGGGAGGTGACCTCCCTTGCAGACAGCAAGTGGCTTAGATTAGTGTCTTCCACCCTACTCAGCCACAGGGCCTCCAGCCTCTTCCCCTTGTTTGTGGCATCGGCAGAGGCATCGAAAGCCCTGTAAGGACCACGCGGGTGCAATCAGTTCAGCACCATCATCTACACAGCGTGCAAAACTGAACCCGGTCCATGGGGGCGGGGGGGCACTGGGATTTTTCCCACTGAAGCTAGATCATCCCAGGGCAGGGAGTAGCCAGAAGCAACGAGATGCACACACCCGTCCTCCCGCACGTCATTCACAGCCAAAGCAGAATGACAACGAAGACAGTTTCCCTAGAGAAGAAACGTTCCTGCCTGCACCCTCCTCATGAGGATGACATGCTTTTCCCACCCTGGTGCAAGGAGAGTGAGGGCATGAAGACGCCATCTCAGCCTATGGTGCAGCACTGCAATTACCAGGGACCACAGTAACGAGGCATGTCTGACTCAGCTTCCAGCCACCCAACTTGTGACCAACCAGCTTCCCACGGCCACTTTCTGACATGAACTTCCTCGGCCTAGCGCAAGGGGGCAGCTCGCCATCACAGTCGGCTTTAGGCGTTAAAGCCGAGGTACTAACACGAAAGAAGCCTCCCCGGTCTGATGTTTTTACCTTGCTGGTGGCCGTGGCGCTGGATCCCAGAACCACGGGGACATTGGTGACCTGGACCGAGAGGTACCGGTTGTCTATTAGCGGCCACGCTCCTTCCACTTTGCACGTCTGGAACTCGTCCTTGAATGTCCGCAAGTGAGGGTCCCCAAACAAGCCGCAATGGGCAAACCTCTGCTGAAAGCCAGACCTGCTCTCGTAGTTGCAGACCTCGGAGAGCAGAGGGTCTGGCGTGCCGGGGGCCTTGGCCGAGGACGTGGGCCCATCGCTGGAGCAGTTGTACTGGGCAAAGAGTTCCTTTATCCTGAAGACGGCAGAATGATACACCAGATCCCCGCGGCAGGACTTGGCCGTCTTGCGGGTGCACACAGAATAGGCCCGCAAGGCGATGCAGTAATCCACGTCCGGCAGCGTCTCCTCCGGCAAGGCATGGCTCGGCGACGTGGCGGCCACATAGTCGGCGTTGCAGCGCTGGATCCGGCACTGTTGGCAATGCACTGCAAAGGGAAACAGGGGGCGGTTCTGATCAGCAGCCAGGCACCGGATGGGCGTCCGTGGCCAGACGATGGCAGAAGGCAAGGCACGTTTATAGACTAGATCAGGGCTATACAGAGCAAAGCTACTGCGAAGTCAAGACGGCTTCACCAGAAGATGCCAAACACGCCCCAACCCCCGTTCAATGCACGCACCCCAACGAAATCTCCTTACGCGGGGGTTTCACGCAGGAGCTAAACTGTCCGTCGCACGCACCCATATCCTATTGGCTCCTACGACCCGAGTTACCACACTCCTTTGCCCTTGAACTCACACTTGAAGGCGTTTTACCAACGGTGCCCACCATAGTACCCCCGAGAGACCCATGGGAGCAGTCCCGCAGCCAGACTTTCCTGGCGGTTTTTTTTATTGCTGAATTAAGCCCTTCTCTCAAAGCTGTAACAGGGCAAAAAAATGGCCTGGATGATAGATTTAAAAAAAAAAAAAATCAAATGAAAAGAAGTGAACAGAAGAGACGGGGGGTTACAAATGCGGGGGTTGGAGAAAGTCCACTCGCTGAGGACAGCACACAGGCTGCAGCGTGGTAGGAATATGCCCCGGGCAGCATCGGTGCTGGCACTACATTAACATGCAAAACAGTTGCTGGACTTTAGCAGTCGAATCACAAGATCTCCTGCGTCCCTTGGCCACCTCTATACAAAAACAGCCCAACCGCAAACCTGTCGGCTGTTCCTTTTCATTCGCGATCGAGTGCCTCCCCTCAAACGCAAAGCCGACGGGCACACGCGTGCGGTCAAACCCGCAGCAATTTCCAACAGGTCTAGACTCCGGCTCCCGTTTCCGCACGCGTTCAGACACGTCGCTACCGGTACTGTGCACGCCGGGCAACATGCGCCGCGCGCCGCACTTGGATGCCTTGGACCAGAGCGCGTGCGCGTGATTCAGTTCAAGGCAGGATTCTCCCCAGAGGGGAGGTTTCAGCAATGCAGCAATTTTTGATCCGGTACGGAAACCTGGACTGATTAAACCCGGGTTGTCAAAGCCACCCAACGTCCCCAGATCCCGGGCGCTGACGACTTCCAGTGCAAACCCGGTTGCTCCAACCGCACGCCCAAAAAGAGAGAAATGCCAGCGTGCGCGGGAGTCTGAACCTCTCCTAAGCCTCCTTCTTTTAATCGCCCCGCTCCCCCTCTGCTCTCCCGACCGCGTGCGGCATCTGCCGGGCACGTGCCAGCGAGGCACTCGCAGAGGGCCCGTCGCAGCCGCTTGGCAGGGCTTTCTCCTCGGTTTCAAAACCAAGCGCGAAAAGGAGCCGACTCCGCCCCGGCCTCCCCTGCACAATCTGTTTTTCCAACGGTGGAAAAAAGACAAGCGCCGCGCACAGCCCCGGCCAGGCTGCCAGAACGAGACATTCCTCCCAGCGCCGCTGAGACGCACGCTTGGAGCAAAGAAACTTCATGCCCAGACAGTCATGGAGGTGCCTGCCCCGGCCTCGCTGCCCCGCGAACCGGCGAGCCCCGGCTACTTCCACGCACATCCCTAGTCTTCAGCTGGGACAAGGGCGCTGGCCCACCGGCCACAGACAGCACCCGGGCACGGGGCAGCAGGGCAGGGGACTGGGGTGCGGAGAAGGCCAGGCCCCCCGGGGCCCCCCGGCTGCGGGTGCCCAGCGCGGGGAGCGGCGAGGGCGCTGCTGCAGGCAGCAGAAAGGCGCCTCTGTGCTCCAGGCAGCCGCCGTGTTTTCTTTGGCAGGGGCTGCCCGCTTGCTCTTGGTAGGAAAACAAACCTCCCAGCAAAGGCTCCACCACCCCCAGCCCTCCTACCCGCACAGGGGCCCCAGGATGCCCACCCATTGGGGTCACCCTAGGAGCCCCCCCTTGCACCCTGGGGATGCCCACCCATGGGGTGACCCCTAGGAGCTCCCCCATGCACCCCTGAGATGCCCACCCCTTGGGGTCACCTCTAGGAGCTCCACCCCTTGCACCCTGGGGATGCCCACCCATGGGATGAGCCCTTAAGAGCCCCCCCCCC
>NW_017729018.1:10735792-10736095 GCF_001723915.1 Gavialis gangeticus | reverse complement strand
CCCCCTTGGGGTCCCCTCTAGGAGCTCCCCCCCTTGCCCCCTGGGGATGCCCCCCCATGGGATGAGCCCTTAAGAGCCCCCCCCCCCGCACTCTGGGGATGCCCACCCATGAGGTGACCCCCTAGGAGCCCTCCCCCATGCACCCCAGACATGCCCACCCCTTGGAGCTCCCGTGTTGCACCCTGGGGATGCCCACCCATGGGGTGACCCTCTAGGAGCCCCCGGCGATGCCCACCCCCGGAGCTCCGCGGCGGTACCTGCGAGCGGGGGCAGGCAGCAGCACACAGACACCAGCAGCATGAT
>NW_017729018.1:10729898-10735457 GCF_001723915.1 Gavialis gangeticus | reverse complement strand
GGGGGGGGGGGGGCATTTTCCCCCCGGGGCTCATCTGCATAGAGTGGAGCTGCGCGCCAATGGGGAAGCCTCCCGCAAGCGGTACATTTGCGTATTCATGAGCCTCCCGCCAATCAGATCCCTCGCTGGGAGTCCGCCTCCAGCTTGGCGCCAGCGCCCGCAGCACGTGCCCGGACCCGGCTCTGCCCCGACTCCTTCTCCGGCGGCACCAGCGGGCACGAGGAGGGGGCAGCTTCCGGCGCGCATGCGTGCCACGCAGCTGGGCCAGGGTAGCTGTCCCTGAGGGGCTCAGCTCGAGCCTGGCCCGTGCTTCCCTCGGGGGAGCGCCAGGGCCGGCCCCACGCACTGGCACGGTATACATGGTATACACAGGTCTCTTAGTTCCGCCCCTCATGCTGCAGAGCCCCCCATGTCTGACCTTTCTGCCACCTCCAAGCAGCCCCCTGCACCTGCGCAGCAAAGCGCCTGGATGATCCTGATGATACCCGGGGCCGTGGCCTCACTGCCCCGCTTCCAAAGGGAGGAAGGGGGCCAAGGCTTCCCTGTGGTGCCGCCTGGGCTGGGCGCAGAGCAGCTGTGTGTCTCCTCGCAAGGGGAAAAGCAACTCAAATGTGAAGGGAGATGTCCAAACCTGGGAGGTGCTTTCCCACTGGAAACCTGCAGACCTGAACCACCCCCTCCGGTTTGTGGCCCAGCCAGTCCTGGGAAAATCACGGCCTGTCTGCACCAAGCTGGCAGCATCGGCAGGAGCAGTCAAACCTGCGCAAGGAACGGCGGGAAACGCGTGCACAGAGAAAGCTGCCGCGCACCCGTGTGCAAAATATCCCGTGTGCACGGGTACAAAAGCTTGCGTGTGCACGCCCGGGGCCGTGCGAAACAGGCCTGTGGGAGCAGATGAACCTGCGTGCTCAAGCACGCACCAGCAAACACGTGAACCTGTAACGGCGTACCCCATCACCCATGCACACCCCTCCATGCGTGTGCTTACGCAGACGGCTGGACGGCCACGGGGCCTGCGGCCCCTTGCAGCGTCCCCTTGGGCCCAAACACGTCTAAACCCAGCTTGGCTGAGAAAACCCCCTCCAGCTGCTCTTTGTTCTTGTGAAGTCGGCCTGATCCCCCGCCCGCTGGCTGAGGGGGTCTTGCACCTGAGCCGGGACGTGGGCCCATCCTGCCCCTGCTTTTCACTTCCGAGGCTCGGAAAATCCAGAGCGACTGCAAGTGGCACGGGAAGCCAAGCAGGAAAGGGTTAATGGGAGGCATTTGGAGCTGGAGGTTCGCATTAGTTCTGCTGAAATTACGGGAAACCTCGGCGCAGCTGTCGGGCACGTTGGGAGGGGAGGACGGGGCGGGGGCGAGAACCTGAGCAGGGGCCGGGACCCCGCAGTCCTCAGAGAGGAGAAGGCAGGACCGCCTGTAGCCCCTCGGCACCAGCCCTAACGCCTCACTCATCCTGCCGCCCATGCGACCTGCCGCCCGGTCCGTGCAGGGAGACCTCTCCCTTCTCCTCCGTTGCCGGTCCCAGCCGGGGCGCCGCTCAAGGTATCTTAACACTGTGTCAGGTGTAGCAGGAGGGGCACTGTCCACGGGACACGCTTGCAAAGCAGCCCTTTCGCGGCCGGCGCACGTTAAGAGCCTACTACTGCTGCCAGCGTGTGAAGCTGCTGCTTTGGTTGCCTGGGCTCAGTCCCCGGATGCTTGTCCCTGGGAGGGGCTCTTTACATCCACAGACACCCCCAGCCCCGAGGGCTACGTCACCGGGATACAAGCTGGTGTAGATCAGCTCCAACGCTAAAGCCGTGTCTCCGTGGGACTTGAATTCGGACACGTGGGGCTTCCCCTGCATTCCCCGTGTCTCAAGTCAGGATCTCCCCTGCCCGCTCTCAAGGGAGGTGCCTAAACCTCAGAGGCTGCTTTGCCCAGGCAGGCAACTGTGAGACAAGGGGTAGGTCTGCTCCATGCCGCCCTGCCTCTGTCCAACAGCCTCCTCCCCCTGACCCCCAGTTCTCCTGGCAAACAAGGAACAAGCCCAATTACAGCAAAGACCAAGCTGACGCCAGGGCCCTGCTTTAATGAGGTTTCCACTCTGCAATTTTCCAGCACTTGACGGTGAAACAAAGCTGAGCCTGGAAGGGAGCGTACGCCTTTCTGTTCCCCCCACTACAGCCCTGCGCACCTGTGTCCCGAAGGGCTGCTAATCTAGTGCAAAAGCTGAAGCAAGTTTGCTCCTTGAACCCATCCCCACTCCTGCTTATGAAGTCCCCTTGTGTGGGGGTTTCACCACCTGCCAGGAGCAACAGTAAAAAACGGTGAAGGAAGCTTTGGGTCAAGGTGGTGCGTTGTTACCCAGCTCCCGGTAGCACGGGGGTGGGGGTGCCCGCCTGATGCCAGGATGTCTGGATGGGAGTGGGCAGTTCCAGTCCTAGCACATCAGCGTGCCCCGCTGGGGAGTGCTTCCCTTAGGCACTGCTCTGTGCAGGAGCCCCGCAGCGCGGGGGTGGAAGTAAGGGGAAATGCATCCCCTCCTTTTAGGTCCTGTGGCTGCAAGGGATAGCACGGGAGGGGAGGTGGGAAAGACGAGCAACGAAGCAGGAGGGGAGAAGGGGCGATGGACTGAGCTACATGGGTGCTGCATCCAAATCACAGTCCTCCTGCATGCATGCGGGGCCAGGCCTGCAGCTGGTACAAACCCGCACACTTCCATCAACCCCCCCAGCCTGATGGACACCAGCCGAGCATCTAGGCCAGGCACATCCACAACGCTCCCACATCCTAATTTCCCTCCTCCCACCCTCGGGCTCGCCTCTTCCCGGTAGCTTTGGCAACACCCATGTCTCAGAACCGCTCCCCCCGTTGCTAACAAGCTGCCTTTCCAGTTAGCGATGCCGAAGCCACTTTGCCATTGAAATGGGAGACCACCCAAGAAGTCCTTGGTGCTCCAGGGAGCAGGGCTGCAGACCCTGCAAGGGGCACCTCTGAATCAGTGCCCAGGCAGGGGATGGAGGGCACCGTGCATCCTCGGCAGAGGTGTCAAACCGAAGCCCTGGCCAGCTGCCACCATTAACAGGCCCACGGCGCTTCATTACAAGCAGGGGATTAGCCCCAGGCCCCTTGGCCAAATTCCAGCATGTCTAACCCGCGTCCTGCAGCTGGAGGCTCTTTGCTACCTACCCCGAGCTGCTGCCACGTGTTGCTCCAGAGGCAGCCGCCGAGCAGTAGCGGGCACAAGCAGGTGCCAGGGTAAGCAATGGGTGAACGTCAGCAAATCACTGCAGTCTTCCCTGGCAGGGGAAATACCAGTCCCACCAAGGTGGTTTTCCTACTGGCAGGGGAAAACCACGAACGTGGCCGGGGGCAGCACCCTGACCGGGGTAAAGCTCTTTCCAGTGGGAGGATCACGCCGACTTCACGGAAATGGGTGAGGGCAAGCAAAACTGGGGGCATCCCAACCCCAAGCGTCTAGGCATGTAGGATGCCCGCCAAAGGATCTGGAAGTGTCTGAAGCCCCAGGCGGGGGTGAAGGATGCCTGCCGGTAGCAGGGCCACACATGGCTCTTGACTGACTCATGGATTTGGAATTGGTGTGGCTGATTTGACGGGGAACGTAAAAAAAAAATTCCTGAAAAAAAATAATAAAAACCATAGCAGTCTCTGGGAAGCTCCAGCTTGGAGGCCCTGGAGACCTTTCCTTCTCTAGCAGAACCGGGGGGAGCCAGCCACGGCTGTGAAGCGGCAAACAGAGCAGGGGAAGGGGGCGTGCATGCACGCGGCGGGGCCTGCAGCTCTCCTGCACGGGGCTGCAGGAAGGAGAGGACCTGGGAGGGCCAGACCCCACGAGAGCATTTCTTCCCAGTTGACAGAGCCACCCAACACACTCCACCCCAGGGACGGCTGGAGGGGAAGACAAGACGGCGCCGTTGAGCAGCCCGAGGGCCACGGAGAAACAGTGGTCGGAGTCCAAAAATACCGCCCCCCCCAAGCCAGCAACAAGAAGCCAGCCAGCCCCACCTGTGAGCATTTAAAGGGAGAAACCACAAAGCCCCGACATCACAAGGCGTTCAGCAGCGAGGGCTGCCCGCTCTTCCCGCGCAGGAAGTCAGGCCTCAGGAATTTGGGACTCGCAGCTGTGCAGATGGTTTCCCCATAAAGCCCTGAGCTGCAAGTGCCTCTGTCCCCTTCGGCTAACCTTTCACCTCCCCTTCTCCACGCCCAGCCCGGGGCGGACAGGACCGCGCCGTCACGCCTGCGCCCGGGGGCTCTCAAGGGACCGCCGTCCGGAGCAAGCAGGCTGCATTATCACCGGAGCGGTGATTAACCCAAATTAGCAAATTGGGCGCTACCCTCCGCTTGCAAAGGAGCCTGTGATTATTGCAGTTGGTTGGGGGGGGGGAACAAAAACCCAGCCTCGAGCGGGGGAAACCGGCGAGCAGGATGTGCGGAAAGTCGTATGCCGCAGCAGACTGGAAAACCACAGGCTTTTAAATCATTCTCCTGGCCCTGTATCTCCCCACCTTGTGTTTCTGAGTTGGTGTTACTGTCAGCCTGCCAGGTTGGCTTCCAGCTGAAAAGAAAGAGCACAACAGAGCCGGCTTGTTTTGCAAGACCTGCGTCCCCGCGAGGAAGAAGAGAGGAGAGCGTGTGTGCGAATCAACTCAGACATCTGGAGAATGAAATACCCGCCCCGGAGTCTGGTTTCAATGCTACACATGAACCTCCTGGGAAACCGATGTCCATCCCGTATTTTTTTCCACCCCTTTGAACAAAAGATCCCGCCTTGCTGGCCAGCGCTGCTACCAAACACTTTGATGGTGCTCGCCGGCGCTGGGTGGGATCCGCGCCGCCAAACTGTTAGAGGATGAAAAGGAAAATCACCCTCACCGGTTCCTACGGGTCGGCCGGGCGCAAATGGAGGCTGTCGGGTCCAGTCCACCTCCAGGTGGTAGCGGCTGCTTCAAATGACTTGTAGGGCCCAAAGAGACCCCCAGAGTTGGGGTTTCTCCTGTGTACCGTCCCCTCTCTCGAAGAGTGCCTGGTCTGAATAGGAAAGGTAGCATGCGAGGCAATGGAAAAAGCATTGTCCTCACTTCTGAGATGGGGAAGGATCACAGACTGATTTAGAGAGACCCTCTTCATAGTTTCATAGCTGGTTGGGTCAGAAGCGACCCGAGCAGATCATCAAGTCCGACCCCCTGCCATGGCAGGAAAGAGCACTGGGGTCAAACGACCCCAGCAAGGTGTACATCCAGCCTCCTCTTAAAAACCCCCAAGGTAGGAGCCGGCTCCACTTCTCTTGGAAGTTGGTTCCAGCTCCTAGCCGCCCTGACCGTGAAGTCGCGCCTCCTGATATCTAACCTAAATCTCCCCTCCGCCAGCTTGTGACCGCTATTCCTGGTCACTCCTGGC
This sequence comes from Gavialis gangeticus, assembly GCF_001723915.1. Lineage (NCBI taxonomy): Eukaryota > Metazoa > Chordata > Crocodylia > Gavialidae > Gavialis > Gavialis gangeticus. The sequence continues at coordinate 10,730,054 of NW_017729018.1, read as the reverse complement.
AGTGCTCGGGGGAACAGGGACTCCCCCAGCGCCTGCTGATCCCCCCCGACTAGTTTGTAACAGGCCACAAGATCCCCCTCAGCCTTCTCTTGTGGAGGCTGAACAGGTTCAGGTCCCGTCGCCTCTCCTCATAGGGACTGCCCTGCTGTCCCCTGA
>NW_017729018.1:10702089-10724898 GCF_001723915.1 Gavialis gangeticus | reverse complement strand
CAAGTCCCTGATGAAGATGTTGAACAGTGTGGGCCCGAGGACCGAGCCCTGGGGGACCCTGCTGCCCACATCCCTCCAGGCTGGAAATGACCCGTCCACCACCGCTCTCTGGGTGCGGCCCTCCAGCCGGTTGGCGACACATCGGACTGTGTGGGTGTCGACACCACAGCCCCCCAGTTTCTTAATGAGAACAGGGTGAGAGAGTGTCAAAGGCCTTCCGGACGTCCAGGAAGACTATGTCCACTGCTACCCCTGCGTCTAAGGATTTGGTGACCTGGTCGTAAAAGGCCACCAGGTTGGTCTGACAGGACCTGCCGCTAATGAACCCGTGTTGGTTGCCCCTAGGCATGATCTCCCCCCGGCCCCTCACGGACGTGTGCCAGGATAATTCTCCGATGGACACTGGTGCAGGTCCCGAGCGACTTGCTTATGAACATACAAGAAGCCTATGGCAGAGCCAGGAATTGATCCCAGTTCCTCTGGGCCCACCCAGGGCCTTTCCTGCAAGACAAACTGGTGGCCCCTATCGAGCTGGCAGATCTAGGTCTAGCTCCTCGAGCGCAAACGTCCACATCTGACAGTACCGGAGACCCTCATGAGCTCCTCAGGACAAGGGGAGCCATTAAAATGCGAGCTCCACCACTGAAGAAGCCATTGCTACCTTTTCCCTTGACCGGCCGTGCCCTGGAGTGGGGCGATCTAAGCTGAGCAAAGCCCCTGGTTGCTGGAGGCCTCCTATTTATTTAGATTGATTTCCTACCATGAGCAGAGAGGCTTGGGGCAGCTCTTCATGCTGCCTGCACTTTGTCAGAGCCAAATCTGAGGTTTGGGCACGTGAACATGCAGCTACCTCAGTAATTTAGTGTGAATTAATGGCACCTCCGCGATGCCAGGGTAACAATCCATGTGTATGCGCTTATCCCGCAGTAAATATGAAAGCGGAGTAGCCTGCCTTGCACTGGCTCCAGGGTAAGAGCACACACACATGGGCAGGTACCACAGAGGAACTCACATTTTGCTAGTTGGCCTTGGGGTAACATGTCCCTATGCCCAGATGCTTTGCACAGAAACTTAGTCAGCACCCAGCTATTCCATCATCTCAATGCAATGGTCGCTGGGCCTGCAGCTACTTCAGCATCAAAGCCAAGCGCTAGGCAAGATGAGGCATGGACCTAAGTAGGACTCCATAACGAACCACACGGGTGATGCTTCCACCCCCACAGCTATCAGCAGCCCTTGTCCTGCCTACAAATTGGATTCAGAGCAATAGATCTTTCTTTTCAGGGGTTTAGTCACAGGTATTGATTCCAACACTGTTTCCAGCCAGTTCTTTTAACCCTTGACCTGGGAGGGTCAGCCTTGTTTGGGCAGGAGGATAGGGTTACAGAGCTGCCACTGACCCTTCCAGGGTCCCTCCACAAAGCCCCTGTGTTGTTGCAGATGACAATGCCTCTGCTTCATCCCCACTTGTCAAAGCAAAGCCAGTTCCTTGTCCCACTCCCCCCCACATCGCCTCCCTTCCCCACCTCCCATATGTAGGTGATGGGAAAGGAACCGGGGGCTGAAAGACGGAGGTGCCACACATTCCTCCGACCGATTCCTGCTGCTTCTCCGTGGGTCTGGAGCGGCACCTGAGGCAAAGGCTGCAGGTGGAGCATGCACCACAGCGAGGCTTGTGCTGCCCAGAGCTTGCACGTTCATTAGGAGAAGCCCGGTCAGACAATAAAGGCCTCATTCTGCTCTGGCAGGGCAAAAGGAAAGCACCCTCCTTCCCCCAAGATGCCCCCTACCCGGGGATCCTTCCCAGAACATATGGGGTATGATATGATCCCGGCACCCGTTGCTGCCTGGGGCAGGGGGTTGGACCTGATGATCTGTTTAGGTCCCTTCTGACCCTAAGTACTATGATACTATGATATAATAAGGAGAGCCTGCACCCAGCTGTTGGGGCAGACAGCAAATCAGTATTTTGCCTGTTTGCACGATAAGTCTTTCAGGGCAGGGCCTTTCTCAGTACAGACCTTGGCACAATACAGCCCTGATCCTGGCTGAGCTTCCCAACAGCTAGCATATAGGGTGTTAAAGTCTCCTCAAGTTACAAAATCAAGCAAATAAAAGTGAGATGCTGCCAGAAAGGCAGGGCCAGACAACTTCCATTCACACTCACTGTGCCTATGTAATAGAGACCCAGTCCAAGGGCCCTTCAGACGCATTAGACCTACTACCCGCAAGGGCCTGGCCTGGCCAGTATGACTCCTGGCTCTCCAGCCAAAGGACCATGTAGCCAAAGGACCCAGTGTGGGGGCAACTCTCCTTCTGTGTCCCTTCTGCTGCTCGCCCTTCCTACCCACTGTCAGACCCCTGCCCCTATACCCCTCCCACCTTCCTGCCCTTGCCTTTGACTCCCAACCCTCCTGGCCCTGCCCCAGCTCCACTGCCCTCCAGTCCTGCCGTCCCCTTGCCATCTCCACGTGACCTTGGTCCTCCTCTGTGCCTTCCCACGCCCCCCTCTCCCAGCTCCTGGCCCTGGCAGTTTCTTCCCCCATCCCAAACTTGCCTTTTTTTATTTTATTTTTTTGCAGGACTTCATTCCTGACCCGTCCATGTTCAAGTTGGGCTCTTTCCTCCTCCTCCTCCATGCTTCCAAGGTGCCAGCAAACAACGGGTGTTGAGAGCGCAGAAGCAATGTGCAATGGCCTTGCTGCCTCCAGGAGAAGCAGCTGCAAGGAGAGTCCTGCTCAGCCTGGGCAGAAAAAAAGAGCAGTGCCTTAGCACAGCTAGCACTGGCCGCAGAAAGGACATAGCAGGAAAGGAAGGAACATCCCAAGGGGTGAGGAAATCCCAGGACCCAGCAGACACCAACCTGCCCCACTGAAGTTGTCAGAGGTGGGCCCTTTGGCTGAATGCAGGCAGGTTCCCCTCGAGATGGCAAGACGAGCCTGGGACACTCTTAAGGTACTAAAAGGCAGAAACTGTCTTTTTTGTGAGGGCGGCACCGGGCCAAGCGTGGGTTATACAAAGCCACAGATGAAGCCTGAAAGTGCTAAAGCCATCATCATCACCACCAAATTGTAGGCCAGCATCAATCCTCTAGATTGTGCTGCATGCATAAGAGGTCTAGTCAGGTGCCTGGTGAATTTGCCTATCAGGAGCCCTGTGACCATCATGCCAAGACCTCTGATGCATATGCCTAGGCAAGAGTATGGAGGAGCGGAGTCTGCCCAAGACCTACCGTCCTCCCTTTAGACCACTGAGACAGCATCTGGAGGTCGGACCGAGTCCAGATGTTCGGTGCCTCAATAGCTGTAGCTTCTGCCAGGGATCGACAGAGAAGAAGTGCTGACTGCCCCAGCGAGGACATGCTTCTCCCAGGGCGATGTCCAAGGAGTGGGGTGCTAGGGCTTTGAGGCACCCTACTCCGGAGGTTGAAACAGTACGGTATTGTATAGGAGCTACCCCGCCACGTTGCCCCCAGGCCCTCCAGGCAGCTGGGGAAAAGGCTGATCTCATGCCTTTAAAACAAGCAAGCAGCTGCACCAACCAGCGCTCGCCGCTATGAGCAATGAAGCTCTGAGGTCCTTCCGGACCCGGCTGCCCATCTGCTTAGCGCAGCTAAAGCAGGCCAGCTCCCGCAGCCAGCAACACCCGAGGGCCGGCACCAGATCCAGCTGTCTTCGAGCCCCCAGCCAGGCACCCACAGACAGCTGGGTGGGCTGGGGTGGCCTTTGGCGCAGGTCCTGGTGCTGTAGGGAGCAACCTTAATTGTTCAGCCATTGAACCCCCCCACGGTGAACTATGAGGCTGGGAAATCACCGAGGGGGGTGGGACACGGGCTGCTGAATTATTCATGGGATTGCTGCTCACAGGAAATTGTGGGGAGCTGAGGGGATGCCTGGGTTGCTAACGTGTCATTGAAAAGCACACGTGTGCATGCACACGCATACACATGGCAGAGCTCCCCCACGCTGCTGTGCAAGAGGCACAAGCCCAGGATTGGGGCCCCACTGTCATCTGCTTCCTCACTGAATTTGCCAAGCGGTTTTGAAGTGCCTGAAAGCCCCCCTCCCCGCCCTCCCACCTCCAAGGCAGGGAGCATCGCGGAGCCCCCCCGCTCCCGCCCGCCACACAATTTCCCCTTTCATCCCACAGCTGCCAGAGCTTGGCTGGTGTCTCTGGGCCCAGCCGCTACAGCTGGTTCACCTTTCGCACAGACTCAGCAGCTTCCCATTTCCCCCCCAGCGCCGTCCCGGAGAAAATGGGTTATTTATGAGGGGCCAGAGGCAGGAAGAAGGGGGCCTGCAAAATATTACAGGGAAGAAATTCCTTGCGGGTGGAATGCGCACAGGATAAATGGGGCTTTTTATGCCTCTTTTGTGCAGCCTTGGAAACAGGAGGTTTCTTGCACCAAGGAGCAAAAACGTTAGAGCCTGCTGGTGACTGCAGCTGCACCAGTTGGAGGGGAATTGCAAACCGGGAGCTGGATGGCATCATTACAGCGTGCAACGCGCCTACCCGTCCAAATCTGGCCCTCACTGGGCAGAGGAGGGGCGAAATGATGCCGTATGGAAGCAGGAGGGGAAGCGCATGGCTAAGGTGCCAGTGGTCTTGTCCTAGCGCCAGGCAAGTTGCTCCTAACCTCTCTCGGTAGATCTGCGTCTATGAAATCTATGTGCATGGGTAGATCCAAACTGCCCTGCACCCACCGTATCCAACCCCAGCTCAGTATCTCAGACTAGATGATCTACTCAGGTCCCTTCCGCCCCTAGAAACTATGAATATATCCTTTATGAGGGATACTTTATTTATTTGGGGGGGGGGGGGGAATTGCACCTGGGCAAAGCCTTCCTCCCATCTCTCACAGGCACGTGGCACAACCAATGTCTATGTGGCAAGCCCACGGACCCCCGTCACTCTCCGGCTGCAAACTCATTTCATCCCCAACCAGCCGGGAGCAAACACGTGGCTTCCCTGCCGCAAACTGCAGGGAAGTGGCTCCGGGTTTACATGGGTGAAGCCTGCTGAGCGGTCCCTGCTGTCCAGCATCCTGTCCAGCAAGGCACACAGCCAAAGGCCTCTCATTGTTCGTGCTTGATCCACTGAATCGTCTCACCTTAGCTAGCAGGCAGCTGCACCACGGTCATGCTCCCCTCTCAGGCTGGAAAGCTGAAAGCAGTGAGGGGTGGAGGGGAGGGGGGTGCAGGCAGCGGGCACGAGGTGTGGGGGGAGCCACGGGGCAAGGAAGCAAGGCCAGCAGGGATGGAGGCAGCTCCAGTCTGCTGCACACAATTTCCTTTCTGCCTGCTCTGCTGGAAGGCGCCAGCCCTAGCCAGGCTCCTCCAGCGTGCGCAGGGGTTGGGTGACGGATGCGACGTGGAGCAGAGCCGAGCTGCTCGTGGAGGCAGAGCTGTTGCTCTCTCCTGGGGGGATCGGCTGCTGCCCAGCCAGCCTGGAGCGCTCTGCAGCGCGTCCGAGCAGCACGCGATGCAGCTGCTGGCCCCTGGCCCAGGTTAAAGCACCCCGCTCTGCATGGCCTTGGGGGACATGCTCTGCGGGTCCCTTCCCTGCTCCACCATACCCAAGTCCCACCCCGTGGGATCTGCTGCAACCCAGGCAGGCGCACAGAGCTGGCACGAGGGAGTCCAAGCTGAGACGGCAGGAGGAGTGCGAGCCGAGACAGGGACTCACCTCAGCTGTGCCATCTTAGGGGGCCATTTCTGCAGCCTGAACCTTGAACTCGTCCCCCATGGGCCACCAAACAAGAAGGCTTTTTGGTGGCTGATTTCAGCTAATGACAGACTCCTCAGAAATGAGGGCTGGAAGGGACCTCAGGGGGTCACAGCTAGTCCAGCCCCCTGCTCCAAGCAGGACCAGCTGCAGCTACACCATCCCAGCCAAGGCTTTGTCTACCTGGGTCTCGAACACCTCCAAGGATGGAGAGTCCACCACCCGTTCCAGTGCTTTACTACCCTCCTCGTGAGAAAGTTTTTCCTAATATCCTCAACTTCCCTTGCTGCAACGTGAGCCCGTTGCTCTTTGGCCTGTCGTCTGCCACCACCGAGAACAGACTAAGGGGAACCCAGCTCCCCTCTGCTAGGGGTCCGCTGGGATAGACCCCCTCCCCACACCCCACCCGAGTGCTAAATGCTCCAGGATGGGGCTGCTGTAGGGAGAGCGGGAAGGTGCCCGCCACATCTGCCCGGCAGGACTACGGCTTCCAGCGGGCTCTGCCGCTCCTGGGCTCGCCGGGGCCAGCCTCCCCCGGCGAGCCTGGAAATGAGAAGCAGCTGGGAAAGGTTTATCTTGTACCTCGCGCGCCTCCTGTTGCACTGGGATCTGGACAGCGGGCGCTCGGGGCTGGGGCTAACAAAGAGGCTATTGAGAGCGGGCAGGGAGCGCTTCAGGGAAGGAGGGCTCGCTTTCGAGGAGGAATGAGATGTTCTCTCCAGAGCAATTTGTCTGCTCTCACGGCGCTGATACCATCAGCGTGCGCTGCGAGCAGACGGCAGCGCCCCATTCAAGTCCATCGCCCCGAAGTGGCAGGTCTAGCTCTGAAGGAAAGCAGTGGTGGTAGTGGCAAGGGGGTTATCTATTCTCAGCCCCACCTGGGCTATCCATTTGTCTGTCTAGTTGCCACGCGCCTGCAGCATCACTCCCCCACAGTGATTGTCACCTCCATTTCACAGATGGGGAAACTGAGGCAGGCCAACTCCAGGCCCAGAGGGAGCCTGACTCCAAACTGGGAACTGAACCCCAGTCTCCTGCTTGCTGCCTGGGGGCCTTAAACCCAAGATCTCGCTCAGGGTCGGGGCACATCCCAGCATCTCACTTGCAACCAATGCCCTATGCCTTTGCACTCTTGCTCCCCTCCCACCCCTCAACCACGGCCCCTCACCGTGGCTGCTAATGTTCAGCCAGCCACCGGCAACAGCGAAGCCCATGAAGGTACTAAGCAGACTCGGCTGTTCGACATACGTGCTTGTGCTGTGTTTGCAGATGGGGGGTGGGTGGATTTAAGGCCCACGTGTGCTGTAGGCCACCCGCAGGTTGCACTAAACGTGCATGCATATTGTGCGTGGTGAGTGAGGGCTCACACACGCACGTGCACACATCCAGAGCAGCCCTGCCCCCTCCCCACCCCCACCCCGGAGGCACAAGGATCTCCAGGCCAGGAGAGCCCGGAGGCTGACAATTAGGACCAGCAGACTGCAGCTCAGGGCTAATGGGAACCGACAATTAGAGACATTTAATCAGACAATGTGAAGCCAAGCGAGGCCCCGTCACAGAAGGAGCGTGCACCAAACTTGAACTCGGCGGTGGTGGCGGCAAGGACCCCGCTTTGCAGATAATTAGAGGGACCAAACTTGTCTCTTTACAGGGATCCTGGCTTGAACTTTTCACCTTCTTCACACACCAAGTGCTGGTTGTGTTTGCGGGAGGTGTGAGCTCTGAACAAAAGCCGGGAGTCAAAGCAGGGCTGCAGGCCAAGCAGGAGCAGCTGCTACGCAGGCAAGGCTGATGCCAAGGGGCAGGAAGCACGTCTCTGAGTCCTGGGCGTTTGGGAAACAAAGGCCTTTACCCACTCTCCATCCCCGTCTCTCTAGAGACCCTTTTGTCCTCCTTTTGCTCCCTGTGCCAAGTTTGGCCCCCCTCCATTTTCCAAAGACAGCCTCAGCATTAACAGTAGGGTTGGCAGAAAGCTACCAGCAAACCAGGAACGTACAGCGCCAAGCGCGTGGGAGTCCCGGCCTGTGACTGAGGCTCCCAGGAGCCACTGAAATACGAGTTCGAATCACACAGCAAAGGAGGAAAATCAGCTTCCTGAGATGCAAAGGAGAAGAGGAAAAGCCAACCAAAGGCACACCCAGATATTAATATGCACAGCATTGCTACCGCACAAGTGCATAATCCAGTCCTCATTTGGGGTCTGCAGCTCGCAGTGTAACAAACCTGATCTCTGCTCATGATTAAAGTGCATAAATCACTTAAGTGCACAGGATCTTCCCTAGGATTTTGTCTCTTACTTGTACTCCCATTGTTTTCCGCAAAACAGAGACGGAAGAAGCAGCTCTCAAAGGGCTGCTACGAAAATGGTACTAGTCTGTTTTGGGCCCCGTTTCCCCTTGTCGTCACTAAGTTCACATTAAGCAGAGTGAGCGAGCGCACTGCAATGGCAGGCCCTGCGCTTGCACTACAGCACTGCTTGAAGGCGTCGGCTGAGGCTGGGGCCTGCTGTATAAACGCATACGATTTGTGTCCAGAAGAGTCTCCAACTGCTAGACAAGACAGACACGAGGTGCTAGGGAAACTGAGGCGCAGAGCATGACGGACACGCAGCAAAGCAATGGCAAAGTCTGGCCTCGAGCACAGGCCTTGCAGCTCCCAAATCTAAGTCACTAATAAGAGCTGCCCAGAGGGAGTGTCCTACAAAGGGTGATGTGGGACCACAGAGGCCAGGACACTGAATCATAGAAAATGAGGTTGGAAGGGACCGCAGGGGGTCACGTTGAGTCCAACCCACTGCTCAAAGCAGGACCAGCCCCAACTAGAGCATCCCAGCCAAGGCTTCGTCTAGCCAGGTCTTACAAAACCTCCAAGGCCTTGCTGGACACCCCCCAACCCCAGGGGAAAGGCCAAATTCAGGTGCTGGGGAACTGATTGGCCTCACAAGGCAGGATTTGGCCAGATGTCTGTGGTGAATGCACACTGCCAGTGTTTGTGCAGTATGAATGCGTGTGCAAGAGGCTCGAGCAGCCTGGGGCACTATCTGCTTTGCACATTTCTGGTATGTTTGATATGATGCATGTGGCCGTGCTAGCACGCAATATACTGCATGGACCTGGTGCATTCACACATGAACGGTACGCAACTATGCCCACGTGTACGGTTACATGCATCATGTGCAGTGCGCACGTGTGATTTTAAAGACGAGCAGAAATGACAAGAAACCCCCTTCCCTTCCAACTGACAGAGCGCTTTCCAGCCACCGCTGCTCCCTCTGCTTGTGCGTTATCCCCTTCAACCCACGTCCTGGACTCTCTCTGGACAGCAACCTCCTCCTAAATGCATCTTGCGGGGGGGTTGGATGAAATGACCCTCGAGATCCCTTCCAGCCCTGCGATTCTGCACCTGGCAGAGGGGGGAACCCACCCTGCCAGGGCCATCTAGGAGCTACAAATGGACCCAGCAAGAAGCCCCCCACCCCAGAGTTTCCATCTTCCTTCCGCCCCCCACCGGGATTTCTCTCTCCCATAACCCCTTTGGCCTCCCACTGGTTTGGTCCCGGGAGCAACACAAAATCCCAACAAAACTTCTTTCTCTCTTTCTCAATAAAAAGAGGGAGAGGGTGGGGGCACCACGCTCTGGAGGGGAACGAGGCATTGAACACGCAACAATGTGCCCGGCGTTTGATCCCCTCGTGGAGAAAACCCCTTTTGTGGCAAGGTGCATTGAAGCTTCTGGAGCTTCAGAGGGAGGCGAGTGGTGAATGGCAGGAGAGGAATAATAAGTCTCTCTCTCTGCGAGGGCGGCTGAGTGGCAGGACCCGAGCTGCGGCATCCCCGGTCTCACCCTCCCATGCTTTGTCTCCAGCCCCCGGGGGCCCCGGCCGTGAAAGGAGGCTGCAGGAGCCTGCCCGATTGGTCCGAGGGGGTTGGACCGGCATAGAGAGGGGTCTTTGGTGCATCTGTCTCCCTATGAAGAGCCATCAAGATAATCCCTGTACCATGAGAACGCTCTGCTCCCGTCGACCCCTCTCGGGGTGCATCTCATAGGCTCTTCCCCCGGCTTGTCTGAAGCACACTACTCCCCTACAAAATGCACCACTTGGGTACTACTGCAGCACGATTCGGACTTGCACAAAGTTGCATCCCATTTCCCATTCCCCGTGGGCAAATCATGCCGTGCTGATGAGTAGTGTCTACACAATGGCTTAGACAGGACCTGATCCGATGCCTCAAGGGATCCCACAGCACCTTGCTGGCTGTGGGCTGGCTCCTACACCCACTGGGGTCAACAGCAAACCTCTGCAGAGATCGCTTCGCCCCACTCTGGGATGCAGCCAGCTCTGGGGTGGAAGGCAGCCGCTGTCTGGCAGCCCCCAGAAACAGTCCAGCAATGGTCTACTTGGAATTGCAGACTATCCTCCTAATGGAAGAAGTGACAAGTATTATTTAGCAGGGCAAGCAAGAATGGGAGCCCAGGCCCAGACTGAGCCAGATTCACTTTCTGCACAAGAAAACATGGGCAGACAACTTCCCGACTGGCCCTAACCCTACAGCATCCCGGTCCTCCTTCCCAGGGGAGGCAGCTGCCTACTGGAGAACAAGAACCTGGATCCTTAGTCAGAGACGGAAGAAAAAAAAACAACACTTCTTTCTTACAAGCCCATAGGGATTCCCATGGGCTTCAGTGGGTGTTGGCCTGAACTCTACAATTTTTGGGTCTCATCAGTCACACAAAAGCAGGGCTGGAAGGGACCTCCGGAGACCTAGTCCAGCCACCTGCTTGGGGCAGGCTCATGCCCACCCCAGAAAACCCCCTGTCCCCAGAAAGGTCTGCGTCTAACCTGTTCCTAAAGCTACGCAATCAACCCCACTGCCCAACCACGAGGAATGCCGCCCCAAACACGTTCAAGCCCATGGCAGAAGCTCCCATTGAATGGCCGGGCGCAGGCCCTGGGTGTCTGTCTGGCACATCCAGACTCTGGCTTTTAAAAAAAGAGAGAGAGAGAAAAAAAAAGGGTTTGGGGAGAAAAAATGACCACGTGCAGCATCTGCTCCCAAGCATGGGCCCCGGCGAGGCGCTGACTAGGTGGGAGGGGAAAGCCAGCTCTGCAATGTAAGCTTCTGGCCTATTCCGGACCCAGCTCTTTCACATCCTGCGCCTGCACTTCCACCTTGCTTGGCCCCCCAGGTGCGAGCACTGCCAGCAGCCTGCGTGGTGCAGGGCTGAGCGCAGGTCCTGCGGGGCGTCCCCAGACCGCTGCAGGCAGAGAGCCGGGGGGCACCAGGAAGGGCAGGAGCGTGTGGGGGGCTGAATGGCTGGGAGGCCGTCTTGGGGGTCAGATGTGTCCCCCCATGAGCTAGCCCTTGGGGGAGGGGGCATGACACACTCCAATAACTAGCCCAGGGGGGTCATACCTGCTAACCAAGCTAAGGGGACCCCTCTCAAACACAGGTCCAGCCCACACTGCTCTAATCAGGCTAATCCCCTTCCCCCAAGTCTATTGGGGCAATGAGGGCTTCACCCCAAACCCCCTCCAAGCGGGGAGCAGGGCATCTCTTCCCTCTCTCGCCTTTTTTATTCGCTCCCTAACTCTCCCCTACCTCTCCCCCATTTCCCATTTCCAATCCCTTTCCTGTTTCAAGGTCCCCTTCCCCTCCAACTTTCCTTCCCTTTGTTCCTCAATCCTTTCTCTGCCCCCTGCCCAATACTGGCAGGATCCCGCTAGGGTCTCAATGTCCCTAGAGGGAGGGGGCTGGACCCCTTTCTCCCCTGCACTTTGTTCCTCCTTTTCACACTCTCTCCTGTCCCCTCTTTGCAAAGGGCCTGGCTACGGATGGCTGGAGCAGCTGAGAGCAATGGTGGTGGGGGGGATCAGGGCCCCCCACCAGCTCTCCCAGCTCCCCTCTGCTCCCTGGACAATTTCAAGAGTGCAGATTGTGCTACGGCCTCATTGAGACCGTCCTCTGCTATTAGCCTTTGAGCACTCGCTGAACTGGAAACGCGGCCCCTGGAACGCAGCGGGGCGAATGTGGGGGGACGGGACGCAGAGCACCCCCAGCCCGCCAGGCCGGCGCAGGCACCCGAGCTGTCGCCACCACGCGTGGGAGGTGCTGGGGTGGTGCGTGCATGCGTTTGCACGGGGGAAGGGGCTGTTAATTGGCACATTGTGGACTCCGGTGCTGGGCCATGCTGCTGCCTTCGGAAAACAGGCCCTTGTTCGAGCAGTTGGCTGGGCCTTGTGCGGAGAGCGTTCACGGGTCACTTCTCCTCCTTTGTCAACTGCACTCTCCCCGCTCGCTGCTCCTGGCACCCCTCCTCCTCCGCGCAGCGCTCAGCCGCACAAGATGCTCGATTCCACCGCTCGCAGCCCTTGCAACGGGACGGAGTTGGGAGCTTTTCACCCAGGGGAGGCGGATACGGAGGGCTGCTTCCCGAGATGCTCCCATGGGGGCACACCCATACATCAATGCGAGGCAAACTTTAGGGTACCCCACAACCCCATCCAGTACTCCCAGCTCCCTACAGACTCACCAAGAGACTTGCTTTCTGTGCTTCAGTTTCCCCAATTTGCAGCCCAGGACATCAGCATAGGCCCGTCTGCTGCAAATTGCTCCAGCGAAGGGCGCTACCAAAAAAGCCCATCGTTAACCGTTATTAGTGACGGTAGGTCTAAAACCAGCCACACAGGCGCTCAGCTAATAACGCACAAAGCAATGCACGCACCTGCTACAGGCTCACGCAGCGGCTAAGCCCGTGACCAGAGCCCAGTTGCACCATTCAGAGATGCAAACCCGGGGCAGAGCAGTATCTAATACCCCCTCCTTATTACAGGGCTCCACAAGGACCGGGAGACCCACTGCTTAAGCCAGAGCAGCCTGATCCACCCTCTGTGCTGGGGGTCCAGGTCCTTGCAGACCCCGACAGGTGGGATCCTGGGGTCCTGTGCAAACACCCTCCAGGCTGCTCTCAGCATCACCCGGATTCAGGCCTCCCCAGCTCAGCTCGGGGGAGCAAGGCTTCAAAGAGGACACTGAAAATTCAGGAGGAACAACAACAAAAAACCCCAACCAGATTCCTGCTTGGGCAGGGGGGGCAAAAAAGCAGAAGGGGAGAGAAGGGGCTTCCCCATTGAAACAAAGTGCTGGGGCATAAGGGCTGCACAGCCCACTTAAAGCAGGGGGGGATTATGGCAGGGACCCCCCCCCACCTGCAACAGGGGGACCCCATCCTCCACAAGCACCTGATGCAGGGAAACAGCCTGCCTGCTCCCACCTATAAATGAGCCATAAAGGGCCTTCAGTGGAGCCTGCAAAGCAAGGTGCGGCACATTGTGGGAGACTGGGCTTTATGAGCCAGGATTAACCACCTTAATCGGCTTCAGGTGCGACTGGCTCCGTTCCCAGGAACGGACGCCACAGAAAGGCTCTTGTCAGTGGCCAGCGCAGGCCGCTGGCATTAACGATGCAGCCAGAGCTGGGACGCAGGGGGCTGCTGGCTGGAGACAGGGCACTGGGTTTAATTGCCCGGGGGGGCCATTCAACTGCTCTGCTGGTCCCTGCTGCAGGGACTCAGGGGGGTTTTTGGGGTGGGGTTGAAAATTTTTCGTGCCCCAAGTCCAATCAGCCAAGTCAATTCCAAAATGCATGTGAATCCTTCAAGAACCGGGCTACCAGCAAGCATCCTCCACCCCCGATGCTTCCAAATCCTCTGGCGGGCATCCGACGTGCAAGCCCCAGCCTGGAGATGCGGGGTTTGGATACCCCCGAGTTTTGCTTGGCCTCAGCCATACGGCTGCAGGAGCAAGCTAGGGAGGAGTCTCCTATTCCCACTGGAAATCCAACTGGGAGGCTAACTATGAGGCTCTTGTAGGAAGTCCTGTCTGCGAGCAGACCAGGGTACAACCCTCCACTACACAGCGCTTTTTTAATTGCATTACCTCGGTCAGGGTACTGCCCCCTGCCATGGTCGTGGTTTTCCCCTGCCAGTAGGAAAACCACCTTGGTGGTCATGGTATTTCCCTGGGCAGAGCTAGGGTCTCCCCCCCTGCAACTCCTGCCAGCATCCCCTGCATTGTGAGGACGGGCTCCTCTTTGCCTGCCTTGGTGACGGGGAGCAAGTCCCTGAAAGACCACCTTCCTCCTTCCTCCTCCTGCACCCGCTCAAAGTGGTTTCCTTTCCCCTCCTGCACACAGCTCTTCTTCCCAGACACCTGGCAGCTCATCTCCATGCCAGGGACTGAGCGGGGCATGAGATAGCATGACCAATGCTTGCCCCTCCAGAGTGAACCATGTACCCAGCCACATACCAGCGGGCCTGTGCATGCTGGGCGCCCCTCTGCTGCCGCTCCACGTGCATTTCCTGCAGTTGCACGTCTGCTGTGCGTGTGGCCGTGCAAGACCTTTGCACACACAGGCTGCGGGTCCAGGAAGGCAGCACAGGCCTGCTCAGTGGGGCTCCCTGTGCTCTGATCCTGAACACGCTGGCACGTCCTGAAACCTGCAACATTAACCATGTGGCAAAGCAGAACCTCTGCCCTCTACACCGTCCCCAAGATATCCTCGCCATGGTTGCCAGACAGCTTGAGAGCATATAATTTCATCTCTGTTCCCAACAGACTTACATGAGGGTGTAATTCAGGTCCAGACCCGTGCCTCTCCCAGGTGGATCTGGCAGGGGAGACACTTGGACATTTCCAATGGGTCTAGAAGTGGCACAGCTGGGCTCAGAGCTTATTTTCCCAGCATGGATCTGCTTTGGTGGTATATAATCCAGCTTGTGAAGGTGCTGGGCAGACTCGGGGATAACAGGACTGGCCCAGGAAAGCTGGGCTGGATGCCCAGCCCCGCCACAGATATCCTCCATCACCTTGGCCATGTCCATTAACCTCTCTGGCACTCAGCGAAACGTAAGGGTAATAACCTTCCTTTTGCCGGTTTTGGTTGCGAGCTCTTTGGGGCTGGTGCAGCCTCTTACTACAGGTGCCGCATTTTGTGATGTATAAAGAATACCCTGCAAAAAGGGAAAAAAGGATGAAACGGTGGGGGGGAGAATATTTAACCATAAACGTGTCATAAAAATGGACAGAAATCTAGTGATTTTTCATTGCATCACGGCGGGGTATAAGATGCGTCTTAATTTAGACCTCCATTTTCAGCACGAAGCATGTGTCATATACATCAGATCATATGGTATGTACAGCACTTAGCATGGTGGTGCCCTGATCTCTGCTAACACCTCTAGATGACTGCGATACCAGCGGCACTATCAAGCGACGGGCCCCGAGCGGCCTCCTCCAGCCCATCCGCACTTGTTGAATGCCAAGAGGATGCAATGGGGAATGCATTGGGATTGACTCCAGCACAACCCGGCTCAGGTGGAAACAGCCCCTTTATTGGAGAGGGGTGGCATGACCGCTGGCTCCCAAGCCAGTCGCTGGGACAAGGGGACGATGAGGCTTGCAGCTGGCGCCGGCTGCTGGATGCTGCCACCTCGTGGTGGCTGGGCAGCCCCGACTTGCACAAGGAGCCCCCGCTATTCAGAAGTGCTGGGGGTCACAGGCGGCTGCAGGTGCTTGGCCCTTCTGCCTGTCGTGTCCTGATCCTTTAAGTCCCCGGTGGGATTTGGATCCGTCCCTGGCAGCTTGGGGTGGAGGGCGGTATTGGCTTGGGTGTGGGCATGGGAGAATCCTCCTGCTCCTCTGTGGCACTGGAGGGTGTTTTAGGTCCTCTGCATCCCTGCTGCCACCCCAAGACAGCCCCACAAATTTAGGGCAGTGTTCCCAGAGGGGATCCCCCGAGGAGGGGGAAGACAAGGGTGGATGGAGCTTGCTCAGGGCCTGAAACGGGCCGAGCGCCCACCCTAGAGGGTGAACGTGTCCCTCCTGTAGGGGCCCAAGCCTCTGCTGGACTGGCCTGAACCCCTGTCCCAGAGCCTGGCTCGACCCTTTGGAAAGGGGCTGGAAGGGGGCTCAGAGCCTGATCCCATGAGGCTGGGGGCTGTCGACAGGGGGGAGACAGGAGTGGAAAGAAGGTCTTCCTGCGTGAGGGGAGCGGTGGACTCTCTGTGCCCAGGTGCGAGAGGCTGGGGCTGAGAGGAGAGCCCCGGCTATATGCCAGACAGCGGAGGTGGGATTGTGGGAGGCTGAGACAGAACTGACCTTTGGGCCCAGGGGGGGATGCAGAGAGGGAGCAGAAGGGGCTCAGCTGTCCGGAAAAGGGGTCACAGCTAGCACGAGGGTTGGACGCTTGGCCCCTGACTAGCCCAGGGCTGTACGCATCACACGCAGGCCTACAGACATCCACGCACCTCCACGGGGATGCACGCGCACTCCTGCATGCATGGATGCAAACAGCCTGGAGTACGCATTGTCTGGAGGCACACGCAGAAGCCCCGACCTGAATGCAACATGTTGTCTTGCATATCACCCACGTGGCTTCACACGTGCTCACGCATGCACACACATGGACAGAAGTGCCCTGCATGGACCTAAATCCTGTTGCAGCTACACATACACACCTCGTCTTCTCCAGTGCCATCTCTGTGTCGATCAGCCCCAGGACGCAGAGGGTGATGCTCACGTCTTTCGTCTGCATGGCGAGCTCATGATGCAAGGAACTAAAGAACCCATCCAGGGCAAATCTGGTGGCAGAGTAGGAAGTGGTGAAGGGGGTTGCGATTTTCCCTAGGAAGAAAAAAAATGAGAGAAGGGGAAACCCAGAGGAAATTGGGTCTGGCTGGGTGGCCCTGCTGGGAGAGGAGCCAGGGCAGGGAGGATGATCTGAGCTACGTCGACCCTCTGCTCCAGCTGGACAGGCTTCCCCTCTCCAGCAGAGATGTTTCCTTCCCAAAAATGCACCAGGGGAAAGTACTCCTTCCTGACCCTACATAGCCACTGAATAACCTAATATTTGGCCTCTCACCCCGGAGGTGGCTGTCTTTTAGCCGTGTCCTTGAGAGCCCGTGTGACGTGCTGTGGGGGTCGACAGCCCAGACAAGCTCTAGCAATGGGCAGTCAGACTCCGAATCAAACGACCATGGCAACGCTGGCTGTGGACCGTGACTCCTGAGCTTACCTGTATTGTGAATTTACAGGGAACTCTTGGCTTAAGTTTCCCCTGAAGTTGGGGTGTCACCCCTTGCTACCCCTCTCTATCCCCGGCCCCCAGCTTCTACTTCCACGTTAATAAAAGATTCAAGCCTTCTCATAACCAGATCTCAGCAACCCCTCTGGGGTCCTAAAACCTAACCTCAGGAGGACTCCACAGAAAGGCCTAGCGTGGATACACATGCTGCAAAAGCCCTGTAACACAACATCACTTAGGTCCAACAGCAGCATGTACCTTGGCAATGAGACGGACAGACGACGGCGATGTTGTAATCAGTTCAGCTCTCTACCTGCAGGCTTTCAGACCCCTCCTCCCTCTTTACCTCCAGTCAGGAGCAAAGCATCACAGGCTCTTTTGTTTCACCCTTTCTGGAGTCAGAGGGCCCAACTGCAGCCCTGCCAGAAGCCACCGGCTCCTGGGAGCTGCCCCCAGCCTGATCCCAGCAAGGGCCAAGCCTCCCTGCGCCTCTCCTCCACCCCCAAAGGGCCCCTACCCTGAGAAAACCCACCTGCAGAAGCCAGTGGGTATGCTCCACATCCCCATCCCACATCTGGAAAGGGGTCGCACATCAGCGTGGTTCAGCACCAGGTAATCCAGGCCCCCTGCAGTCAAGGGGGCAGTGAGAGTTGAGTAAAGCACCCCCACCAAGTCAGGCAGCCAGGGGCTGAGAATTGCAGCAGAGAGGCATGCTCGGGGCTTCACGGGCCAGATAAAATGGCCTGGATCTGGCCCACAAGCCGTAGGTTGCCAATCCCTGCCTCTGCTTTCCCCGCTTTAGACATGCACAGCAAGAAGGGCTGGCTCTGACCAGCTGAGCTCACAATACACAGTCTGGGTCCTGCTTCATGCTGCCAATCAAAACTCTCCCCCTCTATGCACCCATCACTGACCGAGGTGGGGAAACAGAGGCATCGTGCTTCTGCGGTGAGGAGGGCTGAATAGCTACCCAGGGAGATGGAGGGGAGTGCAGAACGAGCCACGATTACCCTGTGGGTCAGGCAGGGCACCCAGGAAAGCTGATGCCACACATCTGGCTCTCACCCATGCAGACCAGCTTAATGAGTGCAAGATGCAGCAATGCACACCCCGTGGAAAAGGAGGTGCAGCAATGCACCCCCCTCCCTGGACCCAAGCTCATGGTGGATTGAAGCAGATGCTTACAGGGAACCGCAAAGTAAAGGCAGTTTGGTGGGGATCACTTCCATCAGCTTCTCCGGGCACCTTTGATGCCATGTCACCTCCTTGCCCATGCAGCCGCCATGGGGACAGTGCTTTGCTCTCGGCTGGGTTGGATCTCCGGGATCTGACTCATTGAGACCCCACCCCGCTGTTTCCTCCTCCCCAGCATCAGTCGCTTTTCTTCCAACAGACCAATACTTACCCATCTTTTGCACAGCAAACTGCATCACCCGCTCGGGCTCCGCAGGGGAGGACATATCAGCCAGGATGTAGAAGACCTTCTTGGCTCCCAGCTGCAGACATTTCTCCATCACCGGGAGAAATGACCCAGACAAACCAATTGAAGTACATTATCAGGGCAGGGGCAGGGAGCCTATTCCCTGCTCACCTCCCTCTTTTCTTGCCTTGGTCAAGGATGAACAAAAACACATTTTTTCCATCCAAATTTATAATCACACAATCACAATCACACACAGGGGACCAAATTCTCCTGATGCATTCAAGTCTTGTTTACAGGGGGCAAATTAACTGGAAGAGTTCCCTGTGCGGACGCTCAAAATCCGCTTTCCAAGTGGATTAAGCTTAAAAGAAAAAAAACCTCTCTTATTCTGGAATAATGGTGTCAACATGGAGAGCTATTCTGGAATAGCTAGTGAGCTGGAAATCCATCTTTTTCTTTCAGCTGGAATACTTTTCAAGCGTAGACAAGCCTGAAGGGGCCAGGTCCTCTGACACTGTCACGGCACTGTTTGACGTGGAGCAATGAGTCAGGGCTTGAAATGTGATGCTAGGCCTTAGGCTTGTGACCCCCTGCCCTAGTGCAGAATTGAGCTTGGAGCTGTCAAGATGAACGTTACACCATTCACACAACCTCAGGAGCGTTTTCTCTCCGTGTTGCTCCACCTTGTTCTTCAGAGATGCCTGCTCTGAATGTTCAACCTGCTCCAGTGACCCTGCATAGGTCAGGCTCCCTCCTAGATCATCTCTCCCCACCATCCCTCCAAATCTGATGAGGGAGGTGGTGCATCCTAGGAGTCAGATGGTGGTACTGCCTGAGAGGCATGAATGTGGCTGGGCAGCTTACCCATACCAGTTTGATGGAAAATGTCTGATCTGCCCTACATCCTCATTGTTTTTAGGCCCAAGTCATCAGCCTTGCCGCCCTCTACCATGTGAAGGAGGTCTCACCTTCTGCAGCACAGCCTCCCTCCTGGCTGTCAGCACTATTTCGGCACCAGATCTGGAATAGTGATAAGCCATCTGCTCTCCGATCCCAGTGCTGGCACCCGTCAGGAGCACGCGGGCACTGGAGATGGTTTCTGCGGGGTGGAAAGAGGAGGAGTAGCAATGACTGAGGGGTTCAGACCAGTGGCCACAAGTCTCTGTGCTTCCCCAAAGCCAACCAAGATTCAGGATTGGGCTGGAGAACCCAGGCTGGGTGGGAAATAACATGGGAATGCTGGTCCTGCAAGGGCAGGGAGAAACCTCCTCCATCTGAGTGGCACCTGGAAACACAAAGCCTAGCTCTGACTGAAATTTTTGATCAGTCCCTGGGTCATGTGAAACCCTGTCCCACTATAGCTGCCGGGCAGATTTGACTCCCCTATCTCACTGAAGCCAAGATGCCTCCTTTTGTTGCAACCAATTTGCTGAATCCTCATTATGCCTCCTGTTCCTAATGATGCCATCCCTTGCAGACGTGCAGCCAGGAACCAGAGCTCCCAAACCCTCCTACCCACTGACCCGCACCACCTCTGCCTGCCTACAGTGCTGCCACCCCCACGGGCAGTCTGGCTGCCTCCTCCTCCACCGTTTTTCCACTTGTTTTCACAGGTCTCCCAGCTCCCATCTGCTGCTGGCTACAAGGAGAAGCAGTCCTGGAGAAGCAGCCGACTCTTGCCAGATGAGAACACCTCAAACCACCATTTCAAAACTCAGCCTTTTTTTCTCCCACAACAGCTTCTGGCTCTCACTCTTTCCTTTCTGGGCCTACCTGGGTTAAAGGTGTCTCTCCAGAAGAAAGCCAGGACCCGGTGGCAATCCCAGCTGCCCACAGCGCCTTCCATCTTGCAGACATTTCCCCTGCGGCGGTAGATGACAATGTGAGGGCAGAAGCCTCAAGGCTGAGTCCCATCCCAGCACCGAACGCCCCGGAGGAAGGGGGACAAAGTCTGGGTCCACAGCTCCCTTGTGCAGGCGGCAGGACTCCACGAGGTCCTTAGAGTTGCTGATTTACCTGGAGGAGACAGCTCTGCCAGGGGACCAGGTTGCAAAGCAGCTGCAGTTCCACTGAGCCAGGAGACGGGAGCTGCACAACCCTGAAAAACAGAGATAAAAAGGAGCAGGGCCACCTGACTGATGATACCCAGGGGTGAGCATCCTCTAGGAGGAACAATGTCGTGCTATTGCAGGGACATGGGAATTTCATCCTGTCTCCCCTGCTGTGTTTGGCCTTCTGCAGGCTCATTAGGGCCAGATTTAGGTGGCACTTGGGTCAATCCAGTCAAAGCTCGTGTCAGGGTTACAACGGCCTCTCTCCTGTTGCCTTGGCTGCATTGTTTTGATGAGGCCCCTGGTAAAAAGATTAAGGGAAGTCACAGAGCAAGGAGCAAAGTCTTGTGATGGGCAAGAAAACTGGGCGGTGGCGCAAGCAAGTTCCCCATGACCAAAACCTCGTTACCTTGGTCTCTAGCGAGACAAGACTGCAGCCTGACGGTGACCCGGACCTTCTTTGCAAGCTTAGACACAGAATACAGACACAGCTACAATTCCCTTCATTTTTATCGCCACTCAGTCAGGGAGGAAAGAAAGGAATAACAAGAGATACCATTTACAGCCTGATCCTTGAAGCCACCCATACCCCCAAAGCACAAGAACAAACACTTACTCCAATGCCCATCTAGCTGCCCCGTAAAATAATATAGGATAGCACAGATTCTCACCAGCTGGTGGGGCGGGGGTGAGGAGGAGGGGGTGCTTCAGGAGGTAGCCCACAGACTGGCAGCAAATCTTCTTGAATGCATAGAGTTTCTCTCCTTTTGCTTCAGCCTATACCCTAATATCTATAGATGGCTTATTTTAATATTCTCATCATTGTTCTCTGATTGGTTTTATTCAAATGTCTTTGCTTCACTTCAATTTATGGAACTGAACTGAACCAGTTATCTTTTGGCTGTAGAAAGCGTCAGTTAGTTGGGATTTATGCTCCTGTGCAAGTCCCACACCTGGAGGGGAGGATTCCTTATGTCCTTCCCTTCGCCTTATTTATATTTCCAAGTGACAAACCTGCTTTATTTTTAGGACTTATCTAAGAAACTTAATGCAAATATCTACCAGAAAACTACAGTCAGTACATTTAATTACACTAATCATTACTACAAGCTAAAGGAATGATGCAGTATATTTATATCTAACTTCGGGTGATATGTTCTGTATAATCTGATCTAGTTCCGCGGCGCATTGCAGCCGCTGTGGAGGGGGGCAGACTGCAGGAGATACAAGGAGGGCAGGGGTGAACCTCCCCACCCCACTGCATGCCCCCCACTGATGCTACTTTCTCTTCTGCAGCGATTGGGTTTGGGGGGGGAGGCAAATTTAAGACAACCCTCCTGTAATTAGATTCTATATATGCAAAATTATAACAAATGTACACAGTTTCCATATGTAGAATCTAATTACTGGGGGGGTCAAAGTCCTCTTGGGTACAGGTAAATACAGTGGGATGTTTCTGCAACAAGCTGAACCTATATTCTTTGGCCCTGCTGATTTCCACATCGCACCTGGGAGGATGGGGAACAGGAATCCTACAGCACCTTCAGCTAAGCGAAAGCTTAGTCATGGATGACATGGGGAAATGAAAAATGCAACCACTTTAGTGCTCGTGGTATTATTTTAATGCTCAGTTCCATCCATTTTACACGAAATTTCAACATACCATTTTGTACTGACAGCATTTACATCTGTGCCAAAGCAGCCAGAAGGTGAGGTGGAAATCTTAGTAGGGAACTGCTGAATCCTTTGGCACCTGGGATGGCTTGGGAGCTGTTCTGGGAGAGGTGCAATGGCTGGGTGCTGGGGACAAAAGGATCAGCAGGAAAACAGGTGACAATGCTGGCACAGAAATGGCCATAAGTCATTTTCAGATGAATGGGGCGCGGGGGCGTTCACACATCACCACATCCTAATTGCTGGCAGGCTCAAGCAGGCAGCCGCGGACTGGTTTCACCCACCCATTCGACACTTTAAGACAGGACGAGAGAAGAACGTGGCCAAGCGGGACTGCAGTGTGAAGATTTACCAGGCCAAAGCCCCCGTCCCACAATCACCTTTACTATCAAGAAATTAAGCCACAGCAGCAGGTGTTAAATGAGTAGGTGTCATTAGAAATGGCCCCCAACGAGGCTGCCAGACAAATTCCAGGTCCCGCTTACACCCGTTCAGGACATAACCCTGAGTCCCGAGCCCGGGGATGTGTGCAGTGCAGACGTGCTTCACTTCGTGTCCTGCTTGAACCAACCAGTGCTCTCCCCGGCTCCTGCCCCAGCCCCCACCTCGCAGACGCTGCTGAGACTGCCGTCCCCCAAGGCGGGGATCACGTGACACCCTCCAACCCGGAAGCCAGGCCGCCGTCATGACAACTGTTGAGACGGAAGTGCGCGCCGCGGCTGGGGCGGGGCCGCGCCTAGGCAACAATGGCGGCCTGGCCACGTGACCGCGGCCGGCGACTACAAGTCCCGGCAGGCTGTGCGGCGAGCCGGCCAGGCCGGGCGCGGAGGTGTCGGTGCGGCGGGGGGGGGGGCGC
>NW_017729018.1:10684021-10701830 GCF_001723915.1 Gavialis gangeticus | reverse complement strand
GTGCGGCGGGGGGAGTGCCGCTGCGCTGCCCTTGGGCTGCGGTCATGGCGTCGCGGCTGTTCCCTGTCGTCAAGTGAGTGCGACTCCCGGACCCCCCCCGGCGGGGGGCGCACGGGGAGGGGCACACGTGCGTCTTCGGGGGGTCCAAGGGGGCGCCCGCCTATGGCTAGGGAACACACATGTCCAGGGGGGCACGTGACTAAGGAACACGCGTATCCTGGGTGGGTGCGTGCGTGCCATGTGTGCGGGGGAGCACGTGATTGGGGAACTCGTGTGTCAAGGGGTGTACATGTGTCTGGGGGGTGATTGGGGAACACACGTGTCTGGGGAGTGCAGGTGTGCGGGGGGCACATATAACCAGGGACACAGTGCCCTGGGTTGCGGGGGAGGGGCCCGTGTCCCCTGGGGGGAGGGGGGGCTACTTCAATAGCATCTTAAGTCATGTGAGACCTGCCCCTTCTGCCACCGGGTCCTGCTCCCAGCCCGCGGGGCGAGCGATTCTGTCTCTAACAGTGCGCTCTGCGCTTCCCTCCCAGGTTTGTGGTCAAGGGCAGCCTGGCCGGCGGCGCGGTGTATGTGGCGTACGACCAGGGCCTGCTGGGAAGCAGCAAGCAAGGTGCCGAAGCCCTCCGCAAGGCGCAAGCGGCGCTGCCTCCAGCCATCCAGGAATGGACGAATTACGTCGGCTGGGAGGTGAGGACTGTGCGGGCGGTCCGGGGGGGCAGCCAAAGGGAGCCCCTCGCTGGAGGGGGAAGGAAGCGGAATTTGGATTCTCCCACGGGCATCGTTTTGCTGCTGACTCCAGCGGAGTTGGGATTTCACCTTGGAAGGAAAAGGGATTTTGAACTAGCCACAGGTCTCATCGGAGGTGGGGTCTGCAAGAAAAAAGTTTGCGGAGGACAGTAGAGGAGAGTGAACGTGTCATCTGGGACATACTTTCTCAACCTGTGGTACATGTACCCTTGGGGGTATGCGAGACAGGCAGGGGGTATGCGGGTACCCCAACACACTCTCACCCTCTTTTCTTCTCTCTCTCGCCCCTTCCATCTCTCAAAACTATGGCAAAAAATTTGGTGCACTGTGCATTGCACAGTGCTTTAAATTCCCCAGTAATAATTTGGCATGCCATGCTTTGCATAGCGCTGGATGCAGCCCTAACTTTGGCCAACATCACCTCTACCCCAGGTACATACTTGAGTTGTGCATCCCTGGTGTAAAAGCTGGCGACTCTACACACACCAGATCAGACATCTGTCATATCACGGCCTTGTATACACTGCCCTTCTTCCAACATATGGCGCACAGTAGCCTGAAAATAGAAAATCCTCTGGAAAATTGAGTGTTGGGGTACTTATCAAGCTTTCTCAGAAGTTAGGGGGTACTTGCTTCTTAAAAGGTTGAGAAACACTGATCTGGGAGGTGTTTTTATGATGAATAATGCCCCTGATCCCTTCTCTGAAAGCCTCTAAATTGGAGGTTCCAAGCCACCGGGCCATGGCTGTGAAGGGCTGGCTGCCAGGTCATACCACAAGCCGCCCTCTCGGACCCCAATCTGTCCACCCTGGCGGCAGTCACAGCTGGGTGCTGAGGCAGCACCGAGGAGGCGGCAACCAGCCCCATCCTGCTTCGCAGTGTAAAAAAGGTTGGGAACTATTGCTCTAAAAATTACTGAACAGATCCACCCTCAAAGACCCCACTCCTGCTCTGCTGCTTCCTGTTAATAACATGGTTTATAAATTGCTTGAGGTAGTTTTCCCTTGGCCTGGCTCTGACTCCCTAGAATAGAAGATCTGCAGTGCAAGGACAGTGTTTCCTGGACTAGGAAAACCCTAGTGCCATAAATCGAGATATAACCATAATAAACCAAGTCCTGGCTTACATAAGATTTAACGGTGACATTTTTAAAAGCAGCCAAGTGGATTCAGATCTAAATCATTTTGGTGTACTTCTGAAATGCTACTTGCTGCCCCAGACTTACAGATGGGCCAGTAAAAGAGAAGTTAAGAGCCCCGGTTTATTTTCTGTGCCCCCTGGAAATGAAGAGGGAGTTAGGTGCCCAAATACCTTTAACAATCGGGGCCCGAGGGCCTTGTTCAGCATGACCCGGGAAGCCTGGTGGTGCCTGCTCTGCTCTTTCCTCTCTTAGCATGTTGCTTAGTGGCTTTGTGTGTAGCTAATGGGCCAGACATTGAGATTTTGCCTCTTGTTTTCTCTTTCAGCTTCCATCTACTCCAAAATTTGACTTTTCGGTCTCTGAATCCTGGAACAAAGGTAAGGCTCCTGCTTTTTTGCTGCAGAAGGGGGCTGCTGTCACTGATGTAACTTATCCTAGAATCCTATTGTGAGGATGCAGTGCTGTATCCTTATACTGAACGCTGAAGCAAAGGGATGGAAGGCAGGCAGCAAGAGCTAGTGCATGGAGCACTGTATTAGTATTTGGGAGACCTGGCTCTGCCACTGACCTTCAGGGTGGCTTTGGGTGGATCTCTTTGCAACTCCAGTTCCTCAGTTTCCTCACCTGTAAAATGGGGATAATATTTGGCCACCTTTATTCAAAAGTGCTTTAAAATCTACTGATAAAAATGCCATGTAAAAGGCAGGTGGCCTTTTTGTAGCCAGTAACCCAAGTACAGCAGCACTTGTAGAATTGGCAACAGAGTGTGATAGTGCCGAGTTCCTTTTTAGAAGGTTCTCGATTTAAAAATTGAGTTCTATAAAATCCTTCGAGTGCTAGTACAATGAGACTCTGCTTCTAACCTGCTGTGATGGTCTGAAAATGTAAGATGGTTATTGGGACTTCTCCAAATAATACAATGCCCTTCTCCAGCCTTTTTGATCTGATCATTGCCAACACATGTGGAAAACATCTAGAAAATTAACTCAACCTGCTTCTCATTTTCCAGAAGGAGAGACTGGACAAGTTGCTTACTGTTTCCAGGCCTGAGTTGCATAGCAAGTCTGTGTCAGAACCAGGAATAAAATACAGACTACCCAGGACCCAGGCCTGTGCTGTAACCAAGAAGTCTCCCTTCCTTCAGACCCCATTAATATCCTAGAAAGATAGGGTTGAAAGGGACCACAAGAGGACATCTCGTTCAGCCCCCTGCTCAATACAGGGGCTGAATTGCCCCAAACATTTGCCAAACCTACACTTACAAGCTTCCAAGGACAAAGGCTACACCACTCCCCTGGCTAGTGATGTAGGTAATGGTGGTGGGGAGGGCCCACTGACTACTGATGAGACCATAACAACTGCACCAGAATCAAGAATTACTCGGGCCTAGACTTGACTGAAGGTTCCCTTGATATAAGCCAAGATCTCTGGTATTACGTTTAAACGGGGAAGGGTGTGACACCCATGATACCACATTATTCGTGGTACAACATATGCTTTGTTAATGCTCTTCTCAGGACTCCCCTCCATGTCTTTTCTTGCAGGAGTTCACACTGCCGTGTCGGCTCTGTCTGTAGCTCCCACCAGGGCTCGTGAATACACCCAGAAAGGCTGGAAGTATGTGAAGGACCTTGCTAAATGAACACTCTCCAGGGCTCGCTGCGTCTCCGAGATGACGCACAGCATGCATCTCTAAGGGGCAGCTCAGCCACGCAAGGGCTACAATAAAAGACTTTGGAACTTCCCTTTGCATTCGGGTTAGTGTCGGCACGTAGGCTCTGCCACGGGGGCTAGGAGCTGCAATGGGGACAGGGCCTGATTTGGGGTGAGTTTTACCTAAACCCGTGCATTTAGCCACTGTTATAAAGTTTACCATCTCCACTGATTGCTAGGAAACCAGGTCTTTCAGAATTGTATATGTGTAAACCAAAACCCTACAATACCTAACCAGCCCAACAGACGTACTAAAAGATCTGGTCCAAGGACAAAGCCCAGTACAAATAATCAGAGTTTCAGCAAATGCAAGGGGACAAGGAGCCTTTTTCTATCTTAAGCTAAATCCACTGGACTGACTGGTATCTCTGACTTATCATCCCATCCTTTATAACCCCCAACATTGATTAATGCCAATCTTGTGTCCCCTTTGAATCTACTGATTGCGTAGCCTTATTCAAATCTACCTAGATTTTGGTCTCACTCACTTCAATGAGACCTTGACTAATACAGCCTTGTTTCCACGTAGCATATAGGCAGTGCCATCAGACCAGCCTTTTGCCAAGGAAAGAAATGATGCCTCTTGTGAAAGGTGTCTTGAATTCTTTTTTGAAACATGTGAAGGGTGATATAGGAAATGATTCAAAGCAGGAAAGGTTAATCACTTTGCTGATGGAGACCAGCTTCTGAGATGGAAGGTATATCTACAATTCAGGCACTGTGGCTTGCAAAGACCTACTTGAGCTAATTTTAAAACTAACCAGCTTGGGTGCCAGTGGCTGGCTAGCTGTGGAAGCTACAGTCTGGAGTAATTATTCTTGGAGCATTTACCTATCTTGGGTGGGTGTTGCAGCCTGCCTTCCATGTGGCTGCAGCTATGCTGACAAAAGTACCCAAACTCAGTAGTTTAATGCGAGCACCTGTATCTCTATACAAGCTGCAGGGTGAACATCAATTCTGTCCACACCTGGGCAGAAGGCCGAGCTGCAAAGAGCTGAAGCAAAAGTCACTCAGCAAATCTGGCAGTGGAAGGACTAACCTTACACAGAAGCATTTGAGGCTCCTATTGTGCTCTACTGGGCGGAGGGCAGAACCCAGGAATCTTAGATCCCAAGAGCTGGTTTTTCAGCAGAAGTTGCTGGGGACAAGTTCAGTCCCTTCTTTTATGTGCCTGTCATGAGCTGAGACCTCTTGGAAGATCCACTCGTGAGGGGGTTTGTGAGCACTGCTGGATCTGGATGCTTTGCTATATGATAGTTTCATACTCCTGGTGCGTGGTTTCCATGTAGAACTCCTCGTGTTCACGGTATATTAACATCCGTCTGTGCTGAGGCTGCTGGCTGGCTGAGGCCTCCCTGACTGTGCTCTTTGTGCCTTTCTCTTCTAAGTAAAAAAGAAACAAAACCAAACCACTATCAGCAGTGATTCTTCTGTAGCAGTTGGGATGAGCTCCTAGCTGTTGCACGCAGAGCGGTATCTCTGGTGTCCCTGCCCCAGGGTCAGGGACCGAGAACAATCCATTGTGAAAATGGGCTCAGTAGCTGGGTGCTGAGAGTGTTTGGAGCAGGGAATTTAACTTGCGTAAAACTACACAAGGCTCCTAGTTGGCTTTGGCAGGGCATCGTGTCTGGTGGCTTCTCTGGCCCTAGAGGCTTGGTGCGGGCCTGGTACTCAAACCTGGTGACTGCTGGGTCTTGCTCAGATGGTCAAGGCTAGACAAGTCACCAGACTTGAGTTTGGGAAGCAGGTCCCTGGGGCAGATTAATAAGGACTTGTGGGGGATTCTGCCTTTGCTGCAGCAAGGGGCCTAATATAAGCCCGAGGTCAATGGTGATGTGGAGTAAGAGACAGAGGTTGGGGATTAACGGAGGAAACAGGCATGATCAGCTAGTTACCGGGGCACCTCTGATGTTTTGTCCCCAGATTTTCTATGGGTGTGACTTGGGCTCCGCTCTCCTTTCCCCAAGAGATAGATGGATGATTTTGAGTGGCAATTCCCATGGCTCCCCCAGAGCAAGTTTCCACTTTGTCCACTGGACAGAACTGGGGAAGGTGCCGGCTGTGCTGGCCCACGTCCCTCAGCGTTCCCCAGAGCAGGAGCTGAAACTCCCTAGGGTAGCAGGAACTGGATGAGGCAAGGTGGGAATTATTTGAAACCTCCACTTACCTGTTTCACTATCGAGAGTCCTTCCAAAGAGGAAGACGGTGCCAGCCATCATTGCCGCCAAAGTCAGGATCATCGCAAGCACAGCCCACCAGCGCTTCTGAGGGACAAAGCCAGGCCACTGCTCAATCCTCAGCGGCCTGAGGAGCTGGGTACCTTCCACCCTACCTTGGGAATCGTATCTGGACCTGGACCTGCTCCTAAGCTATCCAAACTGCCTTACTGCCAGCTGTTCTGCAAGGGATGCGGCTGTCACCACCTGCATGGTGCAGGGAATGGAGATGCCAGTAACTTAACCAAGGTCATGCACCCAGTCAGCAGCAGGGTTTGGAACACAAGGTAGGAATCCCAGAGCTGCCTTATTCATAGACTCATACCTTGTAAGACTGGAAGGGATCTTGGAAGATCATTGGGTCCAGCCCCTCTGCACTAGGCCTTGACTCAACTATCCACTTCCCCCACATGCTTGTCCACCTACAGCCCTAGTCAGGGATGCAGGGCCCCACACAGGTGCTTGCCTTCATCCAGGCCGCTACATCCTCCAGCTCAATGAAGTCCAAGATGGAGTTTTTCACCCTGGCGATGGGGCCGTCCTCATCCACGAGCCGGCAGGTGTGGAACTTGTCACAGTAGCCTGTCTTGTCCCAGCATGGGGAGCCAGGGGTGAGTGGGATCTGTGAGCTGTTGAAGTAATGCTCCAGCAGGAATGAGGCCGTGCTGGCACATGTCCTGGCCTGGCCTACAACAGATGGTTTAAAAGGGCTTGAATGATCAAGGCCTGGACACGCAGTGGGTAATGCACCTCAGCACTGGGCTGCCCTGGCTCTGATTTTCATGTTACTTAATGCTCAGCTGCTCCCAAGGTCCATAACTGCATCCCTTAGCACCCTGGGAAGCCTTAGTCCTATTATAAAATGGAGCTGCGGGGTTGGGTTTTAACCCCATGTGCAATGGGACCATGCTACCAGCCTGTCTGTGCCATAGGAGTAACTGTGTCAGGGTATTGTGTAGTCCCTGCATAGAAGGCACTGCTGCCTACAACCAACAGCCTCTTCTGTGTCCTTGATGTAGGGCCAGTAGCAACACTCCCAGCCCTCATGCTTCTCTCTGCCCCAGGGGGTGCTGCTTCCCCTGATCCCAAGTCAGCATACCTGGTTGCTGGCAGCAGAGATGGCATTTCTCCCTCATAGAGCTGCTGACGCAGTCACATTGCTCCAGTCCGTACTTAACACAGAGGGAGGCGAGGCAGAGCTAGGGAATTGAGCGAGAAATAGGAGTGGGATTTATGGGATATGCCTGGTCCAGGCCAGTGATCTGTCCCAGGCAGGGAGCAGGTGTATTCACCAAGGGACCAAAACTCTCCCAAGTGCTGGCTCCATTTAACAAGACAAAGTGTCTTCCCAAGCCCTGTTCCCAATGGAAGGTACCAGGCAGACTGAATTCCTTGTGTCACCTGCAGCGCATGCTGCATCATGCCCCATGGCTAGAGGGGAGGCCACAGGCCTTGCCAGTCTGCAGCAGGTCCTTAGTCTAGTACTTGCATCTCCCAGAGGCCAAGCCAGGACCCCTGGAGTGGACTGTGTTGGAGTAACCTGCTTGCAGGGAGAGGTTGGTAGTGAGGGGCTGCTTTAATGCCTCTAAACTATAGGGTTTCAATCCTTTCCTGTGCTATAAATGCCCTATCCCTATGTGAGTTCTGCTGAGCTCTTTGCCTCACAAACACCCTGTGGCAGTGAGTTCCTCAGGTTAACTGCACCTAGCATGGGGCTACTTAGCTTGAACCTGCTCTAGGGGAGCCTTTGAGGCCCTCACCCATGCAGTAAGCAGTGCTATGGCCCATCCTATTTAGCCTGGGTTAGCCCTTGAAGTCACTGGCTGTCACAACCCCCAATCAGACAAGATTAACAGTCAGGACTAACCCCAGCGACGCAGATCCGTGTGCCCCTGCTGCAGAATGTGCCGTTGTCCCTGGGGACGGGTGTGGGGCACTGAGCCGCTAGCCCAGAACAGATGCTCGCGAAGGCGCACTCCGTCTCCTCTTGGCAGAGCTCCCCTTTGGATTTAAAGACACAGTCCTGGCTGCAGCACAGGCCCTGGCTCGAGCTGGGAGATGGAGCAATGGTTCAGATAAGCTTGGGGAAGTAGCCAACCCACAGCATGGCAGCAAGCTGCCAACTCGGTAGTAACAGCAGAACCGAGGCAATGACTTACCTCCTGGGTATGAGCGTCATGCACATGAGTTATTAATATGGAGTAATGACCATGACTGCGGACACATAGGGGTATCAGTTTAAAACAAACACTGCGGGGCTGGAGACCTTGCTGGTATTGAAGGGCTTTGAAAGAAGCCGCCCCTCCTAGCAGGGGTGGCTCAGTCACTTATGCATCCAGTTAGATCAAAATACCTAGCAATAGGTATAGTGCCCTGGCTTTGTTGTCCCTAAGGAGCTGTTGCTGTTACACGGAGCACTGTGTGAATGTGGCACCTTGCAGCTATGCAGGGTAGAGGAAATGTTGCTGATAAGCAGCTATCACTGCAAATGGGCACTGAGCATATCTACAGGCCCTAGAGCGTGAGGCTCAGGTCCCATGGCTGTATCCTTGCTTCCTGCTTGCAAGTGCCACTATGTGTGTTGTGGGCAAGCCCCTGGGATACTTGTCACAAGTAACAAACAGCTCCCTGCCTCAGCCACCCTCAAAAGAGCTTTTAAGTGCCCTTGGGTGTCTCTGGCAGGATCCTAGGAGAGACATTTTGCAGCAAATAGGATGAGCGTCGCCCACAAAGTCTGATGGGAAGAGAAGGAACAGCTAATAAGGCATTAGGGACACCTACCTGCACTGCGCCCCTGGCTTCAACCTACAGCCGATGCCGTCCAGCTCACTAGCTGCATAACAACAACGGTTGGAGATGTCACTCCCCACATCGCACTCCTCCCCTGGGTCCACTATCCGGTTGCCGCAGATGGGACGGTCAGTTTCTGAATGGAAGGGAAAGAAAAATAGATCCAATGATGAGACCAGGAGCTGACTGTGGAGCTGATGACATGGGACTAGCAAGACTGGCTGGACAAACACCTGATGTTTGGTGATCACAAGCTGTCGTGTACGTCAAGCCATTTACACAACGCAATGCATTAAGGGGAGGGAGTGGAGAGATCCGCTTGTTCCCTGAAGACTCAATTTTGCTTGGCCTTTGCTTTAGCATGGGGTGTCACTAGTCATAAAACGGAACCCTTTCTGAACCTCTAATCTGGGAACAGCAAATTGATCCTAGTGCTCCCTACAAATATCCAATGGTGCTTTGTCTTGTGTTAGTCCTTAATTCACCAGCTGCCAGTTTCATGGTACAGTCCAATCTGCACTTGGACCCATTAGCATTTAAATAGTCAAGTCCCCTGTCCATCCATCCACCTGTCCACACCTACATTTATGGCACCCATCACTATGTTATCTAAGTAGTTCTCCAGGCTAAATAATTTCAGCTTTTTGCTGATGTCTTGCTATAGCTGAGAGCTGCCCACAGTGTTTTGGGGAAACAAAAAGAAATCCCTTTGCTATAATTTACATCTGAAATGACACCTACAGAGACCCAAGGAAGGGGACTTGCTACCTGAAAGTTTGTCTCTATCCCTCCCAGCTATAGAGTCGGTTCAATAAAAGAGATCACCCACAACAAACCAAGGCTAAGAGGTCTAACAGCAAAGAATCACTGAGCTAATTGCAATTAGCACAGACAAATGACAGCAGAATTTAAAGAATTCAGACACATTACTGCCTCTTACCAACAAAGCACATGTCCTTTTTGGCTCTCAGGAGCTTCCCGATGTACTCGATGCTGCACGTGGAGAACTTGTCATTGTTGTGTTGCCATCCATCAGTGGCATGACCAAACATCAGGTAGTTCCCGTATGTGGTGTCAATGTTGAAACGCGCACATTCTTGACTCTCATCGTGCTGAAACAGAAGATTGCATGCTCTGAACGTGGAACAGGAGCCAAACCAACCTGAAGGGGGCTTTTCTATTCTCTGATCATAAAAGGCATTTTTAGGACTTTGCAGATTCATGTATACTGTTAAAAGATGACACTTCCTGCTAGGTTGTGAATACACAATGCAACATCATTCATGAGTGCAGCCTCTTTCATCTCAACGTGCTTCACAAACTTCTCTGTGTTTCAATATCACATAATGCCTACTAGAGCTGCTGGAACCGTTTTGTCAAAGATTATTTTGGATGTTGTCATAGAAGCCAATAAGTTAATTCAATAGCAATGTATTAGCTTCACAAACCAGTCTGGTTCTATGCATTTAATAGATGGAATTCCAGACAGGCCCCTGTTCTATGGACATATAAAACACTTCAAAAATCAGTCATTTCTTGAACACAAAAGCTTGAAAAACCCTAGATAAGAGTGCCAGCTACAAGGTTCGGGGGATTTGGAATTCAAGGCTTTCTTTTCCTCCCAGAACTAAATTACACAGCAAGTCATAAAAAGCCCGTTAAAGTGTCTGAAAAGATGGACTTTGGAAAGCCCTGAAGAAAATGAGCATGGTCCAATGGCTAACCCAGGTGTTAGCCTTGCACCCAGGAGACCTGTGCTCTATGCCAGATCACCTGTGACCCTGCACTCTCAGACTGCTTCATTTAGCTCTTTTGGCTCCCCATGGCTTAATCTCATCCTGCCCCATTGGTGATCTGCTTTGACAGCCAGGCCTGAAAAATGCAGCACTGGTCCAGTTCTCTCTGCTGAGCATCTGCTTTGGCTACCTGAAAGAGGGGAGGCTTCCCTGCCATCATCTGCGCAGATCCTCTGCTTTTAAGCATCACTCCCACTTATCCCCACAATGCCTTCCGCGTGCTCACATGGGCTCCCAGGCTGTGACCCAGCTCGTGGGCCAGGACGATGTGGATTATCCGAGGTGGCAAGTATTGGCCATAATTCTGCAGCGTGATCAGCCCTGTGTTCAGAGAGGTCTCCTGGTCCCGGAACTTCTTGTGCTTAGAGCAGATGCCACCCAGGTCACCTAGTCCAGAAAGAAAAAAGCAAAAACTCTGGAGACGCAAGCCAGAAATCAGAGGAGTAAAGACTAGGATCCAGAGCAAGTGGAAAGTGAAGAGTTTTTCCAAACAAATTTAGACTAAGCATCAAACACAACATTTCTTATAAACTCACAGGGCTGGAAAGGACCTCGAGTCATGTGGTCCAAAGCCTGAGCAAAGATAGGAACGTTACTCCTAAACGACAACTCACGTTAAGAAAAGGAACTGGCGAGACTTTGAATAACAGTACCAGATGGTGACTTATCATGGTTATAGTTACAACCAGAGTGTGACCACCCTTCGTTTTTAGTGCATATGGCACAAAATCTATCTAAAGGCTGTTTCTTACCAGCTTGTCCATTAAAAGCAATCCCAAGAACCCCACTGTAGTCTCTGTCTGTCAGGAGGTAGGAGAGGCAATAGGTATTCCAGTTGGACTTGGAGTGCAGCATCAGAAGCATTTCTGGACCGATGTACGGCGAGTCCCTGGAGTCAGAAGGATTATTCTCCTGGATTATCTACAGCGCAGAAACAACACAAGCTGGCCAGTCACTTGCTGTGACATGTAGCAACAGAGATTTTATTTTTAACAGTCATGTTTCTCGTGAACCACCCAATATCATTCATCACTAGCATTATAAGTTACAAATGAATGAGCAATCTAAGCCTGCAAACTCCCTTAG
Organism: Gavialis gangeticus; assembly: GCF_001723915.1. Lineage (NCBI taxonomy): Eukaryota > Metazoa > Chordata > Crocodylia > Gavialidae > Gavialis > Gavialis gangeticus. The sequence goes on along the minus strand of NW_017729018.1, from coordinate 10,690,335 downwards.
CCAAATTGTCCCCTTCAGGCAACCACCCCTTAGAAAAATGAAACCAGACATCCATCTGCCTTGGCATGCGTTTGGGTCCTGAAGAACCTCATCCAAAGCCCATGGAGATCAAAACCCGAGTGCCCAACTGACTTACGCTTAATGTTTTCACTTTGAAGTCAATGTGCCTGATACCGTCAAAATCTGTTCCTTCGTAAACGGCATTCACTGCTTTTATGTAGCTGGCAACCTGCGGGGGAGACACAAACGTTAATTGGACAAAACCACTTGTCATGAATACAGCACTGGGCGGGGAATGCAGGCAACCTCGACTTTGTTCTCTGCTCTCCTGCTCACCTTCCTGCTGACCTCAGACAGCTCTTGTCACCTGTCTGTGCTGCAATTTTCCCCCTTTGTCGAATCAGGTTAATGATATTGCCCTCCTTTGTAAAAGTACTTTAAGATCTACTGGTGGAAAGTGCTGTATAAGGGCCAGGGAGGACTGTTATTCTTACTACCTCAAATTGGCAGGAGACAGAGAGGAAAAGTCAGCAAGAGGTATTGTTATTCTTAAGCTGGTTCAAAGAAGATTTAACTTGTGCAAGGTTATGTCACAATTGAAAGGTAACTACTACAAGGAGCCCCAAGGCAGACAGCCTCCTTGCTACTCTTACCCTAACAACAATGGTAATGAACCTTTAGTTTTATATATAAGCAAGTAACCCCTTAATAAGGCCCGTGGATCTCTGTGTTATGTACAGAGTTAGCAACCTAAATACACAGAGGTATTATTATTACTCCCCATTTTGCAGATTGTGTACTGAGGTCCAGAAAGATGAAATGGTGCCTCCAAGGACATACAGGGCATTCCCGAGAGAGCCAAGAACTACACCTGCATCCAAATCCAGTGCCTTCCCCATAATTCCTGACACAAGCTGATGATTCTCCAAGCAGTTCACTCCTTCTACCTTTCTCCAGTGTTACCATACTGTGTGAGAGATGGGGGAGTGAATGGGATCCACGATGCCATTCAAATATCGTGACATCATTACAGCAGTGATGAGTTTTTCCAATCAAACCAGTATTTTAAGGAACATTACATTCACCAATCATTGTTTTCGAATAGCAGAAGGAACAACAACAGTAACAATTAATACTCGTACCTGAGAAACCACTGCCTCTGTGGTGCCAAATCTTTGGTAGAACAAGTAATCAACTTGCAGATGCAGCAGGCAGGATGTCCTAGAATAATCCAAACTCCTCTTCTCTCTCTCCAGGGTTTCCCCCTTTTTTTTGACAGAAAAGTTTTGGAGTGTGTAGGGATATTCTGGGTTATAATTAATTTCCAGGGCAAAATGGAGCAGCAGCAGCTTCAGGGAGGAACATCAAGGTCTTATGCACATGCTCAACTTCTTACACACATGCTCATGCAGGTCCCATTGAAGTCACCAATATTTAGAGCCAGATACAGAGAATTGCTGAGCTTAGAAATATTACCTATGTGTCAACATCTTGCCAGAACTATAAACTTCATGAAAATGGGAGATGTCCCAAAATCTTTTTATTTTTTTTTATCTTTCCCCTTAAACCCAATTCTTCTCCCAAATTTAGGCCTCTCACATAATTTCTAAACCCTCACGGCTACACCAACACACTTAAAATACCCACATTTAGGGAAATCGGATTTATTCTGGGAACAGTAAATAGAATCTAGCCTCTTTTTCCATCTCCCGCTCTCTATAGCAGGTGGCGAGGCACAAGAGCTCCGTGACGGAGAATCAAAGCCCTTTGAGTTCCCATGCCCACCAGCATGTTATTCAGTGAATTCAGAACCAATCAATGTCCCATGCAGTCCTTTCCTCATGGTACTTTCATTGCTTCAACTTGTTTCATTTTGAGTTAAAACTATTCTCTACCATTTCTTTTCACCTTTAACTTTAGCTCCTGCTGGAAATGTTGCAGGATCTGATGTGCTCTCTCAGTCAAGGCAGCAGAGTCTGGATCGTCCAACAAGGAATAATCTAGAGTGAAAATTCAGATGTCACACAGAGAGACCTCAGAATTGTGCAGGGATGATCCTGCCTTGATAGAGCACTAGCTCAGATGATCTGCCATCCATATTTTTATATGATTTCTACGTTTCAGCAATTTCTAACTCCCTCCCAACAATAACCCTAGCATGATTTGAGCAGATAATCAGGCATCAGGGCTCTTGGGTTCAGTTCCAGCTGAGGACACTAGAAACCAAGAGTCCTGGTGTCTATTCCCTGCTCTGCCACTGATTCACTATGTGGCTTTGGATGAATCATTTCACCTCTTTGCCTCAGTACAAAACACAACAAATAGTCAGAAAGAGATCTAAGCCCTGATTGCTGCATTCGGTGTTTATAAAAACCTTTGGGATCAGCAGATGTAAGGTGCATTTGAAATGCCAGGTCAAACAGCAGAGGCAATAGCTACTTCTGAGCTGCAAAATATTCTTTTATAAACCTCAGTCACTCCAAAGACCTGTGCTAGAGTCTGGTACTCACCTATGTCACGTTCATGATGGATCAGAGAGTGACCTGGAGAGGTGTGGGTGCTGGTGCACGCTCCGGCAGACTCCACGTAATAAGTGCCGTTCTTGGTTCGGATGAACCCTTCGAAAAGGCCATTGTGGATAGACCCATGGCAGAAGGATCCAGGCTCATCTGTTTTGCCGGCACAGGGGTACAGGCAAATGAGAAGGAGGCTTTCATCTTCATTACCAGTTACAGAAGAGGTCTGGGGTTAACAACCACTGGATATTGATCAATTTTTAGCATCTGAGGTGGCCCCGCTCCTGTTACCTGTAGCCCTGGTAATGCTATCTTAGTAGCTGCTGCAGGGGATGTGGCCATGTTCCACCCATTTTATGCACACGCCGCCCAAAGTAGCCACCTACCTGCAGTGTCCCCACTCATCCATGCTGCTTCACCGAACTTCCATGAGTCAAACATGTTGTGTGATAACAGATGCTCAACAGGCTCTGAAGATACCCGCCTTCCTCCCTCACTTTCAAGGCTCTGCTTCAAAGCGAAGCCCTTCTGGCTGCCAGTTTTTCTGAAGCCGCACGATCACCGCATGGCAAATCACAGGGCTCCCTGCTCTCCGAAGGGGCAATCTCCCTGCAGGGTCCCCAGCAACTGCCCCCAAGCTCCAGGAGACCATGGATGGAGCTCATGTCCCTGAACACATCTGGAAGTCAGCTTCTAGCCACATTGGCAGTGCAATACATAAACCAGAGAAGGGGTCCATCTCATTGCCAATGCCTGTCTGATGCTCTGTGGGCTCCATGTAGTGAGTTTGCAGGGTCTCAATCCATGGGAGTCCACATCAAAGAAACCAGCACCCTGATAACTAGGAAGAACCAAATGCTATCAGGGCATTGAGACTGAACACTCGTGTCCCTCCCTATCAGGGAAAAGGGTCAGGCTGTCTGGGGGGCTTGGTGAACTGTTAATGGTCCCTCTATTCTCACTGGGAAGTGTCCATGCTCAGGGCAGCAGGTTTAACTTTTACCGTGCAAGCCTCCAGAGTAAATAAAAGAGACATCTCCTGGCTTCAAGCTGTCCTTGACCTGGATCTCAAAGTCCTTGGTGAAAGCACTCGTGTCCCTGCTCAGCCTCAGCTTGAAGGTCCTGGAAAGGAAGTGAAATGCCTGGAGTTGGTCTATGTTTTGGGGTGTTGATTGTAGCCGTGTTGGTCTAAGGACACGGGCAGACAAGGCTCTTTGGGTAGATGTGAAATTTTTTATTAGACCAGCTGAATAGTTGGAAAAATTGTTCTCTGCAAACTTTTGGGCACAGTCTTCAGGCATAGGGAGAGTCTGCTGGTGTTATAGTCTTCTCTCTAGGGTCAAATAGAAGATTATGCCAATATGTCAAATGCAAGTCTGTGAAAATGCAAATGTGTGGCAGGGAAGATCAGAGGGGATAGGCATTAATGGGCGTGAAACAGGTAGGTTGTGGGGGGGGGGGGGGGGACAAAAGAGGGGAATTTTGCCCACCACACACCTACCTCTCTCACACCCATTAAGTCCTATCCCCTCTGATCTTCCCTGCTGTGCAAAGAGCATTTTTTTCTAATTATTTAGTTGGTCTAATAAAACATACCATATTTACCCAAAGAACCTTATCTGCCTATGTCCTCAGACCAACACAGCTATAACCAATACCCCTGCTGCATTTGCATTTTCACAGACTTGCATTTTGGCTTAAGTTTCTGTTTGACCCTAGAGAGAAGATTAACACCAGCAGATTTTCCCTATGACTGAAGAAGGGCGTTTGTGCCCAAAAGTTCGCAAAGAACAATTTTTCCAACTAGTCAATTAGTCTAATAAAAGATATTGCATTTACCCAAATAACTGTGTCTACCTGGAGTTGGTCTAAACACCTTCCATCTCCTGCTGCCTTCTATGCTGTGGAGAAGAGTGCGAGAGCTTTCACCTGTTGCCATCAGCAATAACTTCTTTTAGAACAGCTCTGTCCTCTTCAGTCCATCACCATGGTATCTGGCCACTTCCCCAAATCATGTGTAGCCTCAACTGGAAGAAGTCACTTTTCCCCTTTGCTCACACAATTCCCCCCTCCCTCTGCTCGCCTCGGCCACTGAACTCCCCAGGCAACTCTGTGCTGTGACAGATGCAGTTCAGAGTCCTGCAAAAGGCCAAACCAGCCCTGTAGCTCCTGGCATATGGAGTCACAGGTATGTCCAAGATGCTTGGCTGGGACTCAGCTCCAGTGCTGTTTGTCCCAGGGCCCACAAATAAATAATTCCAACCACAAGTGTGGGGAAAAAGTGCTGGCAAACTGGCAGGCACAGAATATATTGCAGATTCAACACATTCACATATCTCACATCTGGAACCAGAGCTTGGCCCCTGGAGTTAATGAAGTGTTCCTTTCGCTGCAGTAACAGAGCTGCGCAAGCAGTAACGTGCCATTTCCAGGACAAGTTTTGAAAGCAGCAAACAAAGAAGGGGGGGAACTTACTAAATTCAACGTAGCACGTGCTGAACATCCAGCGGTTCACTACTGACAATGTCTTGACCTCGGTTAACAGCCCAGCTACCTGAACATGGATGAACGGGTGGACTTTGTAACCTCGGAAGATGTTCTGCGCTTATCCCCTCTACCAGCTGCTGTCACCACACAATGGAAGTCAAATCTCATCCACAGTACTAGAAGTAGTGGTGTAAGCTTTGCCTCCATTATAGATGCGTATAAAACATTTAGCAACCAGTCAGCGAGCAGAGGGGGCTGTAACCTGCCTATCATGTGGCCAGTATTGCCTTAGGGTTTCCTGGCTTCTGACCATTGTTAGCCACCTGTTATACAGTGGCTGTTGCCTCATACGGCCTATGCAGTATGGGGCAGGCCCCATCTTTGTTTCCTGTGGGCTTTGTACAGCACCTAGCACCGGGACGTTCCTGTCCCTGACAGGAGCTTCCAGGTGCTGCAATATAAATGATGATGGATCACTTGAACACAATCTGAAACGAAGCATAATAGGATAATGTGCTAGCTGTACATGCCGTACATACCTGCTGGATTTCAGCTTGTTGTAGCACTGCAGTATTTAATGATTTAGATCAGAGAGGATTTGGCCTCAGTACAGACCCTGGACACAAATATATGGAGCCACGCACCTCTGATAGGCTTGGAATTCCAGCTGGATCAATGTTTCATGCTCTTCTGCAGCTCTTTTTGACTTCTGATGCAGCTGTTCTAAAGCTTCTGTGTCATAAAACACTCTCTCATAGTATTTTACAAAGGGCCTTAAATGCTCGGGTCTATTCACTGAAAAGGGAAGGAAAATAGATACAGATTCATGAAGGTTGGGGCATTTTCAGGCTGTAGATAGATATAACTTTAAAGCACTTTAACAGAAGGGGGGTTCGCTGCTTTGCAGCCGGTATCAGCTGTTCTGATTTACATGGATAGGAGCATAAATGAAAACCACCGTAACCTGAAAAATGAAAGCAGTTTTAAATTTACAGAGGTATAGCTTCTCTTACACCACTAGCATAATTTAACACCGGCATAAGGGTTACATCCGTCCATGGCCTTTGTTCTGCCCTTGCACATTGTGTTATTTGAGGTGGAAGGACTGGTCTAGTGTTTATAATGCAGGGCTGGCATCGATGGCTTTCCTTCATTTTGGCAGCGATTGCGAGACTGAAGGCGATTTGTCTCTCTCCCTGAGCCAGGTAGGGTTGGAGGTTATGGTTTAAAAAAGCTTCCCACTCCCAGAAAAAACCTGGCTTTTCCTGGATCAGCCCAGACTTACTTGCTCTACATGAAGGACCCCAGCTA
>NW_017729018.1:10675125-10679021 GCF_001723915.1 Gavialis gangeticus | reverse complement strand
TTGTTTATAATGCAGGGCTGGCATCGATGGCTTTCCTTCATTTTGGCAGCGATTGCGAGACTGAAGGCGATTTGTCTCTCTCCCTGAGCCAGGTAGGGTTGGAGGTTATGGTTTAAAAAAGCTTCCCACTCCCAGAAAAAACCTGGCTTTTCCTGGATCAGCCCAGACTTACTTGCTCTACATGAAGGACCCCAGCTAGCATCCTCGGACAAGCAAAACTATTTCCCTGCACAAAGGCTGCCGTGGCCTTGCCCAAAGTTACTGCTTCAGCACTTGGTTCCTGTGACCCTTCCCTTATAATTCAGACTGCCTACAAACACTGTTCAAAGATCTCAACATGCCCCCGGACCCAGCCATCCCAGTGCCTGCAGGGACCTGCAATCTCACTCTAAATTATCTACCATTAAGCACACTATGGAAGGAGGGGGAAAGGGCTTTTGGTATAACGGACTTCGTCAGATGCCCCATGAAGACAGGCCTGCCCTTCTGCCCCCTTCACGGGTCTGGGCAGAATGGAGAGTTAAATGCATTTGTTCCCAGAATGCATCTGTGCAGTAGGACAGTTAGGCAAACTGAGGCAGGGAGATTATAATCCTGATCCTCACTGGTCTTCAAGCACCTAGTTTCTAATCTTGTGGGATGTCCATCACAGTTGGGCACCTCAGTACCTTTGGGGAATCTGAGCTGAGCAAGGATCCAATCCCAAAGAGCAGGGGCCTGGACAGCTGCCCAAAAGCAGCACAGTCCCCAGTTTATGCAAACTCTGGACCTGGCCAAAGACTAGACTCCGGTCATTCCCCCTTAACAAACACTCAAGGCAGGCCATGCTGGGGAAGACACCAAAATCCCCAGGACTGGGCTCCAAAGTTCTGCCTAGTGACCAACAGAAACAAAGGAGCCCAGTTCTCCTGACAAGGTTTGCAGTGGTCCCACACCACTGACTCTAAGGGGACTACCCTGGATTGATATCTGCCCCAGACTGCACCCAAGCCAGTGACTTTTGCAGGCCACTTTTCCTCTTTGCCCACAGTGCCAACGTGACTCAGTGAAGCTGCCCGGTTGCGGCCTGGCCCACTTCCTTTGCAAGCAGCGCGGATACTAGCAAGCTTTCTGCTGAAAGGAAACGGCAGTCACGCCTCCCTGCTTTCATCGACTACGTTGCAGTTAGCTGGCATCAGACAAGGAGCAAGCGATATTCCTACCTAGGCTGGTGACGACGGGGACAACAATGACGACGATGACACTGTGTACAGCCAAGCAAAAGCCCCAAAACGTGAGCATAGTGCAGTAGGAGATGCGTCCCAGCCAGGGTGCGGCAACTGATAGGATTCTTCACTCCAGGGCATCGTTCGAATGGAGACACCCCATCGTGCATGACCCTGCCTGCACAGACTTGCTTCCAGCTTGCCTTGGACGGGTGAGATTTTTCCAAAGCACTCGTGTGTCAGCTTCGCTCTCTCCTCACAGCAATGAGGACCCCAATGGATTTTGACAACAGCAGAATTTGCCTCATCCTGGCAATTTTCAGAAGCGCCCAGCTTTGGTCTGTTCATCAAGAGCACAGCTCTGTCTCCTCTGAAGGGAATCAGCACCACTTTGCTTTTTCACCGGGTCGTCTGTGCTTCAGCTGGGTTTATGTTAAAGAGATCAGAGGTGCTAGGAACTGCACCTTACCATCATGTTTTCTCCTACAGATTATACTAGCTGCAGTGAGCTCACGTGTGTTTTTTACCTGAAGATTTGACTTGGGAACACACCTGAAATAGATATGACCCAGCCTTTCAAAAGCAAACTGGCTGAATTCAGGTGCCTGGCCTGAGATCCATCCAGGGAACCTAATTTTCACAGGTACAGTGCACAGTATTACATGTGTGTGTGTGTGGGGGGGGGGAAGTGGGGGACAACACCTGGAAAAGGAAGTGAGCAAATATCCTGGGTCACTGTTGCAAACGTAAGCAAAACTTTTAACACAGAGACAAGGATAAACTTTTATGAAGTACTTGGCAAGTTGACTATAGCATGGTGGTGGTTTGGTTGAGAAAGGACCTTTATTTTGGTGGGTGCTGTACAAACAGCCATTTCAGGGCAAGAAATGGCTGTTTGTACAGCACCCACCAAAATAAGGATCCAAAGAACAGGAAAATGGGATTAGTCTTTGGAAACATTGCTGTAGGTCACAACAGTTGGATGTTTCATTGCATCTTGATCACTTGGAAAAAAAATGGAACTGGTAGATCATTTGGCTGGACAGCCGCTCCCAGCTCTTTTCAGCTTAATTCAAACATTAAATGTTGGGGCTAGAATCCACTTCCACCTAAGGAAGGTGATTCAGTGAGATCATACTTGCCCTATTCCATATGCAGTCTAGATGACAATTAGCCAAACAAGTGCAACACATCATGCCCAGAGATCACCCTTCCTCCTGTCCATACCATCAATGGGCACATCTAGGTTCTATTTTGATTGGATCAGGATGAAGCAGAAGACTGATGTAAAGTATTGCCTTTACTTATATTGCAGGGACAACTCTCAGACTTTACAGATAAGGTCTTTGGTGCCAACTAATTGGGCAGGGCAGAAAGCATGAACTAGTTAAGTCATTTACATGCACCAGGTTCAGTCAAAGCTTGCAGGTTGTTAGATCCACCTTTAAAATGTCACGGATGAGCTACCAAGCGATACCTGAGCAGCTGTTACTTGAAATGGGTGCGAGGGAAAAGGAAGAACATACACAGCCCAATGCAGCCATCTAGCGGAATCATGCAAAAATGCAGCTTCAAGTCTAAAACAGGCTAGGGGAGAATCCCCTACTGAATCAACAGGGTCTAGCACTTAGCCTTTTCATCATATGTGCTTTAAGACCCTCTGCTGAGGAAGGAAGTATCGCTGTCAGCGAAAATGGCTGCAGAGCTTGCATTTAGTAACAAGAAAAGGTTAATGGGATCAATGGGAATTTCTTCAGGCAACTGAGGGACATTCTCTGAAGACAAAAGGAGTGAACGAGCGACCCTTTGGGGAAGACGGGAATAACTGATTCATTAATAAGTGCTGGCAGGTTTCAAATGATTCATCTCCCAGAGCTGTAACAGTTGACACTTTTTTGCCCTGTGTCTTGGAACTCACACTGACATGAGTGAGAAAGAAGGGCCACAGCCCTGGGTAGCCCCATGGTAACTTAGAAATGGACTGATCCGAGATGAATTAAGAGTTCAATACAAAAGAGACTGGAGAATTCTTTGAAGGCAACCAGTTCCCTGATTAGCAATCACGCTTGCCCTGCAGCTTAATGACCTGTGAAAACAATGCTAGACCAGGAAACAGCTGCTCTTCGTTCGTTTCTTCCAGCAGGAGGGGCTGTAAAACATTTTGACAGCCCGAGACAGAGGTAATGCCTATTTCAACAAATAGCAATCCTTAAGTTACCTTGATTTTCAAGTATACTGTCAAAATAGAATTCCACAAAGACCTTGTAAACCAATTAACTGTAAACTGATTTTATTTATGGAAAATGGAATGCCTCATTAACAAACATACTTTAAATGGGGTATGAACAACACATTACAAAAACAAATGAGTTCACATTGTATTGAGCTATATAATATGGCAGCAGCTTAAAAAAATTACACTTATGGTAACCCACAAGTTACAGGTAATGGTAACCATGGGTAATAGAATTCACCTCTGTTGCCATCTCACATTAAAAAAAATGAAAACACATTCAGTAGTGATGGCTGAAATGGAAACTGTCGGGTCTGTTTGCTCTCTCCTCGCTGGCAAATCCTTCCTCTTGCATTCCTTCTCCATGTGTCATCTGGCCTTGGTTGCCACTTTAAATGAAACTGCCACGCCTACAAACAGATCCAGACATTTTAGTTTTTCATTGCAACTCGGGTTTT
>NW_017729018.1:10668321-10675037 GCF_001723915.1 Gavialis gangeticus | reverse complement strand
GGTTTTTTTTTTTTTTTGTTAGACTGAGGTAAACTTGTGCTGTTTCATCTCTGCATGATTTTCACTCTTCAGTAAAATGTGCTATACAAAAAATCATGGGGATAGTTTATTACTGTCTTTAATGTAAACGACAAACCTGGCAACGGAAGGATTTCACTTCGCGTAACTCAATTATTTTGCTGTCTCAAGATACTACACTGAACAGTTCTAGCACAAAAAAAACAATTTAAAAAAAGGAAGAATGTGAACAAACCAAGTGCTCGGCATAGCTTCTTACCCTGACATGCCTCCCCGATGCATCACATGGCCAGGTCTGCCTCTACCGCCACCACCTGGAAATAAAAAAAAGGAAGCTTAAACACTGCCTATTATCAAAACCCCCATATTCTATTTTACCTTATTTGGGATGTTAAGAATACCTCATACATCAACTACCAAAGGGCGAGCAAGCACAATAAGCGATTATGCAGCTGGTGTACCTTGCCATCTCTCATGATCCCGCCCCATCATTCCTCCATCTACGCTGCCCTGCCACGAACGATCTTGATGTCCCTCAAACTTTCGACCGTGATCTCCCCAGTCACGTCCATCTCTAGAAAGAAAAACATTTTTTGTGAATATTCCTCATCATTTTGACAGTGCAGGGAGAAGCCAAACAGCCCCTCATTCATAAATACATGGCAGAGCCCCAATCATTCATATCAGGATGCTCAATACACAGAAGGTTACTGAATGATGGATGAGCCCTGCAGCTGTTTGTTGCTTCCCTTCTAAGCTAAAGAAACCTGGCTGGTTTACAAACCCTCTTCTTCACAAGGGGCTAAGAAACTTAACCAGAAAAGTATCTGGGCTCCAATATGCTAAAGTAATTTACCAAGGTATGTTCCAATCCTGTTTACAATAGTCTTCAATTTAATCTGCTCTAACAAATAAGGAAACAGGATTTTCTTAATCCAATTTATCCTACAAGGTAAATCCGATGCCTCATGATTTCTCCTCCAAGTACTTAGGGCTTACCATTCTGATCAATCCAAGAATGTTTTCGTTTCCTGCAGCCTAGGTTATTTAAAAGAAATTAAGACTTTTCAGCTCTGGATGCATTTTTACTAGCTTGTCGTCCCTTCAGAAAAACAAAGCACTCTTCCCAAGGACTGACGAGGTGTGCCTGCCACTTCACAGGCTCAGCAGAGGGGGCTGGGATTTCAAAGTGGTCCCATGCTGGGTTTTCTGCCAAGATTCTGGTGTCACTTTCATTTAATACAGTTGCAAATCCAGCCCTTCAGCTACAAGCTAGTCCCTCTTCAAAGACACTGTAGAGAAACCAGCAGAGGGAGGGAGCAAGGGGGAGATTCAGAGACAAGTGACAAAGATGATAAAGAGGTTAGAGAACAAGCTGCAGGAGGAAAGGCTGAAAAACCCATACATTTGCTTTGGAAAAAGAAGATTAAGGGGCATGAGTGAACACTTTCTGAATAGCTGAAAAGCTACCACGCAGAAGGTAGAAAAGACTGCTCTCTCTTGCCACAGAGGGCCAGGCACGTGGCAATGGGTTTAAACTGCAGCAAAGCTGATTTAGATCAAATCTCAGAAAAAGCTTCCTTCACGGTGAGAACAGCAGGACAATGGAACGAGCTGCCTAGGGCACTTGGGGAATCTCCTTAACGAGAGGTTTTCAAGAGGAGGATGAATAGGCTTTTAATTGGGATGGTTTAAGAACACAAAATCCTGCATCTGTAAGAGGGGTTGGATTTGATGACCCAGGAGTAGTGTGTACAGTTCTGGTCTCTGCATCTCGAAAAGGATGTAGTAGAATTTGAAAAGGTATTGAGAAGGGAAACCAAACGATCAGAGGTATGCAGCAGTTGCCATACTACGAGACCAAAAGGACATGTCAGTTTGGAAAGGAGAAGGTGGAAGGGGTATGATACAAGTCTATAAAATCCTGAAGGGTGCTGACAAAAGTAAACAGGGGACTGTTATTCACCAAGTCCCAGAACATTAGATCCTGGGGGCTGAAACAGTGAAATTAGTAGGAGACAGGTTTAAAACTAACAAGAGGAAGGTACACTTCTGTATGCAGCACATAGTTAAAACTTGTGGAACTCATTCCCAAAGGAGGTTGTAGAGGCAGACAGTACAGCCAGGTTCAAAAAGGGACTAAGATTGACAGAGGATAGATCTCTTAATAGCTATTAAACTGAATACAGATCAGAGATGTGTCCTCTGGCATCTCTAAACTAATGATGGTGGATGTGGGGAGGGTAATGAACAGGGGATGGATCACTCTAGATATACCTGGTTCAATGCTCTCTCTCTAAAGCATCCACTCCTGCCACTGACAGAGAGCATACTGGGTTGGATGGTCCATTGGTTTGGCCCTGTAATGTTCTTATGAGGTTGCTTCCAATATTGCAAGTCTGAATTTCAGCAGTACCAGCGAGAGAATTAAAATCACCTCTATAAGAGAAAGCCTCACAAGAGTTGAAATTACAAGCAAAGCATTTTGCACAGCAGCTGCTTATTACAGAGCTTCATGATGCACAAAGGAGCTACATGTGTAAATTCATTGCCTGCCTGGGAAAGAACAGACCTTTGATGAAACTATCTGGAGAAAGAATTTACATTTGTGAACACTGTCACTCTTTAGCAAGTTCATCAAGTGCTGGTGAGTGACGGCCCTCACTTCCACATACTAACCGGGACTGCGGGGGGATCCCCCTCCCTTCACTCATTCTTCTGTCAGACCCATAGCTGCCCCAGCTGTCCCGTGAGTCCCGCGAATGGCGGTCTGGTCCTGCGTGCCGCTCATCTGGATAATGCTGAAAGGCAAAGGGCATGTTGAAACTGACTGTTGACTTGGTTAGTGCTAATCAAAACTTACCCCATTTAATAACTCATCCATCAGCAGAGGGCATTTGAGGACAGCTGGACACTGTAAGACCCATCTAGGAATCTTACTGCTTGGGTTATTCTTTTGGAGCAGTACATTTTCCTCCAAACAACTTTCAGCAACTTTCATGAACTCCATATTGGCTCTCAGTATCTTGATCATTGCTTTGTGGAATTCTTCCAATGACTTGCTTGCTCACTTGTACCCCTGCATGATACCTGTACAATATCCGCCCACCCTCCCTTTTACAATGGTTTATAAAAAACTTTGACATACTCACATATGGTATCCACCCACCCTCCCTTTTGCAACGGTTTATAACTTTTTGACATATTTGCTAGCTGTATTTATAGGGCCAAAGTAATCACCTGTGACAGATTCACAATAAATACATTGTTCTTAAAAAAAATAAAACTTTACAAGGGGGGTCTATTTTTCTACATCGCTTACTTCAGTGAACAACTTAAATCTGACATTCATCGCAGGAATTCAGTTTGTAAAAATTAAGCCATTCTGTTTTTAAAGATTCTATTCAAACACAACTTACCTGTCCATCTCTATCTCCCATCATTGTTCTGGATCCTTCTCTCCTGTAAAGGGAACAATCTATGTCAGAACCTTATGGTAAAATTAATAATACAGTAGTTTATGCTAACAGTCGAGGGCAGGATTTCCCCAGACACTGTGCAACAAAGCTGTTCCCCTCTGGCTTCCACAGCTGCTCAGTGAAAAGCAAAGCTCACGTGAACATGCAAAACCCACAAAGCACTCCCACCACATAGCATATTCTGTTTGTTATGTTGTCTTTGGACTTCCTTGGTTTTCTATTTCACCTTTATCTCAGTTATATGTGAACATGAGCTTTTAAACACATTGTGAATCAGGAAACTGCAACACCAAAAATCAGCGCATACCAATGAAAAAGATCAGTCAGACAAGGAAACATGTTCCAAGGACTCTTAACAGAAATGTTTAGTATTTATCAAACAAAAAAACCCAACACAGAAACATGCCCTTTGAAGTGCAACGTTGCCCTCTGGCCTCAGGCAGTGCAGGGAGACAAGGCACTAACCTGTCTATAGAATGGTCTTGGTAACGGCCACGATCCCTGTGGTCAAAGTCATGGAAACGATCTTGGCGGCTGAAGTCAGAGTGGTATCTATCATTCATTGCCATTCTCTTTGCCTCTGGCCAGTAAGGATCATCCCGCCTTGTAAGAAAGGGAATGTCCCAAACAATATTTTAGTCAACACTGACTTCTTTTCTGTTCTTCCCTACCTGATCTCAACTGGTTGCTTCCCCCCCACCCAATAACAAACAGAACTATTAACAGCTTAAACGATTTTCTTTCATCAGAAAGAGAGCGACATGTAAAGAGAAAAGAATATAGCAGAGCAAAGGCAGTATAAATGCAAATAAATTAGTATAAATGTCATTCTTGTATTTAAAAAAGAAATTCATCCCACTTCTATTCTCTTAAATCTCACTATAAAGTAAAATGTTCCATTTCTATTCTGCAGCATTTAAGATGCTGACTTGATAATTAATATACCTGGGTTTCAGGAAAAAAGGACTGCTGTATGTTACACCATTATCACCACCCTCTCTACACCAAAAAAATCTGTGTGTACTGAAACTAGAAAATAAATATTTTATTCACCCTGCATTGGTATCTTTAAATGGACAAAATGACCACAGAAAATCCTCCCAGTCTATTTTTCCCTGTTAGAGGCCCCAAAATAGATTGCTTTAATCCTAGAAGCCACAAACATGGGACTTCCAACAGCACTTGGAGGGAGTTACAGCCTGAAATAAGGTTTCTTTTGTGACTATGTCCATCATTAGAGGTGCTTATTCTAAGCTATCAGCATACAGTGGCATGACTAAATAAACAGTTTCATGCCTTTTTGTAAGGCTTTAACAGTGACAAACAGTCACACACTACTGCCTATAATTCAGACTTGATATCCCTCTTGGATGACCATTTCCCTACCCAGCTCTCTTCGTGGTTTGGGGGTCTCTCAAGGGTTTTAAGCTTTCCCACCTACACCAGGGAGCTAATGATTTCTCCTCTGCATTTGCTGCTTTCACCTTCCATCAATGTCATATGGTCGCCTCATTGCAGATCGACGCTCCTGCTCATAGCGTAGCTGCTCATGCTGACGCCGCAGCTCTTCTCGCTCGCGCTGGATGCGATCTTGTTCTCTTCTTCTCTCATGTTCAATGTGCATTCGCTCTCTCTCCAGCCGCTCTCTTTCCATCCGTTCTCTTTCAAGACGCTGCCTTTCAATTTCTAGTCTCTCGCGAGCAATCTCAAGCCTCTCTCTCTCCTCCCGTTCCCGGAGGGCTTGCAGGTGTTGCTGTCTCTCCCGACGCTCACGGGTGCTGTTCATACAGAAAGATGAAAGGCTTAGAGATGTAACCCTTCAGCGCTGAAAATGAACTGCAAAGCAAAAAACTTAGAGCCATAATAACAACTAATTTGTGTCTACTTTCTTCTGATCAGACACACGAGTATTCAGCATCAAGGGGGAATCCGCTCCTTCAACTCAACTCAGTTACGCTGCCTCCCCCAACATGCGTCCTTGAAGGCACACTCAGCCTTGTTGATCTAAAATGTTAAGTGTGTGGCCATGTGATCCTCACCCCAAATGCCCCAAGTTCATTTCTTCTGCTCCTAATACCATAGACAGACTCTCGAAAGATGGAAAACTGGGACTGGTTAGTGAGAAAGCTGCGGAGGCTCAGATCTGCAACTTCAGTCTTCTTTCAAATTCTCAATGTTAGAGGGTCAAAACCATATACAGGGGCTTTAGATCTGTGGACAGATACTAACTCTTTAAGATTTATCCATAAACAGGCTTGATGACTTATGAAAATGTTTCTCCCTTGCCCACAGCTAACTTTCCTTGAATAAGTTATGAGGTCTGCAAAGGCAGAAGAATGATTTAAGATTAAATTCAAACTAGAAGCTTAGCACAAAATTTAGATGTGGAATATATCACCTGCATCCTTATACACAACAGTAAAAGATTAGAGAAGCAGAGAAATATGTTACTATCTGTACTAGGTCTCTATCCTCAGACACAAAGAATGCATTTTCGAGGAACAATCAGTAAATCACTACAGAGATTTATTCTATATTGAAGTAGAGACCACCCTGACATTCTTGAAAGCACTAAGCTGAAGGACTGTTTTAGGGGATTTTCTTCTTCCCCATGTGACTGTGCGCGCCTTGGGTTAAAAGAGGAGAGTATATTTAATAAATGTAACCCCGCACCCCCGAACCTACATGCAGAATAGGAAGTAAAAAAGGAAGACAAATCTGAGTTGTACTTTCCTTATGTGATCTCAACCAGTGCTTTCTAGACAATTCTAGGGCTTATGGCATCATGCTGTGTGACCTGAGAGCAGGTATCAACATAGGCTATTCTCAGTAGAGAAAAAAAAAGGTTTACTTAAAATACCAACTATGAATTGAGTCATCCCTGTTACATGGCTTTAGGTAAAGACCAGTCACCAAAATCAGAAAAGGAACAATTTCAAAACAATTTGCCGCTTACCGGCGTTGTTCTGCTTCTCTCATTTTCCGCTGTGCTTTAATTTTGTCGAATGGCACAATACTTTGCCTTTCTCTGCTTTCTGATTTGCGGTCCTGACTCTTAATGCTCTGTATTTAAGATAAAAATGGATAAGAGCTTAGCAGACTGCAGTGTATAAGAGCATGACTACAACAAAATACTTATAACATTGTCCCCTCTTGTCACAGCTGTCATCTATTGAAGCTTAGATCAGGCATGGATTTAAAAAAAAAAAAAAAAAAAAA
>NW_017729018.1:10650983-10668229 GCF_001723915.1 Gavialis gangeticus | reverse complement strand
AAAAAAAAAAAAAAAAAAAAATAATCACTGTTCCTTTTATCAGTGCAGAGATGATCACAAATAACAAATAGAAGACTTAAATGCCAACATTTGTTCAGCCTGACTACAGCTTGGCCTATGGCATTAGCCACCTGGAAGCTATTTTACTAACAGGACTGCTGAACACAGGGTGCAGGAGCTGTAACTGGGCAAATCTAGTAGAAAAACAAGTTCCAGAAATCAGAACATATTTTTAGTTTCCTCCCATTCCTCATCCTGAGAATATCTTATGTGAAGGTTTTCAAGTACACATCTTCAGTGATCACACAAGGATACTATAAAGGACCATATGCGGTCCCTGTATAGGGACATTAAACTTACTCTCTCTTTAGATGAAGTTGAAGTTTTCACACTTATAACAGGTTCTCCTTTGGATTTATCCATTACGACAGTCCTCTCAGTTCCTTTACTTCCTACAAAAAACAGAAAAATAATATCAGAGTATGTAGCTTGCAGAATGGGCCATCGCTTTCAGTGACAGAAGCTGACCTGCCAAAAATGAAAATTAACATTTAAACCTCTTAAATGATGTCAGAGTAATTCAAATCTCTGTTCTTCTTGTATCAAAGTAAATCTTTACTCCACAAACTGAGTAGTACTAGTAGCAGTGGCTTGGATATTACTCGATTAATTCCACAGTCCGTTTATAACTTCCGATATCTAACATGAATAAGATGAAAATGAAATACATCTGTCAACATAATCAGCAACATTCAATCTTATAATGAAAACAGAATCCATACAGATTGCAATTGTCAGTGTTCACCCTTTTCTACAAACAAGTCATGATGGAGTTACTTTATGTTAGTCTGACCTAGTAAACCATCCAGCCTTGTGTATTAGATACAAAACAGGAAGACAAAGTTAAATTAAAACAAAATAACAAAGCCTCATTTTCTTCCATTGCCCAGCATTTACTATGGCTTTAGAGTGAAGTAAAAGTCCAGTCTGACAATTTTAACTGGAGATCCTCTTTTTAATTATATTTGCTTTTTTCTTCTCCTAAATCTACAAGGCCAAGGAATGGTTGTTTCCAAGTTCTATCCCCTAAGGGGACCCAACAGATGCTAAGGTTAATAAGGAGAAAAAGTACCCGCTATGATGACCACTTCACATATATGCACCCAATGCCCAAATTGCCCCAACACAGATTCTGAACAGAATACCTTCAAATCTCCTCCCCATATCATCACCCATAATAATGCCCAAAATTGTGTAAAAGCTGAAAGAGTCGGGGAAAACAGATGAAGAATATGGCTCTGCCCTTCACCTGAGACTCCAAAACACTTTGCAAACAACTGTTTGTTTGGGAAGGCACAACTCTAAGCATCCACATGAATCACGCTGGTTAATCTATAGCAAAACAATAGTTAAATTACCAGTTTTGGTAGCCTTAGGTTGGTCTGAAGACCCCAATTTCAGATCATCTTTATCTTTTCTTTCTTGTTCATCTTTTCTATCTTTCTCTTCTGTTTTCTTAGCATCATCTTTTTGGTCAGACTTCTCATCTTTTTTAACACCAGACCTACAGAGAGATTTTAAAAGTTGGAGGGGAAAAAAGCCAGCAACACACTGACAAAAAATGGTAGTGCTGTGCAGAAAGTCTGAGCCAGAAATAGACCAATATGGATTTCCTTCTGCACATAAAACACTGGCTCAGAAACTTGGGCCAAAAGTTGCCATATTGAAAATGCTCATTCCTTTGGCATGAAGCACAAAGAGATCAGAACACAGTGTACAGCTTCCATAAAGCTTGGGCCTTGCATGATAACTGCAATACACACAAAAGAAAGTTCTCAGGCATGTTGTGGGTTACTGTCCACTAAATACAAGGCAATTACCCTTGTATGTAGGGGTTAAGAAAACCTCTCCCAGAATTAGTTTCTAAAGGTGAGAACCCGATGAAGCAAAGCCATACAATTAGTCTTGCATCTGATAGGAGTCTACTTCAAGAAAATATGTAAAGTAGGGGACTCGGATGAACCCTTCTGGCTGGTACTCAGCATTCTGGAAATGAGAAGCAGCATGGCACTGAAGAAGAACAAATTCTGGGAACAAAGTCCTGAACATCTGAGCTTCAACTGCTGGTAATCATATTAGTAATACAGAACCCAGCTGCATGAGGGGAAGATACTACAAAGCTCTAGCAAGTGACTAGATTGATGCCTGGATCAGAACCCTGGAGAGGTCTTCAGAGTAGGTCTCAGACATTTAAGTGTTGCAGGCTTTACAACAGAAGAGTGTAAGGCAAATGAAAGGCCTCTAAGCAAATATAGAACATGCCTGCCTACCTTAATAGATGCAACGGAAATGCTAACAGCAGAAGATTTTGTGGTAAAGGTCAGAAAGACCATGTCATTATGATTAAACCGGCAAGAAAAGAAAACCCCAAAACCAACTGCAAAACTGAACTTAGGTATATCTGATAGAGACTCGAGCTAAAAGTGCATGTATGGGGATGTTGACATTTAAGGGAAAGAACCAGCTGGATCTCTCAGCTCTTATCATAGTGACAAACAGGACACAAAGTTTAAACAAGTGATCTACGGTCAAGACCATCTAGTGAAGCTAAATCAGGGATGTGTGTTTTTCGGTTTCTTTCCCCTCTCGCTGTCAGTGTTGTTTTCAGACACTGCAGTGCCCTCTTCATCCCTCGAATGATGCAAGTTTGATATGTGATTGCATACACTAGTACTGGAAATCTGTTTAATGTTTAAACACCAAAATATAAAACCTCAACAGATTTTTAGATAACCCTATTTGTGGCTCACATCCATGTTCCCATATTGGATAGTTACATAAAAATCTGCCTCTCAAGCTGCAGAGATCTGCAACCAAGCAGCAATGAGATGTTATAGGGTATATGTTATTATATAGATATATGCTATATATAAACATTATAGGGTAATAACTGATGACAAGAGAAGGACCAAATTTTGCTGAAGCCCCTCTAAAAGATTAAAAGGTCTTTTCTGCTAACATGTTCTAGTGGTAACTGCTAATGTTTCCAAAGGCCTCCTTAGATTTAAACTGAAAATCAAAAGGCCAACACAACATAAGCAGAAAAGCTACTACAAAATAAGGTGATTGCATCACAGAACTCCTCTTTTAATGGTATGCAACTTACTTTTTAATAAATTCAGGTATGAAATGTTTACATCTCTTACTCCAGAGCTCTTACTGAGCATACACCATAAGATTTTTTTCATGTGGTTATTTTTCTAGACAAAGCAGCAAACACCCCAAAACCTGAACATGTTTCATTTCCAAAATAGGGAATCTATAGAATAATACCTTTCGCTAACTCCCGTTTCCTTCTTCACTTCGTTCTCTTTTTTTTCAGCTGGCTTTTTCCCAGCAGGTTCATTTTTTGCCTGAAATTGTATTAAACCCCCCCCCAGGTAAAACAGAAATTCAGTAATGTATGTTCCAATGGCAGATGCGCTTTTATTTATTTATTTTTGGAGAATTGCCACTTACTTTTTCTACAGAGATTATTTTCCCATGTAACTCTGTTTTGTGGAGGTGAGTAATACATTTTGTTGCCTCCTCAGCTGTAGACATTGTAACAAAACCATAGCAGCGAGCACCAGGACTTCGAGCATTGGTCACCACCTTTGCACCAACCACCTTAAGGAGGAAAAACATATATACAATTCTGAGATAAGGAAACAACACGTGAAGACTATTTAAAGACATGAAATGTTAATGTCACTCTCATTCTACTTTAATGCTGCCTCTGATCAATGAAACATCAGTTTTCAAGTGGCCAACCACTTGCAGGCTCAAATGGTGAAAAGGAAACACAGAGCAAATTCTGTTCAGAAGACAACTAGAACTTCTGTCTCTCAAAGTAGCATCTTGCTGAAGAGCGACAAGAGGAACAAGTACCTAAGGCAAGTTAACTCAGTTTGCACCCATGTCAGTTCCACAACAGCCTGCTTAGATGAGCTCTACCTTCAGTATCAAACACAGCTTTACTAATCATCGATAATAGTACTCCTACAACGCCAGCCATAACATTTACATTTTCAGAAACAATTTAATTTGAGAGACAAAGTGTTCACCAAAAGCAGGAAAGGAAATAGCAAGGGGAAAAAAGACCCAAGATGATACAGAAGTATTTCCATAAAAGCTATTTATGCAGAAAAAAATCTGTAAAGCAGAATTTATAATAAAGGGAATAATTCCAATTCACATGGGCTCCAGACTGAGGGACAGCCGGAAATGCAACATATTTCTAAACAACACATTTACTGCAGGAGTACCTTTTACCTCCATGTAAGTTTAACTCTGCCTAGAATCACTGGCTGCTTGCAGACAAAGGAAAAAAACACGGCACTTTACTGGAAGCAGCAGTGTGTTACTTCAACCCGGCTCCATAGCATCTGTATAGATCAGGCATTTCAGCTCAGCTTTTTGGAGTTTTTATCTAAAGCTGATTCAATCAGGTATTAGATAAAAATGCCAAAAAAGCCCTACTTAAAGCACCTGATCTACGCAGACACTGGATGAGCTGGGTCCAACTAATGCGCTGCCTCTTCTGGGCAGGTGCTGGAGCGTGCCGACTTTAAAAGTAAAGTACTGTTTTGTTTTTCACATCTGTAAGCAGCCACTATTCCAAAGGGGAACAGGGTCCCTTTGTTTGAATAACAAGAAACATTGACAGATTATTCAATAAGAGGCAAATATTAATAAGGTTGTCGCATGCATTTTAGATTTGTGCTTTTTTAGGCTTAGCCCCTCCCATATCTCCAAATGAAATTCTGGATTGATCAGGTGAGCAAAATAACGGATTTCTGTTTAGCAACAGTTAACATGGTTTGTTTTGCATAAAACAATAAACCCATGAGATTCAAAACACAGGTCTAGAGCTGTGCTGAGTTTAATTTATTTCATTTATCATGACCACAGTTAAGGTTTTCATTACCTTTCAAGGTAAGTTTGCAATAACCAACAACAAGCTTTTTCACGTGTCAATGTTGGCAGCAGTGTTAACTTTAGATAAACCAATGTTTGGATTAATCTCCATTTACAGGTCTACTCTCCTTAAATAATCTATCAGAAATAAAGTTTGTAATTTAAAGTGCAATCTACTCCCATACGCACCCCTGCATATTTATGAGCAGTCTATGACAACAAAACAACACAGGAAAAGTAAATGTATAACAAAAAGTTACAAGCTTACATGATTCAAGCAATGTATTGGAAAGACGTTTCTTCTAAGGGTGAGGAATGAAATAAAAAAGCTTAAATATGAATTTACTGTTGTATGGCTGATTTATTGTTATACATGCTCCAAAAATATTTTTTTGGTAATCCGCATTTTCAGCTGCAGTTACCAGAAGTTAACAAAAAACATTCTAAATAGCAAGAATAAATGGATTACAAACCTTACCTTTCCATGTTTGCTAAAAAGATTCTTCAAATCTGTAGCTCTGGTGGTGGAAGCAAGTCCACTCACCCAAAAGTTTCTACCAGAACTGCTAGTAGTGCGACCTAGTTTAAAAAGACAATAAAACACTTTTGAAATAATGAGTTAAATTTACAGAAGCAGCTCCATAAGCACCACATTCTGTAGTCATAGATGAAATGAAACAAAGTGAAATATTTACCTCCACTGATTCACATTCCTGAAAGTGCTTAGGAAGTGTAAGTTCCATGTTTTTTAAGTTAAGACAAAACTAGAGGCTTTGACATGCATAGTGAAAGTACAGCACGTTATTCAACATAAAGAATTGATGCCCATTAACACAGAACAGTTACCGATCTTACATACCAGCAGTAGGTAGAGGAGTTTTGTATGGAGGTCCACCACTTATTGCCTGCATACATAATCTTTTTGACTGTCAGGTCGGTTGGATTACACCTGCTCCTGCACATCTTTATAACCCCCCACTGTTCCCTCAGCTCCTTCATTACTTCAGTCCCAAGCAGCCGTGGGATTCAGAGGAATGGTGATAAAAAGCAGATCTGGGGATCCACTCAGACAGTGGTCACCATGAGGCATGTTAACAATTCTCTCTGAAGTCTATGTACATACAGTTTCCAGTCCACTAATGGTGATCAGACAGTAGAACCTCCAGATGACCGGAAGGACTGACGAGTCCTAGTTACAGCTAATGAAATATGATTTGCAAAACTGGCCTCTGATAAAATTTTTGAAAGTACCCAAGTTAATTGTTAAAAATGGGAAAAGTTTCTTTGAGCTACCAAAGCTAGGTCATAATGCTTACACAGTAGGGCTGTGCGAGGCTTCGGACTGTACCTCAGATCCAGAGAAGCTTCGGCATCCGAAGCAGCATGTCCAGATCGAAGCGCTGGCTCTGTTAGCCTTTCCAAAACGGTGCAGAGCTCATGAACCGCTTCGGAAAAGCTTTGGAGCTGCTTCAGAGATCCGGCCATAGGATATAATGGGGAATCAATGAAATATCTGTAACTTTTGTTTTTTGTCTGATTTGGATGAAACTTGCAGGGGCGGTAGCCTCTGTTGGGAGCACGAAGCCTGCCAAGTTTCAAGAAGATTGGTGCAAGGGTTCAGGGAGAACTGCACCCACAGTTTGTGAAAGCAAAGCTCATGTCACATGTATGTGTTAAGCCACAATGAGGTCAAAACTGCAGGGGTGGTGGCCCTGCTGTGGCCACAAAGCCTGCCATGTTTCAAGGGGATAGGTGCAGGGGGGCTGGGGGGAACTGCACCTCAAGCTGCTGACAGGCAAAACTCATGACATAGATGACCCTGTGTGTGTTAAGGCGCAGTGGGCTGAAAACTGCAGGGGTAGTGGCCCCTGCTCAGGCCATGAAGCCTGCCAGCTGTCAAGGAGATCGGTGCAGGAGGGTTCTGGGGCCCTGCACCCCTAGCTGCTGATAGACAAAACTCATGGGAAGTGGTGCTGGCCCCTACCCTGGGGGTTTTTAAGAAGAGGCTGGATGCCTACCTGGCTGGACTCATTTGAGTCCCGTTTCTTGTTTTGGGGTTTTGCTGTTCTCCCGCCCTGGCGGGGGGTCGGGCTAGAAGATCTACTAGGTCCCTTCCGACCCTAAATCTATGAAACTATGACATGGGTGCTTGTGCAACTGACTGTCTCTGTCTTGGGGCAGCTGATTGTCTGTATTGATTATTTCCTCTCCTTAGTCTGTGGTTTTGTAGGTGTTAATTGTTGCTCCCTAACTCGTTATGTAGTAGCTAGGTACTCTGTATTGAGCTGGTCCCTGAGTGAATCATAATTAATTGGTAACTGGTAACACAGTAGCTTAGCAGCCAGGCCTGCAGTAGCTGTCCCCACCCCCGGCCGCTGCCCCAAGACAGACAGTTGCACAAGCACCCATGTCACCCATGAGTTTTGCCTGTCAGCAGCTAGGGGTGCAGGGTCCCAGAACCCCCCTGCACCTATCTCCTCGACAGCTGGCAGGCTTTGCGGCCGCAGCAGGGGCTACCATCCCTGCAGCTTTCACCCTGCTGCGCCTTAACACAGTCACCCATGTCACGAGTTCTGCTTGTCCGCAGTTTGAGGTGCAGTTCCCCCCAAACCCCTGCACCTAACACCTTGAAACTTGGCAGGCTTTGTGGCCTCAGGAGGGGCCACCACCCCTGCAGTTTTCATCCCCCTGTGGTGCAACACATACACGCGACATGACTTTTGCTTTCAAGAATTTGGGGTACAGTTCCCCCTAGACCCCTGCACTGATCTTGACACTTGGCAGGCTTTATGCCCTCAGCAGAGGCTACCACCCCTGCAAGTTTAATCCAAATCAGACAAAAAAACCCAAACCAAAGTTATAGATATTTCATTGATACCCCATTATACCCTATGGCTGGATCTCCGAGGCAGCTCCAAAGCTTCAGAGCCGCTTTGGCCGGATCAAAGCGGAACCCGGTCTGGAGCTCCGGATTGGATCTCCTGATTGGTATCCGAAGTGGCTGGATCCGAACCCGGATCGAATAGCTGCTTACTCACACAGGCCTATTGCTCAGGGTCTAAGCTAAGCCCCAAAATGCTGCCAAGCAGATTCTCTGACACACGAGTATTTCTGAAGCATGCTAAAAAGGTTAATTCATGCTCTAGCTGAGCAGGCACCAGTGCTAGAGGGAAGGGACTTGTGTGATAGTTGCCAACAGGTTGCACTGGATGACACCACTTGGACTCATTTACATTAGCAACCATACTGTGGCAAATGGATCCAACTGCTACTCAGCTTGGAGACAGAAATATTTTGGAACTGAATGTTCCTTCCAGTTTCTACATCAAATAAGGCATCTTTACTTAAAAGGTCTCCCCTTCTCTTCTATGTCTTGGGGGGAAAAAAAAAAGGTCTCTTCTTACAAAAGCATTCCTTTTCAATGGGATCTCACTTCAAACAGGAGGTCTGCATTGAATACATTTCTGTCAACCATCTGAATGAATATCCTCGATCCTGAGTTTGGTAATAAAATTACGTCAGCAACATATAAAAATAGATCTTAAAAATCAAGCAGCCAATTCTGTGTCAGTCACTCCAGCAACCTCAAGAATTTTTGGACTAATGTGCATATTCCATTTAGGTGCAAAGATCATTTTCTGGTATACTGATGAGTTTGCTTCAGTGCTAGAGGTAATGAAATCTGCCTTATCTTCCTTCTTCTATGTTGCCAAGGTATGTCTTCAAGAATTCCCCCGCCTGAGCTTAGAATAACCAACCTCAACACCCTGTTTGGGTGAACTGACCAAAACATTTTTGGTTTCAACTTTAAATGTCAACTTTTGTCTCACTAGTAGATTTAAAAATGTGTTCCTGCAACTAGTGTCATACCCCAAGAGAGATCCAAACCCGAAGTTTTGCTCTTACTGGACAAGCACAGGCCTGCTTTCTGTTAACCATTTAGACAAGCAGTCACAGGTGTATCCACAACTTAACTTGAACATCATGACTTGTGATGGGCAAGTTCTTCTGGAGGAACAATGCGCTGGTACGTACTCCGGGCCAGAAGAGAAGGCATTTATTATTGGAAATTAGACAGGTTTATCACAGAGGAGCTGCACATATGGAATAAAAGTTTGAAAGTGAAAATTCTTCAGCAGCTACCTGTGGTTGGCTGAGTACCATCTTCTACAGTAAATCACCAAACCACTGTTCTTCGTAGTTCCATGGGAGCTTGCCATCACACAGGCACTACTTCCAAAACTTGACTTCGTCTGAGAGGAGAGGAGGCCCTCACTGTTTAGATTACAAAAATGCATCTGCCAGAATCTGCATTGTAACAGATTTTTCAGATGCAGATTTCAATAGTGACAAAAAAGCTCTGCAAACTCTCTAGTTGGGATAATGTTAACTAAACATGTGCAGAGTGATGTCCAGAATGCAGCTCTCTTACAAACATGATACTCCAACAGTGTCTATTAGGCAGCAGTTGTAATCTGGCATAGACAATTGGGTTTAGGCTCAATTGTTAGATGAGAGAAGACCAATGCAAAGTCAGAAAAAAAAAATGGTGTAAAAGAGGCTGCCAAAACAGAAACGCCCATTTGCTCCCAATATTAACACATTTGGAGTGCTACAGGTTAGCAGCCAGATGTTGCCAACTTCCATTTTTGTGGGAGATAGCGCAGAGTATTGGAGCTGCAGCTGAGCAACAAGAGGGGGAAGGAGAGAGGAAGGCAAGGCCCCAGCTGACACTGCTTGTCAAAATATTCCAGTGAGCACATGCAGTATAGGTTGGACATGGTCAAAGACTGAGATCTGAGACAGGTTAAAGACTGTCACAGGTGTGCAGTTAAAACATTTAGAGTGAGATGTGCAATTATTAACACACTTGTGTTTTTAGCAAAATAGGAAATGATACAGAACACACAATATTCATGCATGTGCTTAGTCTGGAACACTTTCCTCAGCAAAAAGTGTTAATCAGCTGCAATGGCAAGCATACATGCTAAAAAGTGGCAACTTTCTCTTTGGAGACATGCACAACAGAGATCCTTAAACAAGGAAAAATCCATTTTCTAAGATTTATTTTTAAGATGGTAACACAAATTCCCCTGGAAAGGTCTGAATTATAAAACACATCTTGTTGGCATTTAAAACAATGTTTTTTAGCCAACGTTTTTGAAGACACACATTTAAAATACCGCATTCTAAAAAACGGCAATGAAGTTTTAATATTTAACAAATAAACATTGAGGGGTTTTTTAGTTTTGTCTTTTTTTAAATGAAGCGTACCTTTTTCATCTTTTGACACTGCCTTTGTATCTCTGTCCTCCTCAACTGAGCTAAAGACAAAAATCAGTGTTATTCAATCAGGAAAGAAAAAAAGGTTAAACTCTAAATAATAGTAAGTGCTATAATTGAATACCTACCAGAAACCATGTTGTGAAACAGAAAACACACTTTGCAAACTTGTTTTAAGAAATCTGACAAGAAATAAGGGAAGTCAGATTTTTAAATGGACTATTATGTCTAGATGCAAGATTAAAAACAGAAATAATTTAAGATAACAACCTTTGAAGGTTGAGGAAAAGAATCAGACCAGTTACAAACTGCATAAGAGGAAACAAAAGAGATTCTTTAGGAATAAGCTACAATTTCATCAGTCTCGCTGGCCAATTGAAGGAAACAGCTTATTTGCATCACTTAATGACCAATGAAAAAAGATAGCATCTGGTCTAGAACTGAGAAAAAACAAACCTCTTTTTCTGATCACCGCCCTCATTGGTAGAGGACTCTTTAGTAGCGGATGAGTCTTCAGCATTAGCTTTGTCTTCGGGTTTCTTGGCATCTTCTTTACTATCTTTGGTTTCGGCACCCGCGCCTTTATCCGCTGTTTCCCCACTAGAGGCTTCCGGGCCTTGGGAGGCTTTGCTACTCTGATCGCT
This sequence comes from Gavialis gangeticus, assembly GCF_001723915.1. Lineage (NCBI taxonomy): Eukaryota > Metazoa > Chordata > Crocodylia > Gavialidae > Gavialis > Gavialis gangeticus. Next base: position 10,657,343 of record NW_017729018.1, on the reverse strand, counting down.
TACGGGGTCTACTCCTAAACATTCAGAGTCCTCCGGTTTCTCTTCCTCTATTGTCTGTTCACTTGTCTCCCCTTTCGCTACAACTAAACGCTTTGCCTCCTTCCTTGCCACCGCTGGGGCCGATTTGCTGTCCAAAGCTAAGGCCTCTTCCTCCGACTCAGCGGCAGCAAGAGCGTCCTCTTCCTCCGCTAGCTTTCTGCCTGGCACCACGTTACTTCCTTCCTGTGCAAATGGCTGCTCCACTTCGGAATTGTCTTCGTTAAGTGGCTCAGATTTACAAGTTTCCCCCAAAATGTCGAGTATTTTCTCATTTTCTACGGATTTAACAGGAATAGAATGGCACAAGATTTAATCACCAGGGAAATACAGCAATCACAAATGTGGAACTGGCATGGCTGCCACACTAACACCAAGAGACCTTCTAAGCTACACAGAGATTGGAAAACCCTAGTGAACACAACAGTAAGAGCCCTAGGCTATCTGCTCTCTAACAAACTCTTACGTTAAAGCCCGAAAGCTACACGGAAGAAAAACGCCCCCACAGATTTAATAAAAACCTTCTGGCTGTTCCTTGAAATTCTTCGTGAAATTGTTCAGGTTTGGTTCTTCTCTATTTAGCTTCCAAGTCCAAGACGTGTAACTGAATGAATGAATCAATGCACTGAAAGTTCAATTTTCTAATTTCACTGAAATTCTTTTAGTAGAGTCCAACATGAAAACTGGGGCATCTTCTGTTGGTGCGTGAGTATGTTTGCAGTCCAGAAAGTGAATAGTATTTGTATGAAATTTCCAGGAAGAAACTCTGTCTTCTTTCTTCTGTATCCAGTTACTAATTTTTTATTTTAATTTTTTTTTTTACATTTTAGTCCCCTGTAATAACTTTCTAATGCCTTCCCTGCTCTATACAGTTATAGAATTATGGCACTGTGGGATATCACAAGATCTGTTTTACTTGTGGCAATCTCAGTTTAAAAAACTACAAACAACTTTTCTATATCTATTTAGCATCGTAAAGAAGTTTTTAAAGTAACTATTACATGTCAGTGAAATATTTCTTGAACGACAGACATTACTTCATAGAACTGGGGATATGATTGGGTTTCCAATCTCTATGACCCTTGCATGATCTGGGCTGTCCACCATAAGAAATGTAATGCAAACTAATGTATTTTATAAAATATCTAGCGGCCTCAATAGGATTAGTTGAAAAGGCAGGATTATATTTTTCTTTAACAGTACCTGGCTCCAAGCATGGTTCCTCCATTTTCTGTAAGGAAAAAGAAGTGCTTTTAAAGTTTTTTACATTACATTTGAAAAACAATGCATGAATTTTAAAAGATGTCTCAATTAATACAATTTCAAAGCTTCTTTAAACCTGATTTATCCAGAACCATTTTTAAACAAAAGCAAAAAAAGACTCTCTTAGTTCAGCCAAGTCTGCCTGAAGACGACTCAAAATGCTACAAGGTACTGATATGTCTCCCATATCAATTATATGAATATCTACAGAAAAACCAGACTGTGCATTTCTACTAATCGGTATAATTCACAACACCAAAGGAGGAAATGAAGGAACATATATGAATAACAAGTGATTAAAGGTATTTTTAAAGAAACAGCCAGGCTATTTAAGTTCTAGTGGCGCTCACACAAACCAGCAGTTTTCCGACACAATGCCATTTAAAAAAAAAAATCAAGCAGCAAAGGATAAACTGGGAAGCCAAAAATAGCAAAGGAAGATTCAGTTGTGAAAGATTCAGTTCAAATGGCAAAAAAGGTACCAGGTGAGCGGAGAACCCACTGTTTACTGTAAAACTTAGAGCTAGTTTGGGGATTAGTCTGAAGTGAGTCAGAAGGCACAGCAGATGTGCACCTTTACAGAGTAAAATAGATAGATAAGTCTGTGCATTGTACAAGTAATATAATTTAGGTATTACAATGCTTAATAGAAATCATAACTGAATTCTAATCAATATAAAAAGCTAGCTTCAGTTCTCTTATTGAGACATTAGCGTAATGAGTATTTTTAACATAGCACTGCAAATAATTTACAATACAGCTGAATTTTAAATTTACCTTCATTTCACTCAAGTCAGATGAAACAGCATCTAAACCAGTTCCAATATCCTCAACATTTTCCTGAAAAATTAAATGAAAAGTATGTCATTCCTTATAAATACTGAATATAGCTTTACTGGACAAACCTAAATGAGAAACAATACTTCTGTATCTGATTTCCCAAGGCAGATAAAAAAAGATTTATCAGTATTCAAAGCAGCTCTTGATCCAACCTCAAAATACTACATAGGAATACTCAGATATGGCTGAGTATCTTAGTGGTTAATTAAGGAACTATTTACTACCAATAAAACATAAGTTTATAATACTCTTTAATTTCAGATTAGTCTTGTCCACTGGAAATATTTCCTGATCTTTTAAGGAGATTTACAAACAACACTTAGTAACTTCGTCACTTTAGAACCTTAGAAGTAAGGTAATAAAAAGAGAAGTCTAAAATATATAAAATACTACCAAATCTGGTCACTTAGAGGTAAAGCAGGTCTCAGAAGTAACACACTATGCCCTTAAATCAGAAAAGTCATCCACCAATAGGACTCCTAGCTGTGTTAATTTGCATAAAATGAAGTTTTGCCTTCCAAGTTAAGAGATCAGTGATGCAATGTCATTAATCCTCAGATAGTAACAGTAAAAGAAAAAGAACAGAAATGGCAACCCCAAAATAAGGGAATGGGTAATACTTTGGAAACCTAAAGCGAACAAGACATTTAAAGACTCTTTCAACTCACTGGTGATATACTGATAAAGAACATCCAAGTTTCTCATACTGATCTCTGAGCAAAGATTTAAGTTGAAAGACTGGCAAAACAGGACAGGCAAAATCTGAATAAAGCTCAAGTTATGCTGCATGCAAACAGACCTAAATATTTTTAGCTAGGATGTTATTGACACAGATGGGGCATGTGTAATGGTAAAGAAACAGACTTCCAACTTACTTCCTTATGTGGAAAACAAAGTAGTAATAAATTTGGATTCTAACGTTTAAATGACACATTTCTAGTGGCATCTTCCTTAATTTCTTAAAACTGTAGAAATACTTCCAGTTACCCACCTCATTTTCTAGCTGATCAGTTAGCTGATCTGGAAGTTCTTTCATTTCTGCATCAGTATTGTCTTTACTATCCGAGAGTGAGTCAAGAATATTATCAGCACTATAATCCTCTCCACAATCCACAGCACTGCCATTATCTATTTCAGCTTCATCTAACACACTAATATCCATCATGTCAATATCCTGCAAGTTATCCAAGCTCGCTTCAATATCTTCCTGAAAGAAGAAAGAGAATAGATCTATATTCACTGTGACTTGAAGCAGCACCCTCTTTTTAACCTCAAGCATGATTTCACTTACCTGTCCATCTCTTGAGTTTTCCTCAAGTCCGTTGTCTTCAACACCTTCTTCTTCTGGCTTTCGCCCTGGAAAACCATATTCTTCAGGTGATAAACATCTCAAAATATATACACTTTTTGCTAAACTTCAAGTTCCAAATTCATCATTAAAAAATAAAAAAATTAACCAAGATTGGATGCAGCAAGCAAATTTTGTCCCTAGGTAAGTGAGACAGTATTGCAACACTAGATGTGATTAAATGACATCTCCTATTCACATCTAAGTGAACAGTTACGTTTTCTTATACCATTCTCTCCTCCCCAAGACCTCAATAGTTAAAAGGATTTAAAGATAAAAAATGTTTTAAAATAAAACCTTTAAAAATAATTATTACAGAAGCCTAACGTCACTATTTAAGTCCTGTTTGCTCTGGAAAAGACTGATTTATTAACAGCTTACAATTTAGATCCAAATATTGCAAGCAGGTCCACAAAGACCAAATCATAAAATAAAGGCTATTAGTTTAAAGATCCAGAACATGTTTAGTCAAGTCTCACATCAGGGAAATATGCAAAGAAATTGCTACTGAGTAAGATTTTCACTTTGTGGTTCTCAGACTTAACCACCATCAGGTGGAAAGGAAGTGGCTTCAAACAACACTCTCAAAAGCAACATTTTGAAATATGGTTGATTTTTAAACATGAGCTAAATGAAATTCCAGTAATATGTGCATCTGAATACCCAAGTCAATATTTGAGGCTTTTTCACACAATTACATTCTATTAGTAGTAGTAGGCTACCTTGTCTTTCAGAAAAGGAAGGATTTCTTTGCAAAATGTTGATTCAAGTGAAAAAGCTTGCATTTTAGGACCACTTTGTTTGCTTGTATTTGCTTAGTGACTGTTTCAATTATCCCCAGGGCTGTACAATTCATTACGTGCAAAATTTCAATTCTGTGATGACACAGATTTCATCTTTCTAGAGAGCCACTGAAACTGCAGTTATGAAAAGAAAATAAACAGCAGCATGGCAACTGAAGATTAAGATTACTGGCAGAGCTTGTAATGGTTTTACACTGCAGCTGTTTGCTCTGTTTCTGGCACAATTCTGTCGGAGTCATTAGTCCTAAAAATACACTTGAAATTTAAAGCCTTGTCCATAATTTTATTGGCGTACCAATAAGAGTTGTGTTTAAACTTATTAATAATCTGTCTCCACTGGTCAGAGAAACAGTGATAAGTCTCATACATTCAGCTGTTGCTGGCATAATTTTACCAGTAGCATTAACAATGGGACAGCCAAAGTTCAGAAAACTAGCCCCCAAGGAAATAAGACTACATTATAGTCACAACGTACACCTTTCCAGAACTGTTCTGTACCTTTGTTAGTTCTCTTTGGAGTTCTCTTGTTCGTCATTTCTGAAGCCACTGGAATTTCATCAGGCTCTCCTCCTTCCTCTTCAATGGCCTATGGGAGACAGAAAAAGAGAGTCACTGTAATGACAACACTTTGTTGAAGCCACTGACTTGGCACTTTATCTTTCTGTGGATTTACCCTGCTTTCATCTCCCATTATTTTCTCACATACAGAAAAGCTTTGATCCCATAACACATAAACGGTGCATAAGAAGCAATCACGCATTTCAACTGTACAGAGCCCCAACACTGAGATAGGGAATCAGAGCACAACATTTACACTATCTGGGCCACACTGAAAGAACAGAAGCAATCCAGGCAACAATGAAAGCATTATTTGGCACTGGTGAGACCTCATCTGGAGTCCTGTGTCCAATTTTGGGACCCGCACTACAGAAAGGATGTGGACAAATTGGAGAGTCCAGCACAGGGCAACAAAAATGGTTCTGGGGGGTGGGCCACATGGCTTAGGAGGAGCGGCTGAGGGATCTGGGCTTATTTAGTCTGGAAAAGAGGAAACTGAGAGGGGATTTGATAGAAGCCTTTAACTCACTGCAGGGTGGATCCAGAGAGGATGGAGCTGGACTGTTCCCAGTGGGGGCGGATGACAGAACAAGGGCAATGGGCTCAAGTTGCAGCAAGGGAAGTTAAGGTTGGATATCAAGAAAGAACTCTCTCACTAGAAGGTAGCAAAGTACTGGAACAGGCTAATCTGAGGTGTGGACTCTCCATCCTTGGATATTTTTAAGACCTGGGTAGACAAAGTCTTCACTGCAAGGATACATCTTGGGGATAGTCCTGCTTCGAATGGGGGGCTGGACTAGATGACCTCCCGAGGTCCCTTCCAGCCCTCGTTCGCTACAATCCTATGGAAGTGCTCCTCTGGGCACCGGAGAAGAACAACAAAAAGACGCTGGACGCCACAGCATCCAGCCTACAAAAACGAGAGAAAAGCTGATGGGCGCCGTGGCATCCAGCCTACAAAAACGAGACAAAGACGGTTCCAAGCTGTGGCATCCAACCTACAAAAACGAGACCAAGACATTGGGCGCCTCAGCATCAAACCTACAAAAACTGAACAAAGGCGGCTGGACACCATCCACATGTCATCATCCACTTGCCAAACCTACAAAAATGAACCATGGATGACTGGAGGACGAAAACGCACAAGACGAGAAGCGATAACAACAGCCGACAGCAACCGGAACCCCCCCAAACGCTACACAGCTATGCTGATTTAGCCAGGAGCCGGGACCTCCGGGCACAAGGGTTCGTCCAGGGGCCACTCACCTCCCTGCAGAGGTCCTGATGTACCTACACGGCCACCACCCGGGCTGTGTCCAGACCTTTTGTTTGGGCCGGACGGGACCAGGCAGGGCTGTGGAAGCCCCCAAAACCATCAGCACCCCGGGGGGGGGGTGCAGGCACCTCGAGGCGCAGCAGACGGGGGTGCCGAGGGCCGCGCAAAGGTTGCCACGACCCGGGCCCAAGTGAAAGCCGCGGGGAAGGGGGGGAGGGGCAGGTCGCGCATGCGCG
>NW_017729018.1:10644704-10645983 GCF_001723915.1 Gavialis gangeticus | reverse complement strand
ACTCACCTCCCTGCAGAGGTCCTGATGTACCTACACGGCCACCACCCGGGCTGTGTCCAGACCTTTTGTTTGGGCCGGACGGGACCAGGCAGGGCTGTGGAAGCCCCCAAAACCATCAGCACCCCGGGGGGGGGGTGCAGGCACCTCGAGGCGCAGCAGACGGGGGTGCCGAGGGCCGCGCAAAGGTTGCCACGACCCGGGCCCAAGTGAAAGCCGCGGGGAAGGGGGGGAGGGGCAGGTCGCGCATGCGCGCAGGAGCGCCGCCCCGGACAAAGAACCCGGATGTCCCCTCCTTTTCCCCTCCCCCCCCCACCTTGCGGAGCCGCTCCATGAGGACGCTCTTATTGCCGCCGGTGTCCAGGTTGCGGCGCTTGAGCTCGGCCCGCAGATCGATCACGCGCAGCTCGCTCAGCCGCCGCGTCTCGGGCTCCGAGCCCGGGGCTGCCGCGGGGGCTGCGTTCAGAGGCGCGGACTCCGCCGGCCCGGCCGCTGGCTGCGTCTCAGTCATGGCGCAGTAGGGAGAGGCGGGCGATGCGCTGTGATCCCACCACAAAATGGTGGGCAGGCCGAGGCGACTCAGGTCCCCCCCCCCTTCGCCAGCACGCATGCGCGCAGTGATTTCGCGCAGGCGCAGAGCCTCCACACAGGAGACGGCAGCCCGGCCCAGCGCATGCGCGAAGCCGCCTCCACATACGCGGTGGCCCAGTCTCGCGCATGCGCGACGTGCGTATGAGGGCCCACACAGGGGAATGCCGCCCGGTGCCACGCATGCGCGAAGAGAGCGCGAACTAGAGAGAGTGTAAAGATCCGGTCCGGCGCATACGGACACCGCTGCCCGACGGCGGCTCAGCCTCGCGCATGCGCGATGAGTTTAGGCAGCGTCCGCGCATATGCGGGGCGGCGAAGCGTGGCCGAGGCTGCCGCGCAGGCGCAACACTGCCCGCCGCCGCTGTCGTGCGCCTGCGCACTGCGATCCGGAGTGCGTCTCAGCGGCGCCGCCATTTTGTGCTGTCCGACCGCTTCGCGCTGCTCTCTTTTCCCCTCAGCACCGCGGCGGCCCAATGGCAGAGTGTCAGTCAGCGGCCGGGCCCGGCGAGCCCGCGCTCCTGGGCGGAGGGGTAGCCCCCGGCTCAGAGCCTGAGACCCGGCGTCTGAGCGAGCTGCGCGTGATCGACCTGCGGGCCGAGCTCAAGCGCCGCAACCTGGACAGCGGCGGCAACAAGAGCATCCTCATGGAGCGGCTCCGCAAGGTGAGAGTGGGGTAGGGGTGAGGGCCGGG
>NW_017729018.1:10643983-10644693 GCF_001723915.1 Gavialis gangeticus | reverse complement strand
TTGAGGTGCGCTGGGCGCATGCGCAGCTCGAACCTGCCAAGACCGACCCCCCCCGGGGAGAAAATGGCGCCAAGCGGAAGGGGAGGTCACGTGACATGGCTGGGACTTCCGAGTGTGCGCAGGCCTAGTTCACTGTGCTGCAGCCCCCCTCCACGTGACACTAACCTGTTGGTCACTTTCCCAAACTCTGGGTCATGACCCCAGATTGGGGGGGGGGGCATACATGGGGTCACGCTGCTTTATTGGCCTAGGTTTAAGCTTCAAACTTACTGGCCTCCCTCAGTGGAAGCAGCAATTGCTAGAAGATCAAAAGCCGGAACAGGAGCGGAGCTCAAAGGTTTATCACAAGAGTGCCAAGGGGGGGACATGGAGCAGAGCACCCTGGACAGCGTCTGTTAGCCCTCCCATGAGTCGAAGGACCCAGCTGACGCTGTCCACTGATACTCCACTTGGAGGCGGGCATGAAGCGGGGCGAGGAAAGCAACCCCCTCGGAGAGCCAAAGCCTCCTTCCTGGTCAGGTACATGGCCAGCTGTGCCAGGAGGAGGTTGACGAGGGCAGTGGTTCTCAAGCCTCCTTCCTGGTCAGGTACACAGCCAGCTGGGCCAGGAGGAGGTTGACGAGGGCAGTGGTTCTCAACCTTTTGCACCTTATGTCCCGCCACAATAAAAACAAAACTCCACTTTTTTTCCAAGAAGCGTATTTTTACAT
>NW_017729018.1:10637235-10638983 GCF_001723915.1 Gavialis gangeticus | reverse complement strand
AGGAGGTTGACGAGGGCAGTGGTTCTCAACCTTTTGCACCTTATGTCCCGCCACAATAAAAACAAAACTCCACTTTTTTTCCAAGAAGCGTATTTTTACATTCACGTGCATTTTGGGCCCCCTACCTTTCTCAGGAATGCCACTTACTTTGGAAAAGTCCCGCCTACATGCCCTTCACGTCCCACTAGTAGAGAAACACTGGATCAGGAGGTCCCGGGACAGGAGACTGAACTCATTGTTTTCCCTGCCTAGTGCGGGGTGGCTGGACATGATGATCTTGCGAGGTCCCTTCCAGCCCCATAATCTATGAAATCTATGACCGGAGACTGGGCAAGATGAACCTTTGGTCTGACCCAGTACATGGCAATTCTTATGTTCTTATATGAGCGGCTGGGCGCTGATTGCATTCCAGAAGCAACTCAGAGGATTTTGTGCTTCTAGGGGCAGGGCGTTGGACACAGTGATCCTTTGTGGTCCCTTCCGACTCTACAGTCTGAATCTATGAATCTGTAATGTTGGAGCACTTGTGCAACTTGCTTTTGACATCATACATCCAAGCCGTGTTGGCATGGTTTTAAACCAAAGGCTGTTGGGTTTTGCCACGGTGGTTTTTTTCCCTGCCCAGTGCACTCAGCTTATAACACTCTCTAAACAAACACTGGTTTTATCTCTCTCACACTCACTTTTTCTCCCAATAGGCCATTGAGGAGGAAGGGGGAAATCCTGAAGAGATTCCAGTCGTTTCAGACATAACGGTCAAGAAAACTCCAAAGAGAAGCAGCAAAGGTATAAAGAAGTTGAGAGAGGATTTTTTTCTTTGATTCGCTAATAGCTTGTGCCTACAAAAAAACCCCTTCCTTCTGTCTGTCCTTCCTGCTGCTTTATTGATATACTTAACCAAGCTGATCTGTACCGTGAAATTATCTACTGTTCCCAAATTATTTTACATTTCTGTAGATGCATAGAGTCCACAGTTAGTTACATGAGATGTAGAAGACCTGAAATCTTGAAGTTTCTAAACCAAAAAAATAAACTTCAAGAAAAAAAGAAATGCTGGTGTTGATTCCAGTTGGAACTTAAATCTTCATGTTCTTTTAAAGCTCTGCTTACCAGTAGAGAGGGGAAAGTCATTGGATAGTCAGAGTAGATGTGGGGGGAAATCCAGTTTGTTTCCAGTGGTGAAGCTCTTGATTCCATAACTTACTGCTCTTAATAATTTAATGGTGCATTTATTTACATTTATAGTTAAAAATTAACCCTGAGGATATATCTATATTTACTTGAAAGTTGTTTTCAGGTGATATTTCTAACTACAGCTTGGAATAATTTTCCTAGTACAAACAAATCCTCCAGGTAGTGGTCAAGAATTACCTTATCTTGTGATTATTTTTTTTTTTATTTAAAGATATGTTTCTGTTTCTGAAATCAGGGTTGTCACTGTCACTAAATCATTTTTTAAAACTAACAGTATAGAGGTAGAACCTGCTTCAGTACTGAATTATGTAGAGCAATGTTTTGAATAATTGATGATGAGTAAATTGGTGAAAGCTTTGAGGTGCATTGTGCTTGATCACGTAGCCTGTCCTCATAATGCTCATGTAACAGAACTATGCCTGGCTCAGGTCAGCGCCATTAGTCACTGCCTTTGGATTAAATTGCCTTGCAAATTCAAATGCATAATTATAACTAGAACGTAATTATAATTAGAACGTAGGTTCCTGGAGAGAGTCCAGGACCTTCATCTAACC
>NW_017729018.1:10636105-10637224 GCF_001723915.1 Gavialis gangeticus | reverse complement strand
TCAGGTCCCTTCCGACCCTAGAAACTATGAAACTAAGAATATACAAAATGCCTATAAAAGTAAAGAGATTGTTAATAATTAAGGAATTTTTTTCCTTTCCCAATTAATATGTAAAACATCATTTTAGTGAAATGGCATCGAAACTGAAACATTTCTCCTTTATGGAAAGGCTGTTTCTAAAAACTTCTCCCCCCTTCTTGTTGTGCTGTTCTTTGGTCTTTGAGGAAATAAATGCCTGAGAAGTGATTTGGTCTGCTGTTGTGAGAAGTTTACTCTTCTGTGGTGGAGACTGTTGAGTTTAGTAATAGCAGTCGCTGCTAACATTATGGGTCAAAGAGATGAGTTGGTACTTCCCATAGTAAGAATTGTTTTTAGACTGATGCTTTAAATTAGTAAACTTTTGAAAAGAATAATAAGAGTTATGATTTAGTTAGTTTATGTTGCTGCATTGAATCAAATAGTCTGCAAGTACTTAAGAGAAGCTTTTGGTTGAGTCTCGCTTAGTACAACTGGTAAATGTTTAGACATTGTATTGTTGTCACTTAGTGAAATGTGATATTAAGGGTTTTTTAGGTTGGTTTTCAAGAATTGTTGAATAGAAGGCCAAGTGTATAAGTCTTTTCCTGCAAAGAACTGTATTTAACTCCTGCTCTAACACAACACAGTTTGAAGAATATGGTTTTTGTTATTTCTCATTCTAATCATCGTAATGTTACTAGGGCGCAAACCAGAGGAAGAGGGTGTTGAAGATAATGGATTGGAGGAGGATTCTGGAGATGGACAGGTATGTGCTACTGCATTTGAGGTGAAAAATAATAGTGTTGCATTTAAGTCACAATGCCTATTATATGTACTTTTTTTCTTTTTACAGGAGGATATTGAAGCAAGTTTGGATAACTTGCAGGATATTGACATGATGGATATTAGTGTGTTAGATGAAGCTGAAATAGATAATGGCAGTGCTGTAGATTGCGGAGAGGATTACAGTGCTGATAATATTCTTGACTCACTGTCTGATAGTAAAGAAAATGATGATGCAGAAATGAAAGAACTTCCAGATCAGCCTACAGAATATCCTGTAGGTAACTTGGAGGCATCTCCGCAATTATCAGAAATTAA
>NW_017729018.1:10628269-10631105 GCF_001723915.1 Gavialis gangeticus | reverse complement strand
GCAGTGCTGTAGATTGCGGAGAGGATTACAGTGCTGATAATATTCTTGACTCACTGTCTGATAGTAAAGAAAATGATGATGCAGAAATGAAAGAACTTCCAGATCAGCCTACAGAATATCCTGTAGGTAACTTGGAGGCATCTCCGCAATTATCAGAAATTAAAGAAGAATCAAGAGAAATACCAGTAGTGATGGTATGCATCTCTTACATGTGTGGAATCAGAATTTTTTTTTTTTCAAATTAAATAGTGAAATTGTAGCTAAACAATACTGGAAATAATTTGGGAATCTGAATTTTTTTTATGGTCATTGACTTTTATTTTATTTTTAAAAAAATATTTGCAGAAACAGCATTTTTTATTTAAAACATGCATAGGTTCTGTTTGCATGCCTTGTTAGTGCCCACAGTAGTAGTAATCTAGAAAGCATCACTGATTAAATCAGTGAATTCCCTACTGTGCCTTAAATTTTACATTCCCATTTTCTCATCATTCCTTTGTTTTAGAAGGTAGTATGAGGGATATGTATGCCATAGTCTGTATTCTTCGTAATTGAATCGGCTTTGCAACGGTTTATCGTGCAATGTATTTTACATTTTATGATAACATTTGGTCTCCCAGTCATCCTGGCGTTGGGAATATTTTTCATGCTGGCTTTTTGCATGTGTTAGTTTGTAATGGGCAGCATTATCTTGTTTTGCCGGAGCATAAACTTTTCCCTAATTGTTCAGGTTACTTTCTTGAAACATACAGTGGGGTATGGGAAGAGAGTAATAGTCATATTACTCTGTGACATGCTTTGTCTGCATCATCTGGATTGATCATATCCTGAGATGACTGCTTTTTCTTTAATTTAGAATTGGCAGTAACAAATAACAAAATTAAAATATTGAGTGGGTTATATATTTTTACTGTAAAATTAATTACGTTGCAATTTTTCATTAGACCAGCTGGCGGTCTAGAGGGAAACCTTGTTTTGATTAGAGTATTTGAATAAAAGGCATATAAAGAAAAATATGCCATATGGGATCTTTTGTTTAATGCTGACATTTATTTTCAAAACAACAAGGAGACTTTAAAGTGGGCAGGGACAGGCTAGGGACAGTTTGTTACCTGATTTCTTTCTCTTTTTTTAAGTTGCAATCATCCTTAGCCAGGTTTTCAAGTTTTAAAGGCTAGTAAATATTTAATTCCATATATCTCAGGAAAATAAAGTTAGAAATAAAATGTTTGTCCAACCTTCCAGTTTCTCATTTGGTTTCATTTTCATTAAAGATGTGATGGATATTCTGTAGGGAATGAATATCTCCTATTTATTCTTTCAGGCAGAGAGTGAAGATGTTGGGAACTGTTTAGATGCTACTTCATCTGATTTGATTATTGTAAAGGTAAATAAGCACTACTTTTTAACAAATTACTAGCAATGACAATGTATGAACAGCTAATACCTTTGTGTCTCCCTGGAAAATTATTAAAATATTTTGTTTTTATTTCTTAATTTAGAAGTAAGAATATGCAGTAAGCATATTAAAACTACATGGCCCATGGGGATGGCACAAGGCTGATTTTTGAGGCATGTGTGCCAAAGAGTTTAGCCCCAGCAGATTTGGAACATGGGATTGCAAATTTTAGGAGCATGGTGTTCATGAAGCTTTTGCTTGCTGATTATTTGCATGTCTTTCTGGGAGCAGTATAAATGAACAGCACATCACATGCTAACAGAATAATAGTGCTGTTCTGATATTATCTAAGTCTGTGTAAAACAGAAATGGCCGTATCAGTGCTGTAGTGTTCTCTGAATTGCCACAGAAACTCTTGCTTTATGCAGTAAGTCTGAGTTCCTATTCTTTTATTTCATCAGTGGACATTACGTTAAGATTTTATGTAAAGATAATAGGTTAAGACTTATTTAAAGATAATTTAAGGAATTTACACTTCTCACAGTTTACAGTATTACCAAAACTTGAGTATTTTTTTAATTCCTTCTAGATGTAGTTTGGGCCCAGTTGAACAGTGCTGTGATATATATATATATTTGTTTGTTTGTAGGAAATCGAAGAACTGCCTTTGGAGCCAGGTACTGTTTAACAAAAAAACCCAGAAATACACACCTAGTTTGGAAACAGTTTCACTCTTCCACCTAATCCCTTTTTGTATCCCTACTTTGGTTTTTTGTTTTGTTTTTTTTTTTTTAAACTGAATTACTATAGTGTGCATTGTTCTAATGGTGGACAACCAGATCATGCAAGGGTCATAGAGATTGGAAACCCAGTCATATCACCAGATCTGTAATGGTGTCATCTCCATCATTTGAGACAATAGGTTCAATCTGAATTGAAGTGGTTGATTAGAAAATGTTCTCTTTGGCTATGTTAATTAACCTGAGCCTTGAAACTTAAAGGTTCTGCACATAAAGCAGATCTTGTGATATCACACAGTACCATAATTCTGTAATTTTGAATAGAGGAGTTTAAGGTAGTATATAAAGCTGTGGTAGGGAACTAAAGTGAATGGACTTCAGAAGAAGGAAGACTGAGTTTCTTCATGGAATTATCATACAGATATAATTCACTTTCTGGACTGCAAAAATACTTGTGCACCAACAGAAGATGCCCCAGTTTTCATGTTGGACTCTCTGCTAAAAGAATTTCACAGGAATCTGGAAATTGAACTGTCAAAGAATTGATGCAGTCAGTTAAGGATCTTGGACTTTGGAAGCTAAATTAGGAAGAACTAGAACTCAACATCATGAAGACGGTCAAGGATCAGCCAGAAAGTTATATGTTAAGTTTATCGGGCGTTTTTCTTCCGTGTAGCTTTCGGGCTTTAACGTAAGA
>NW_017729018.1:10625780-10627489 GCF_001723915.1 Gavialis gangeticus | reverse complement strand
GATGAAATTGTAGCTTATTCCTAAAGAATCTCTTTTGTTTCTTGTGCAGTTTTTAACCAAGGTCTTGATTTCTTTCCTTTCCTCAACCTTCAAAGGTTGTTTTCTTAATTTGTTCCTAATTTTTATTATGTGCCAAACAGAATTAATTATCTGTTTTAAGCAAATGACTTCCCTTATTTCTTGTCAGATTTCTTAAAACAAGTTTGCAAAGGTCTTTTTATTTCTCAACTAATTTTCTGGTAGGTATTGAATGCTAGTGCATATAAGAGTTAGTTTTGTTTCTGATTATTCTTTGTTCACTAACATTATTTTTTGTCTTTAGCTCTATTGAGGATGCAGAGACAAAGACAGTCTCAAAAGATGAGAAAGGTAGGTTTTAGAAACGAGACTGATATTGGAAAAAAATTATTGGGCCAAATCCTGACAAATTGACTGAGGTCATCAGAATTCAAGGGAATAATCAGGCTTATGTTTTGGCCGATTTTTTTTTTTTTATTTTTTTTTTTTTAATGGGTTTCATTTGGCCATAATCTTGCCTTCACTTAAGTGTATACCTAACTGCGCTGTGCTTTAGTTCTGTTCATCTTGGTGGGATTGCTCCTAGTAGTAGCATTTAAGTGGACGCATAAATTGGGTTTTTTCAGGATTAGGATGTGCCTTTGAAAGCACAGTAATGCTAAGAGGGAAATTGGTAAATTGCTTTATTCAGTGTGCATTTCTCATGTCTTCAGGGAAGATTGCCAGTGCAATGAAGATTTAGCTTTCTTGTAATTTAAGTTAACTGTAGTGTGATTAGGATTGTTCCTTGTTTTCAATATTTTTCATTGATTGTCTCTCCTAACAAGACCTGTTACTTTTGATTAGCTCTAACTTGTATAAAATAGTCTTGCTGATGGACTGCAGTAAAGGCAAAACTTTAAAAACATCATCTAAAACTTTCTGATGAGATTTCTACTTTCTGTGGGTAGTCATTAAAGAAATTCAGGTTTCTAGTAGTGGGTTGTTTGGTTTTTTTGCAGAAACTCTCTAGTTGAAAATACCATATCATGCTTTTATCACTATGCATGTCACAACACAAGTGGTTTGTTTTTGAGATACAGAAATTAAACCTCGTGTACTTAAGAGTGATGGGCAGGTCTAAATGTTGGAATTGAAGTAGTAGTATAGTTTAGATTTAGTATGGGCTGTAATTTATGAAAGCTAGGGAAATTGTTTTTTAAATGCAGCACTTCTCTGATATAGCAGTGTTTAATAATTTTTTTAAATTAGGTCGTGCAAGTAGCAGTTCTGGTAGAAATTTGTGGGTTAGTGGACTTTCCTCTTCTACCAGAGCTACGGACTTGAAGAACCTTTTCAGCAAGTATGGAAAGGTATGTGTTGTACAGTGCTTCTACATTCAATTTTACTTACTAATTTTGATAAAAGGGTTTAAATGCCATACCATCTAGCTGTTTCTTTTCTAGTAAGGCAGAGCATATTGAATTATGAGGAAAGTTGGCGTGAACTGGTTGTATGATTTAACAAACAAAGCAACTGGACAGAAAAATGCCATGTAATTAGTGGCAAGTTTCCAGAGGTTCAATTAAACAACAGGAGCTGGGCTTTTAACCAGCTTTTGAAAATATCTTCCTACAAATATAGTACTTCCAAATACTCATTTGATGACTCTCTGAACACAGGATGATCCAGTTACTTGCTTTATTTATGAA
>NW_017729018.1:10616914-10620780 GCF_001723915.1 Gavialis gangeticus | reverse complement strand
ACCAAATATCTCTCAAAATTTCTGGGGAAAGTAAAACACTGGTTGCTCACTTCCGTGCCCTCAGTCACTTAACCATTCATAGAAAAAATGTCAAACCGGGATGTTTTCTGCAAGCCAGGTCTTGGATGTTACCTGACTGGCAATTTGTTAGTAAGTATTTTCTGAATGACACTCAGGTACTCTTTGTGTTTACTTATCCAGAAAAGTTCATCTTTTTACAATGTTAATCACGTCTGTGGTAGTCCAGTGTTAGCATTAATTGCTTTAAAGGTACTTTAACAAAACCATACGTCTGCATTTTATTACTGAATTGAAGAAACTAGATATCTTACCCCAGCCAGAGATTCAGTAGGCTGATATGCAAGGTAAGAAACAGTGGGGTGGTGTACAGCATGTGACTGGCCTCTGTGGTCACTGGACTGTGCAGCAAGGATAAGATTTCTGTAGAACTAAAATCTGCATTACAATCTTAAACTGTAGTATTCCCAACTATTTTGGCACCATTGCTGCCATGTATGGAAATATTTCTAGTACTTGGGGAAGTACTTTAATGGTAGCTTTTTCAGAATGCTGCTGACCAGTCTGCTTACATCTCTGTTCCCCTGTGTAACTTTGGGGTCCTTTGCAAAATAAACTTTGCTCAGTTGGACAAATGCTTCTGGTTAGAAATGCTCGTCTTCCAATGCAGTTTCAGAAGAGCAAATGCTCTTGGTTTACATGGTATTGACGAACAGTTCTTTTGGTATGTGAGGTATTTGGCAGTACTTAAGTTGTAAGTACATGAAGTTCTGCAGTTACAAAATAACTTTCATTAATTCAATTTTTGCAAGGTGGTTGGTGCAAAAGTAGTAACTAATGCTCGCAGTCCTGGTGCTCGCTGTTACGGTTTTGTTACGATGTCCACATCTGAGGAAGCAACCAAATGTATTAGTCACCTCCACAGAACAGAGCTACATGGAAAAATGATCTCTGTAGAAAAAGTAAGTGAGAACTTTCCGTGATTCACAGTGTAATGCAAGGATAAAAATACTGCATAGACTAATGCTCTGATATTTAAAATTCCAGGCAAAAAATGAACCAGCTGGGAAAAAACCTTTAGACAAAAAAGAAAATGAAGTAAAGAAGGAAAAAGACAGACACCATTCTACAGATTCCAAGTCTGAAAAGTAAATTTTTCCTTTTCTTTTTTAAGAGATCCTATATTTGAAACATTAAAATGTAAGGCAAAAGCATAGTTAAAGAGTAATAACAAATTGAAAGATACTTTTTGGAAGTACTGTATCATGATTGGTTGGTTCATACTACACCTTAAATAACTTGGCTTGCTCATACAGCAGGAGAAGCTTTTTTATTGCACTCTGTAGGTCTAGCTTAATGGATCCCATTTCAGAATTTTTTTCATCTGAGAGTCCATGAAACGGAAATAGCAACAAGTTAAATCTGTAACCTAGTTCCTCCTTCTGTGTATATTTCAAATATGTCCTTGCTTCAGTTGAGCACACCCTAATGATTTCTTGGACTTCAACTCTGTCTTATTGCCCACACATACTTGGTGCTTATTTAAAATGGTACGTTAAGACAATGATGAAATTCTTAGATCTTATGAATTGTATCTGTGAAAGATCAAAAAAAGGGGGTCTTGGGTCTAGCATATATTAGTACAGCTTTGCTGGTATAGCAGACCTGTGTAGTGTAAGACCCAGTTTCTGCCTGCAAAAATGGGATATAACTTTTTGCTCTGTTCTACTTTTGTCTGCATTTTAAGAAGGGACTGTATTATCACTGAGTAGTTGAGACAGACATGGTGAAGAAGAAATCACAATGGTGCCACGGGTTCTTTTGTAACAACCCAGTGCAGTTATTTGTAACTTGGAATCTGGCCGCATCTTTGCAGGCCCTGTACTGGCTATCTCTTGAGTAAATTCACTCACAAAACCAGCGTTGACTACAGCATGATTATTGTTGAATGTAGTCTCTTCTCACAGATGAGGATTAAAGGGTCTCTTTATGTTGCTTGGAGTGGGTCAGCTCTATAAATTGTCATATCATCCTTTTGTTTAGGCTACTTCTTTAAAAGACTAGTCACTGTTTTTAAAAAAGCCTTTGGAATGGGCCAGGAGAGAGATTTTTCTAATGTTTATTTTTTGTGGGGTTTGATAGCCTTTGTTTGTGAGAGGCATCCATTACACAGTGGTTTTTTGCTGCTTAGAGGTCACTCCATATTAAACTGCCTTTCAAAACCCCTGATTGTGCTTTGACCATCTTGCTTGGTAGATTCTTAGGATTCAAACGTTTATGCAAAAATTCTTATTCTGATTGAGCTCGTAATTTTTGTGGATGTCTGCTTTTCATTTGCCAAAAAGTGAGCTGCATATGAAGTTAATCATCAAAATAATTGAAATTTTTATCCAAAACCATCTGAAGAACCTGTGTTCAAAAGAATCATCTGTCTTTTCCCCTGCATCTTTCAAGCTTTGATATTCAGTCAACTAGATTAAAAATAATAGGATGCAAATATATGTTGTATTTAATATTTGGCAGATTAGAAGAATTTGTTGCAATTTCAATTTTTAAAAGACTGGTTTGTGCAGGAGTCCAAAAGGAGTGCATGCATCTAGACTATTTCCTCTGTACTCTGCTTTAAAGCTCATTTTATCTGTAGGTCTGTCAATATTAAAAAGGATGAGAAGACAGACAAGAAAGATGATGCTAAGAAAATGGAAAAAGATGGCAAAGATGAAAAAGAAGGAAAAGAGAAAGATGAACAGAAAACAGGAGTCACGGATCGCTCGAGGATAAGCAAATCAGGTGGCTTAAGCTGCTTTGTTAATATAAATGGGATACCGTATTACAGATGTCGTTCACATGGGCAATTAACAGCTGACAGACATCCTAACAAAATGACAATTCTGTTGTGCCATAGCTACCCAGTGGAGTCTCTGGGGAAAATTACATTCCCTTCTGTTGGAGAGTTCTGCCCAATGCTGAGTACCCTTAGCTTTAAAATGGAGAAGGGTAAATAGGGAGCTATTTGTAAACACATATGCCATTCCTCATACTAAGAGGGACCAGAGCAGCAACACACTGATGTGGAAATTCAAACTATTGTTTTACAACTGTAAAACTCAGAGAAAGGATAAAAAAGGATTCTTGCATCTAAACGGTTTTTTACCTCCAATTACAAGCAGAAAGCAACATCTGTAGACTTAAGTGCAAGTGGGTACTGAAATGTGCAGTTATCACTGTCTGAAGCTGTTCCCATACATGTGTAAAAATGTGCCTGTGTTAGATGCAGGAGTAGCTTTACATTCACCATTTTGAATAGTCTGTCTTGAATGTGTTAAGTTTCCTATAGGTAACAAACTGAGCATTATAAAGTGCTGCTTTTGCTGATATATGTTACCTGCTGGAGCCAATGTCACGTTCAAGATCTAAAAGAATTTAAAACTTTACATCTAAAATATTTTTTGCTTTTGTGTTTCCATAAATGATCATATCCACCTAATCTGATGACTTCAGTTGTTTCAAGAACAGTTTAATGTTTCTTAGATGACTTAAATGATCTTTGGTTTGTACTTTTTCCCCTCTGGTTTAAATAGGAAGTCGAGGAACGGAAAGGACAGTGGTGATGGATAAATCCAAAGGAGAACCAGTTATTAGTGTGAAAACTTCTACTACATCAAAAGAAAGAGTGAGTATATTGTTCATAGATGCCAGGTCTCTAAAGAAAGATCTTGAACGTGACATTGGCTCCAGCAGGTAACATATATCAGCAAAAGCAGCACTTTATAATGCTCAGTTTGTTACCTATAGGAAACTTAACACATTCAAGACAGACTATTCAAAATGGTGAATGTAAAGCTACT
>NW_017729018.1:10584215-10611914 GCF_001723915.1 Gavialis gangeticus | reverse complement strand
TTTGCAGAGCATCTGATTTACATTTCAAGAACTTTGGTTTTCCTTTTTTAAACCAGTATGAGCTAGTAACATAACAAAATTTTGATAAACACTTGTGCCCTGCCTATGCTGTAACCATAATCATTGATGCTAGAGGCAGGAAATTGCATTTGTACTGTAACAAGGCCACTGAGACAACATTGTTTCTTAAAGTATAGGATGCAGCGGAGGGGCTCTTGCATCTATTAAAAATGGGATGGTCTCATCTTATGCGTGCGCATTCTCCTCAGAATTGCAGCTAAGTGACTGTTTTTAGTATAAATACAAGGATTCCTTTGGCCTCGGCTCCTTCGGTCTTATCTGCATAGTGTCGGCCATTACAGCTCCTAGTAGGGAGGGGTTGATGGGTTCTTTGTGAGCATATGCAGTGTACTCTGTTGAAGTGTATAGCCTTGGAACTGGAAAAAAGCCATGTACTTAGACCATACACTTATTTGATAAGCAGTGCTCCTTATGTGTACAGCACCCCTGCACTGTGATATTAGCAGGCCTGAAAACAAACTATGTGCCTTCATCTTCAAGGCCTCTAACAGTCAGTTTCAGGCCTGCTAATTCCCATAATTTCCCTGGTTTCTGAGAGTCACCGTTTGAAAGATCATTTTCCTTTGCTCTTCCTGGTGGAGTTAACTGTACCATTAGTTTCAAACTAGTCTGGTTAGGTACAGTAAAGTTAACTCTGCAGTTAAAGGGAGCACAATTGTGAAATATGCACTTAGGCATTTTATGGATGTAACCAGCATGCACGTAGCCAGGGTACCCTAAACCAGTGTTTCCCAACCCTTTCCAGCCCAAGCCACACTTAAATTAATAGAACTTTTCAGCGGCACCTGTTAAGGCATTCCCCATCCTCATACCAATTGTAGCTCATTGGCATGGCAAAATTCTCCGTCATACCTGTTCATTTCTGATGGCACACTTTTGTGCCATGGCACACTGCTTGGGAAACGCTGCCTTAAACAATGGGCAGCAAATTAGGACTCGCGTTGTGTTTCACAGTTACGTAAATTATGTGCTTATCTGCTATGCATATGTGGAGTACGCTGTAAATGGGCATTAACATTGCCTTTGGAAATTTAATCCAAACATTTATTTCATTTACTATATTACCTTGATTAAACAGAGCACTAAGAGCCAGGACCGCAAATCGGAGAGCAAAGAGAAACAAGATATCTTGTCATTTGATAAAATCAAAGAACAGCGAGAACGTGAACGCCAGCGACAGAGAGAACGAGAAATCAGAGAAACAGAAAGACGACGGCGGTGAGTTTCATATTGACGCTTCTTTCCCAGCAGAGGTATTTTCTTTCAGAGTAGCACCTGGGGGCTTTTCCTCACTATTAGTCAGTATTTTTGACAGCCTTCAGCTTGCAGTATCTAGACTGCTGTTTGCAAAATAATCCATAGATTGACAACAATCTCTTTAATGGTAGGTGGTGTTCAAATGTGATTCCTGATGCTAAAACATAGACAAAGTTTTCTTACCTTTAACAGCTGTTCTTAGTGGTGGGGAGATGAGAAGCTTCTCCCCAGGAATGAAACATAATTTACCTGTGAAATACACAATAATGGATAAGATCAGGGAAGGGGTCGTTAAAACTGACTACTGTTCACTGCAGATAACTTATGAAGGTTATTATTAGTCCCTTGTTTTGACTGCAAAACTTGTTCACAAATGACAGTTTTGTGCTGTGCTTCATTTTATAGCTGAACTTATTAAAGCAAAGGGAATGTTATATTGCATACTTGATACTTGACCAATTTTTGCAAGTTTAGAGCAGTTTCACATTTGCTGTCATGCAAGAGATAAAATGGCCATAAAACATGTAAAAGGATCATTACTTTGAAAACGTATCTGATAACACAGAACAGGAGAACATTATCCTACAATGACATCGTATTCTGCTGGCAGTGTCTGTTACAGAAATGGCACATTTTTGGATTTTGTTACCTTGTGTTTAGCATTATTTATGTTCAAAATTTACTGTCTTGTATTTTTTCCATTGGTTAGTGTTTCTATTTTCCTAATAGCCTTAGTCACAAAAGGCTTAATGGATTTTGCTCTAAAACTTTGCACTTCAGTATTCTCTCAAAGACAGACTACTGAAAGATTTTTCACATTTTACATTTCATTTTGCTAAAACGACTCTGAACCTTGCTTATATTTAATGACAGTCTCTTTGGGGCAGAAGTATTTCCCTTTTGTCAGAATGGCACACCTCCTTTTTCCTTTGACGCCAGGTAAAGAATGTATAGAAAGCTTGCTGGCCCAAAGAAAGCATTTTCAAAATTGCTTTCAAGAAAAGGAATGGTTACCACTATACACTGCTTGCCTCTTGTCTCACGTGTTTATTGATTTTTATTTATTTCTTTTTAAACTGGTCTAACTGGCTATGAGTTTAGTGAGGAGGAAAATGCCCAAGCTAACGGGATTGTACAGGGTGATCTAAGAAACTTATCACAACCTGCCCTTCTCCCTGAAACTGAAGGTGTGCACTTCTTATGATAAAGCAAATCTCCACTTGAATTACACAGAGAGCAAGAACGGCGAGAGAGAGCACAACGTCTTCAAGCCATTCATGAACGGGATGAAAGACAGAGGCTCCAGAGAGAGCGTGAGCGACTTGAATTTCAAAGGCAGCGTCTTGACAGGGAACGTATGGAGAGGGAGAGACTGGAAAGAGAGAGGATGCATATAGAGCAAGAGAGGAGAAGAGAACAGGAGCGCATTCAACGGGAGAGAGAGGAGCTGCGGCGCCAGCAAGAACAGCTGCGCTATGAACAAGAGCGGCGGTCTGCACTGAGACGACCGTATGACCCTGATGGAAGGTAACGGTGCTTGCAAGGCAGTTTTAGAGACCCTCTGTGGTGTGAGGGCAAAGTAACCAGGAAATGGATTTTATGCTGCCAGTAAGTGTGCAGAGAACAGGTGCTGAACTTCACAGCATCGCCAAACTGTTCGCAGTTCAAAGTTTGTTTACAAGTTGCTGTTCACACTTTGTTGTATTAATTTGATCTTTCTAAAAAGGCACAATCAGCAAAATGCACAGATGTGTTAGGCATTGCTGCTCTGAGTTTGCTTTCTGAAGTGCCTTAGAAAACATGATGCAGTCAGACAGCCATAGTAGGTTATGGATTCCATCCATTACCATGCCATGCTCTCTGAGTGCTGTGACATGAACTGCCTTGCTGCTTCTTGAAAGAAGGAAGTAACTTTCCCCCTCATACTTCGAATCGGCTTGCAGCTACCTGCATCATGATCTGTATGGCAGTGGGAGTTTCTTTCTCGCTTGGCTCTCTCAAGCTTTAAATCTGCTTTGTTCTTGTTTTTTTTCTTACCCCAGTGTGGAGAAAGAAGCTTATACCTTATCAAATTACTTTTCGCTTTGATCAATTCTCTGGCAGGTTTTCACAAACCTCTCAGTTTATGGTGCTAGCTGAGTACTGAATTTTAAAGTGGACCAGGTTGCATAAAGAAAAATACATCATTCATAAGTTGGGCACCTGTGTTTCTGTTCAGAAAATTGTTGTTTCTGTGTCGCATTTACTTCTATTAAATGATTTGTGCTAGGGCATGATTAGCCTTTCACAGAGTTGCTAATAGCCAGAAATGTACTTAGCTCCCCTGTTTCTTGTAATTGTAGGAACATGTCTATATGTCCCCATCTTAAGGCTCTGAGGATATAAAAACAAACCAAAAAGCTGTAGCATTCAGTGACTCCTGTTAATACTGACCTTGCAGGATTACAAAGCTCTGAATATGGCCGAATGTTTTCAGGCATTCTGAATCAGTGTCCTTTGGGATGCCACTTCACACACAACTGCAAAGGTGGAAGTCTTGTAAAATGATAGAAAAAGTTGCTTGAATTGTAAGATCTTTGGGGGTTTGCTCACCTGTTTTTGATGCACCTGAAATCTAGTCACTTGGGTATAAATTTACCCTTGGTGTTCAATTCCAGTGAACTGGATTTTGCTAAGGATGAATTTGGCTGTCATTCACCAGCCACTTGAGTACAATTTTTTTGTAAGGAGAGAGAAAAAGGCCAGTGAAATGTACATAACACTGTTTGATGACATCGGTTATTCTCGTCTGACTTCTACAGATACGAGGCTCAAGGGAGGGTGAATGACTTAAATTGTGGATTTGAATCCTCAGGCGCTGATGTCAGTAGGATGGAATAGCTGCTTCATTGTAACACATTCTGAGATTGAAGGGTGTGTAGTAGTGATAGTTAACTCTTTTCTGAAATTGAAATGCCACATCAGTCTGGTGTGTCAGCAATCTCAGTTATTTAAAAAATAATTACTGCAAGTTCAGATTAACTAACTAGATGCATCAACTGAGACTTGATTTGAAGACAGCAAGAGAAGAAAAATCATCATCCCAGTATATGTTTTGTTACAGGCGGGACGATCCGTATTGGCCAGAGGCAAAACGAATGGCGATGGATGATAGATACCACTCTGACTTCAGCCGCCAAGAGCGCTTCCATGATTTTGACCACAGGGAACGTGGCCGTTACCAAGACCATTCTATAGACAGGTTAGTAAGGTGACATTTTTTTAGAACCTGACTTACTATTTTCCTTACAAAATAGCCCAGAAACAAAAGTAGGGCATCACAATGCATGCTCATCTGCAAGCTTGTGTATGTGGTGTTGTCTGTTATTTTTAGAACTGCCTTGAAAAATGTTTGTTCATATTTGTCTGAAAAACATAGCAGTTTCATGCCAGGTGTTTGGAACAAGCCTGATAAAGCCCCCTCTTATACACGCTGCGTGGATCTCCCGTGCTGAACTTGGAAGTAGAAAGCTTCTGTACAGATAACGCTTATACAGGGTTCTCAGCCCTGCTTCCTAGCTCTTTAGCACGAGACTAGTGAAAATCATCTTTTGGTTTTAAAGTTGTGCTTTCTCCTTTGACAATGGAAGTCTAGTGCATGGAAGGCGAAGCTGGTTGTTACATATTTGTAGACCTGCACCTTTTTTTCTCCAAACCATGTGAAAACACTTGTTAGAATCATAGGAAGTTTGGGGTGGAAGGGGCCTCGGGAGGTCTCATCTAGTCCAACCCCCCTGTTCAGAGCAGGGCCAGGCCCAACTAAACCATCCCAGCCACAGCTCTGTCTAGCTGTTTTTTGAAAATTTCCCAAGGGTGGAGCTTCCACCACCTCTCTGGGTTCTGCAGACATTCACATTTGGACTTTTTTACAGCAGTTTCCAGGGGTCTGGGCTGCAGATAGTTACAGCCTAGAGGTCGCAAGTTTGAGGCCATAGCAGAAGCGCTCATTGTGCGACCTGTCAGATTCCAACAAAATCTGTGAATTCTTCTACATAACTTGTCACAAGGACCCAAAAAAGGAAAGGATAGCAATTGACAGCTTCATGTGGGAGCTATTCCACTTCAGTTCTTTCTTCAGCTCCTGTTGGTCTCAGTGCTGTTTATTAGGTAGCCTTTCTTGGTCCCAGCCTTGCCTCCTAGTCTGATTTAGTACCATTTTCTCAGGCACTTGAAGATGCTTTGTGGTACCTCACTCCCCAGATTTTGGCGTACATTATTTCAGTCCTCTGACGTGTTTCTGCTTCAAAACACTTAGTGTTTCTCTGCCTCAAACACTTGATTTTTAATTAAATGTGTTGCAGTTTTCTAATTGAAATGTCGTTGTTATTGCCTGGTGGGTTCCTTCCTATAAGTTAGAGTCTGATTTTGTGATCGTTACTGATTTTATTGAATTGCTCCTTTTTATTCCAGGAGAGAAGGTTCAAGGGGAATACCAGACAGAGATTCACAGGTATGTTCAGTTCAGATGATGGTTTCGTAAACCACATAAATAGATTATGCCTTTCACTGAGGAAGAGCGCAGAGCGTGTTCCAAACTGATATACCAGGTTCATGTTACCTGCTGCTTAAATGCAGCCAGCACTGGCATAAAACGTAGCAGCTGTTAAATAAGCAACTCATTTCTTGCACTGAATGTGCAAAGCATAAATTAGTTGCTAACTAGGGCAGCTGTCAAAGATTAGGGAAGAACTGTCTCTAAATGATTGGAGTCACCATATGCACTCTTCTTTGTGGGCTAGTGGGTGAAAATGAAAAGTGTTCTGGTTATTGGTGTCAGATGTTTGTAAGTGTAAGTGGTAATTTATTCTGGCACTGTCATCATGAGCAGAGAGAGGTACTAGGAAGGAGTTCACAGCTTGTAGTCTACCTAAGTGTGCTATAGAAAATATGCAGTCCCATAACAGGGAAAGGCAAATCCGCACAAAAGCAAATGTGTGTGACAACTAGATCAGTACCTTGAAAACATGTTCTGTTGGCATTGTCCAAAGAAGAGGAGCAGAAATGAAGCTGGTTCATGTAAAGTTATCTAGCCCTAGTGTGACAATAAAAGGGAGTTGGCACCCAGAATAAACTGCTTAGCGAAGTAAGAGTCAGTGAAGAATAAAACAGGTAGCGTTTAAAGCTCTAGAAGCTCATGCAAAGACGGGCCTCATTGAGTCTTGCTGTCCTGGCTTGTGCTGACTTCTGATAGGCTATTCCAGTGGTTTAAGATTGTTGACTAGTATAGCTCTGAGAGGAAGATTATGGCATTCCTGTGCATGCTTTTTTGCCTTTCAGCATTATCCAGATGAGCGGCACGGAGGACCAGAACGCCATTCAAGGGATGCACGAGACAGTTGGGGCAGCTACGGGTCTGACAGAAGAATGAGCGAAGGGAGAGGGATCCCCCCACAGTCCCGGTTAGTACATGGAAATACGGGCCATCGCTCACCAGCACTGAACATGATAATGCTCTTTGAAACCTCAAACGTACTTCCAAAGAACAACAGTGGGTGCAGTTTTACAAATAAAAATCCTCTCCAGATGTTTTCATCGAAGGGCTGTTCTCCCTTGGATGGGCAAGAAACTTACACAGGTAGCTCCCTCGTGCATCGAGAATGTAGTGAGTACAGAGCTGCTAAACTAACTGCTCTGCTGGTAACAACCACTCTCTTGGAAGGGCTGGCTCTTCTGCAGATGAGATGTACTTCAGGCCCTTGTGCTCCAGACTCCTTTCAGAGACTCTCTCATGCATAATGGTCTGGGTTGACAACTGTATTCAGAGCAATTGGCTCAGAATCCTTATAGGCTGGGACTCCACTGGAATCCCAGAAGTTTCCTTTCAAAGACTTCAGTGAGCAAATTTATGCCACTGTAACTTTGAAGTGACATTCTTCGCTTAATGGATCTGCATTGCGGTATCAGCTCTTCATGTCTGTGTCGACCCATGTTGAGAAAATCCAATTTCCTTGTGGTGGGCTGGTTGTCCAGCAAGTTTCTAATTAGGGTTTGTCCAAAGAGAGAGGGGTGCTTATAAATATGGGGCAGGTAGAGATGTAGTTTTGTACATGATTTTAATCAGCTTTTATGTATGGGGTCTGGTATTTGACTTCACCCTATGCTATCAAATTGATGAGGGACCTGGAAGCTTTTCTTTTATTTTTTTTAAGAGATGGACGTGACTGGGGAGATCATGGTCGAAAGTTAGAGGGGCATCAAGATCGTTCATGGCAGGGAAATGTGGATGGAGGAATGATGGGACGGGATCATGAGAGATGGCAAGGTACACTTGCTGCTTACCAGCGTGATTGTGGTTTTTTCCTATGAATTGCTGCTACTGAACTTTTAGCGGTAGTTAAAATTCATACAGAGCTTTTAACAGTAACAGCATTACAAAGCAAGCAAGCAAAATTCTGGGAGCAAAGGGGGGTGGTTAAATTTTCCTATTAAAAATGCTTTTCTTGCTTTTTCACTAGGTGGTGAAAGAGGTATGCCTGGTCAGTCAGGACCAGGCCATGTGATGAATCGAGGAGGAATGTCAGGGTAAGAAGCTTTGTCAAGGGTTTTTGGTCCTCGCTCATCACTTCCTATTCTTCTAAATCCCACACTTGTGCACGCTTCTTTTAATTGAATCATTTGGACGTTCCAAGAGCTAAAAGAATTGTGCGTAGCCATGGAGAGCGCCAGCTCTTAGTCTCATTACCATTAGTGATGTGTCACTTAGGACAAGAATGTTCCAGCGGTTTTATCTGGCACACTGTATTTCAAGGATAAAAAAATGACTCAAAAGGTAAATGCTGCAAACTTAAAACAATGCGTTAACTTTCAGCTTATAAAATTCCTGAATGTTTGGCCTTGTTCTCTAGGCGTGGGGGCTTCATTCAGGGTGGAAACCAGAACCAGATGATGCAGAGTAGTGGAATGCAAGGGTTCGCAGGGCAGGACAGAGCAAACAGACCCAACGATCCACGCTTCACCCGCCGCTACTGAAAATTTTAATTTTCTTTGAATGCAAGATGGCGACAGTGGTGAATTCTGTTACCCAGGGTCACCGTCAATTTATGTAATTAAAGAAATTGCTGCCATATTGTAGCTGAAATACTATGTGAACTCATTTGTTTGTTCAGCTTTTTTTTGTAATAAATGTGTTCTTGTTCCAAAACCACTTAAGTTTCTGTTAATGAAACATTCCATTTTTCATAAATAATAAAATCAGTTTACAGCTAACACTTGTTTCCATGGTCTTTGGCCATATTCTGCCACAAGATAAGTATTGAAAAATATCGCAATATCTTTGTTTGTGTGTGTGTGTACAGAGCTCTCAGACAGATCTGAGTATGACGTACAGGGCATTAGGAAGAGTGAAAAGGAACTGCTTTTTTGCTGCACCCTAACCCTTTAATGATCCCCGGCAGACAGGACATCAATGTTATTTCACCTAGAAGATGCTGCCTTTAGGAGCTTCTTCCAACAAGAGTGTTTACTCCATTGTTGGCAGTGCTCCATTCATTTCAGAAAAAAAGCACCCCCCCCCCCATTAAAATCATCCAGAATTGTGCACACACCCATAGCTATGAAGACATTGAAGCAGAAAGAATGTCATTGATTGAGTCACTGGCAGCTGCCTCTGGGTATTTGGTTTCTAAATCAAATGCTGACCAGGCCTATTGGTGAAACTAAAGGTCAGATTTATCTCGCCTAAGTGGACATAGCACTACTCTGAGATGGAATAGTGGCAGGCCAGCAAGTATGTGCAAAGAAAACCGTATTGTAGTACTGAGAAGTACATTTCTGCTATATTATAAATTTCAACCTATGCTTCAGTGGGAGTAGACTGGCCTTGGGCAGGCCTTGCAAGTACTGAGCACTCAATATGGGAATAAATTATTTTCATTTGAGATTTTTAGCAGGACAAAGAGCTAAAGCTGCTACTAAAGACTGTAAAGACATTTCGGCCTAGATAATCTACTATAAATGTCCTTACCTGTGGAGGAGAGCCTATCAATTTTAACCACTAAAAATACCTGCGTTGCTATAAGGTCGAAAGATAATTTTGTAGGATCCGCAAACAAGATTTTCTTTGGATTTTTACTACTTAAATACAGTAACTTGGGAGTTGTGCTGATATGTCGTTGCTGTACTGTTGTCTGACCTTTGTTTTCAGTCTAAAGGTAATACCTTGAGCTTTCCCAATGCCGTGCTCTTGCTTTACGCTCTAAACAGAGCAGCCTTGGTGGTGAATTTCAGGTGATCAATATTAATGACAGTTAAATGTTTCAGTAAGATTGCAAGGTCTTGCATGAGCAGAATTACATTGCATATTTGGGATATAAACATTCTCAGTATGTGCCAACCTCAAATGCCTTATGTGCATGCAGATAGTGTTCTGTATAATTGACCATTTGCGAATGGCTCGAACTACAAGTCTATTTGCAGCTGAAATGCGTAATTGGAAAGATCTGTCCAGAGCTACAAGTTCTTGAATTCAATGTATAACTTCCAATAATCTGAGCATTAAAACCCTTGTCTCACTAAATTCTTCCATTAACTTCTTATAACAGCAGCATGCATTTCTGCAGCTCTTTATCTATTGCTGATATAAAATAATCTATTATTGCCTGACAGAATAGTGCTTTCTGACTTGTATTAGCTCATGCAATCCCTAGTGTATCAGGTTTAAAACTTGTTATTCTAATGCTATAAATCAAACCTCGTTGCAACACTACAGCTAGGGATATATGTTCATTAGCCCTTGTTTCCACGTGGCCATAATGAACAAAAACCTGCCCTTTCTCCTGACAGTTGTCATATTTGCCTGTGGGTGAGAAGTGAGAGTAACTTTTTTTTTCAGGCTTTAAAAACAAAGTAAGGGAGAGAAGAGGCTGCATTGAAACAGATACCGACTTGCCATTCAGGCAGCTTAAAACGTCACAGGGGGCCAGCTTACCAAAGGCAAGTACTTTTGCTGCATTTTCTGAGGCTGTATAGACAGCCCAAGTTTAAATAGGAAAATCACCGGGGCAGGATGGAAGTGGAGCTGAATTTTAGTTTATTTTCCACCTATTTAGACTGCATCACACCTGGTTCACTTGGCTCTAGAGGTCAAGCTGATAAGAAACAAATGAGGCGAGTGGCTTAAATGGAAAAGGAGTGAGGTTTTCCCCTGCCATCTTTCCCAGTGAGTATTGATGGCTGTCTCAAAAGCCGAAAAGTTGCTGTCTTGGGAGGCCAGGACCACAGCACTCCAGATGGACCCCATGGTCCAATCCCGTATGGCTGTTCTTATGTTTTAAGATGCTGAATTGGGACCTAGGAGACCTGGGTCCAATTTCTAGCTCTGCCACAGACAAATGTGTGTTCTTGGGTGAGTCGCTTCATCTCAGATCTTGTGTCTCCTGTGTAAAATGTGTGATAATCCTTGCACCTTCCCTTCCTCTGCCTTGTCTACTGACACTGGGGAAGGGGCTGGTCTCTTAAAAAAGCAGCCTGGACACAGGAGGTTTAAGCATGACTGCAGTACAGTGCATCTGGTTTTGGTGGCACTTGTGGTCGCAAGCTACAGCTCTGATCCTGCAGTTTGATCCGTGCAGTGGGACACATGGATCCATCAGGGATTCCCTGTGGGGGCAGAGATCTGCTCTTGTGGAATGAGAGTGCCAGGATGCCTATTGTGAAATGGAAACTGCTTGTGGCCAAAGACGGGTCAAATGCAAGCTCGGGTCAGTCTTGAGCATGATTGGGCTGTAAACAGCCACAAACAGCCTCTCCTGAAATACTTTGTAAGAGAAACTAATAGCTGCTTCCTTGTGTTTTCCCCAAACCCAAGCCATGGGCAGAAACACCTGCTGCCCAAAGAAGAGATAGCAAAATTAATTTTTCAGGCTGACTCCGTTGCTGTTAAAGGTGAATTTGAGTTAAGAGCACAGGGAAAAGACCAGCTCTGTTGCTGCAGTTTACAGTCTTGCCGTGTTACCTGCTAGACTGGGAAACCGGAGCTCAGTTTATCCCAGCCAGTTGAGAGGCCTTGCGCAGAATGTTAAAATAATTCATTATACCACAGCTTTGTACCCCTGACTATGCCACCAGGTGAGGGCAGTTAGCAGCCAAGTGGAGGGGAGGTACCACTTGGTGCCTCGTAAGGTTTTCTAGGGGATCTGATAGCATGCGCTGCCAGGCACAGTTGGTGCCTGGTAAGGTTTTTTTAGGGGATCTGATGGCATGCACTGCACTAGATTAAAAGACTCCTCTTTCTCCCCTCGTTTTCACCATCCGCATATGGGAGGGAGGTTTTTTTATGGGGCTTTGTGGCTTTAGCGCACAGAGAGGGCTGGAGGGGCCCATCTTTTGGGAAAAGCGGTTGCTTGTGAATGCAGGAGACTGTCTGGGGGGTCAAAGGGGCTTCCAGTTCTCCGTTCCTCTCTGCGTCAGCGGTGGGAACTTTTCCTTTAACGCAGTGGCACTGTTGAATACTTGTTCTCCGTGCGATCTGGGTTGTTGTCGATGTCTTGTGCCAAGTCTCATCCCCCGATGTGACAACTGATGTCCTGAGCTGGCAGGTGCTGCACACGCATCTTGGAATGGCAGTCCTGGCCACGAAGGCAGAGCCAGCAGGACCCTCCTTGTACGGGCAGGAACCAATAAAACACAGGCTCCAGATCTGGGCTCAGCTGGTCAAGGTCACAGAAGAGAATGGAGGCATCTGGCTCCCAACTTCCTCATCTGAGGAAGGGGTCTGTATCCCTGTCCCTGCTAATCACTTAGCAATAGAGCTGGTCCGGAATTGTTTAATGAAACGTTTTTCGTAGGAAAACGGTGCAGGAACGGAGGTCTTTTTTTGGTTGACCTCCTGTTTCCTGACCTATATGAGCTTCAGGACTGAAGCCTTCCTCCGACTGCTGGGCCCAAAACTCAGTACACTCGCATATTCAACAGACCTCCAGAAACTGGGGTTTTCTGTGCTAAAAACGGAGAGCTCTGGCAGATTTTTCCAAAAGGCCTCCTTTCCGCTTAAGCCCCTCAATATGGGTTTCCAGAGGTGTTTGGCTGGGATGACAACCAGGGGTCCTGGTTTTCTTTAATAAAAAGAATAAAAAATCTCCTATTTTCAGTTTAAAAAAAGTAACACAAAACCCACATTTTTCCAAGATTAAAATGAAACGCTGCTTTGTTATAGATGTGTATATAGTGGTGTTTCATTTTAATCGTGGAAAAATATGGATTTGGGGTGACTTTTTAAAGCTGAAAATTGGGGATTAATTTTTAGCAGAGAAAAACAGGATCCCTGCTGGTAACCCTTTGAACCAGAGTGGGCTGAGCTCTTTGGAAAAGCCGGTCCAGTCATCCTTCCTTCAGCAGTGGCTTGGAGTGTGAATTCCCATCCAGCAAAACTTACCCGGTTGCAGAGCAGTCCGTATGGGAACGGAGTGAAGGTCTCACTGTTCAGATCATTTCAATCTAGACTGCGAAAAGCACGGCACTGCATAACGTGGGAGACGCGCCTACGCTGGCAGGGGGGAAATGAACAAAGTGAATCCCCCTCCCAGGTAGTTTCCACATGCAGTTCGTATGGTTTGGATGGCCCAAAGATAAAGCAGCAGTAAAAGCTGATGGCACCACATATTAGAATCAGTTTAAAGAGCTCAGGCGAGGCCATAAATTAAAAGGCATGGCAGGGGCTGCGGAAACAATGGCAAGAGCTAATGAAACATATTGATGGTCATCATGGTTTACATTCACCCAGCACCTTTCTGGCCAGTATGCACGGCCAGCTAGAGGTATGTGTTGCTACTGGATAAGAGGGCAGCTGCTGCACGCTCGCAGAGCAGTGTGCGTTCGGCTAAGGACACTGGGCCTGTGTGCTAGGATATCCAACACCCAGCGCCGCAGCCCTGGCTCACTGTGCAGCACTGAGTGTCGAGCGATGGGAACGTCCCTCCCAGACATGCCAGTTAACTGTGCTTATAATGACTTGGGCTGGAAGCTGTTTGGGGCAGGGAGCATCTTTCCCAGCAGACTCCTGTGCATATGCATCGCTAAGTCTTTCATCCCGTTAGCATGAACCCAGGGGTTCTCTGCCCAACTTTGCTAAGCCTTACTCCATGTCTCAGTTTGCCCCTGTTGCCCTACACCCCTGGGGGTTTGATCCGAAGGTCGTAGCAGACTGCTGATAATAGCCCAGGAATCACCCTGTGTGGGCTCACTTCCCAACCCATCGGGGCTGGGCTGGAGTTCCTGACTATCCATTCAAAGGGTTTCATTTGTATTTATCTGTGAAGAAATGAGTCCATCTTTTCAGCAGCTGTCACTGTTTGTTCCCTGCTGCTCTTCTGGCAGCTGGACATGGTGCAGATCTGCTTGTAATTCTGGCCTTGTTTTTGCTAAGCCTCTCTTCTGCAACTGCTGCCGTACCTGGCTACATTACGCCACGTCTTGGTTCATTCTCCTTGGCGCTGCATTGCAACGCCTGATCCACTTCCATTGCAGTGACTGCTAATGCTGGCTGGTTCTCAGGACTGGCCCTGCAAGACCTTGGGCTACTCTGAGAGCAAAAGTGGCCGAAAGCCAACACGTTCCACTCCTGCTCCTTGCTCGGGAGAGTGGCTGGCTCAGGCCCACGGATGTTAATGCAGACTGAGACCTTTGCTGTCGGTCTTATATGTTTCTAGAGCTAGGAGATCATTCTGGATTCGGTTGTAGAGCACAGCTCAATACGACCTATGGAAAAGGGATCCTCACAATAGGACTTTTCTGTAAAGGTGCATCTCACTGTTCTTTAGTAACCCTGGGTGCGTCTACACATGCACATTTACTGTGCAGTAACCAAAATGACTGTATAGTATGGGTGCATGTCTACACATGCACACCCATACTGTGCAGTATATATGGTGACTTGTGCCGACTTGAGCATAAATTTGATTATGCAGGTATCAAATTTACACCTGATTAGTTACTACGCAGTAACACACATGTAAATGCCTTACTGCCCAGTAACACTGTGTGTGTGTGTGTGGACTGACCTGGGACTCACCTTAGTCCAACTTTAGTCCCAAGGCAGTCCACACACAGCATTAATGCGCTTTAATGCCTGCACGTGTAGACACTGACCTAGTCCTGCTTGCTGCGTGGAAAATTTAAGCCGGTGTAAACGCACATGTAGACACTCCCTGAACACAGAAGCATTTTTCCTTTGCCCCTTCCCTTTCCAGGAATAGATCAGGAGTAATGCAGTGCATTCCCTGAGCAACTGTGATCGATCCTCCTGTCCTACATCTTTTGGGCTTTATTTGGCTTGGGAACCAGTAACCAAAACTCTGCCAAGCGGCCTTTGTGGTTCACTTGGCAGCTCAAAGCACACAAAAAACCCATTACATATATAGGTGGATCTATCTATAGAGATATACAACTTTACCTCCAACATATATATATAGAGAGAGAGAGAGAGTGAGAAATAATTTATATTATATATATAGAAATAAATATTTTTGCACTGTCCACCCATTCATTTTCAAAGCCACGTCCAAATGGCCCAGACTCAGCAGCTGATCCCCGAACTGGAGCAATGGTCCCCATATGTGAAGTCCTGGAGATTCCCCGCCTGCCCCCAGCCTCGAGTCCCTTCCCTTCAGCAGCGTGAGAAGCTGAGGACTCGGGCTCTGCTCTCAGCCCCCCTCCACAAACTGGCCCCAAGTCCCTTTCAGCTGCAGAGCTGGATGAGTTTGTGTGGGAAAGGCTTTGAATTGGGAGAAGAAACCAGTTGCTGGCACTGAAACAAATGCTGGGGCTTGTTCTTTACTGGGTTTGCTTTGGTGCTGCGATGGAGCTGTCTCCTACCGCTTCACCCCTGCTTCTACGTTCTCTACTCTGGTACCACGCGAACGTGATGGTGCAGCATGAGCCGCGCACCACACTGGAGGCTTCGTTAGAGACAGCACCGCGCCAACCTCCTCGTGGAGTTTCCCTTCAAGTGTGCAGCGAAAAAACGACAAAACCATACGGCCCTGACTCTAAACATAAAACCCAGGCTTGACTTGTTCATAGATTTCTCTCTGCAGGACTTCCTCCCTCTCCTGGCCCCTGGTCCCGAGAGAAGCTCAAACCCCTTCTATGTACTCTTGAGTCACAGCTTATGGATCGCAGCAGAAATACCGCTGCGCTTCTGAACGGGGTCCAACGATCTAAACACCTCGGGCCTTTATGCTGGCATGTGGCGGGGTCTGACAAAGACATGGGATTTGCCTTGTCTCCTGAGATGCGACCCCGGGTGAGCAATCCATCTCTCCGAGTGCCAATATCTGGTGCTGCAACGGAACGTCAATCCCGTCCTACACACATACTAATGCACCTGGCTAATAGCACAGGCAGTGCTGTACGTGGCGAGGCAAGGACTGCCAAAAGAGACTGACTCATTGGTTTCTGTACCCAGGACTATGGCAGTGCTTCTCATTAGTAGGCTGGCAGCATCCTTTGCAGCAGTGAGGCCCCTTCTATCACAGATGGGAGGGATTTGCCTTGATGGCAAAGGCAGGCAGAGTTTCCGCCCCCACCCTCCTCCCGTGAGAGTTATTTGTGGTTTCCATGGGGGCTTCGCTGGATGCCTGCTAGTCAAAGCTTCGGAGAAAATGTGACAGCCTGCCTGGGCAGCCCCCTTGCAGCACTGCGGCTCTCCCCTGACTGGGGCCTTCCTACAGCTGGACATTCTCCCTAGCAAGAGGTGGTATGAAAAGCCTGTTGTCTTACCTCCGAGAGGAGCCACGAGTTTGGGGTTAAAGAGGCGCAAGAGCCAGGGTTTAGCTCCTGGCTCTGCCACAGAGCATCGGGGTGACCTTGGGCAAGTCACTTAATTTCTTTCCCCAGGACCATCCTGCACACTCACTGGTATTGGGTACAGGCTGGCGGTGGGAAACTGAGGCACAGAGCCTCAGTGCTTGCTCAAGGGCACACAGGAAGCGTGGGGTGGGGGGCAAAGAAATGAACCCACATTTCCCCATTTCCAAGATCATGCTTGACCCATTGGTAAATCCTTCCCTTCTCTCTACAGAAGCCTTTCCATTAACTGCAGCAGCATCCTACAACACTAAATCAAGCCTTCCCTGGATCTAGCTCTTCCCTTCCCACTTCTCACTTCCAGTGGGAGGACTCTTTTCCATGAGGTGGCAGCACAGGTTAACGAATCCACTTCCCCTAGCTGCCGGAGAAATAGTCGTGTCCATTTTGCTCCCCTTGGAGCGGCTGAAAGAGCCTCAGATCCTTTATTTTTCTCCCATGTCACCTTCAAGATTATGCACCCCCAAAGCCATTGTGCCTGCGAATGACCGGAGCCAGCGGTGCAACTTGCACTCCAGGTCGCCAGCGTTTCTGCGGGGTGCGCAGTCCTGCTGAGCTCTCCCCTGATATGGGTAGCCGGGTTCCCACGGAGGGGGTCACTTTATTTTTACCCCTTTCCAGCACTGAACTGCTTCCTTGCATTTTCTCCCCCCTGAGACGTTTTGTTTCTCAGCCACCCCCGAGCCTGGCAGCTCCGTGAGTCGCGCAGCTGCCAGGGGTCCCCCGGCACAGACAGCATGGGCTCCTTCTCCGAGTTGTGCACCCCGATCCAGAGAGATAACAAACCGCCGTGGCAAAGAGCAATGGCAGGAAAGTGCTCTCCCCTCTTGCTCCATTTTTCACCCTTCGCATTGTCCGCGCTTGACTAGTTCATTTAACACGTGGACGTGGCTCTTCGCTTCTCCCTCCTGCCCAGAACAGCTGCTGGGGCCCCCTTGCGTCCCTCGGAGCAAAGCCTGCGTGGCCATACGCTTTGCCCCTTTCCTGCTATCTGTCTGAAATTCAATCCCACTCCCTGCGTTTTCCCTGGGCCTCCTCCCAGTGCAACACCGACGTCGGGCAGCTCGTTGAAGTTGCAAGCAATTTTTGGAGCCTAATTTTGTCCTGAGGCTGGGATTGGCTTTGGTGTTAAGTCCAATGATTTCAGTTGAGTTCATCCGGATTTGCACCAGAGCTCGTAACCGTTTGTCTCCGTGGAGCTGGGGAAGGTTTCTGTCTATGCAACATGGCTTGGATTTGAAAATAAAGAGCAGGGTTATTTGCCCCTCAGCTGCAAGCATTCTCCAAAGCCATTGGCACGTGGGCACTGTGACGGCTGGGGCCGAGGAAGGATTCTCCACGGCCGTCCACTCTTCTCATACTAGTTACGGTAAGTATGTCATTTCTTCCTCTGGATTCACACGTTTTAAGCAACGAGTCTCCGTAGGTGAGCACTATTCCCACATTCTCCATCCACTAATGCTTCTTAGAGTCAGCAGCAGAATTTCAGGGGCTTCTGGCAAAGGTCCTGTTTCCAGCCTCTCCTCTATCTTAAATGACCAGACTGCAACAAAACCTTACTGCAATAGGGGCCCGGGGTCCTCTCGAGGCTTCACACCATTGCTCTGTTTGCACGGCCTTCGTCGGGCCTCTACGGACCAAAGCACAGAAGCTTTCGGGCGCTCAACGCGCTGGGCAGGAGGGCAGGTTTCGGACGAAGTGGAGCAATGCGACACGCTGGCGGCTGCGGCGCTCGCGGCAGGAAGAGGTCGGTGAGTCAAATGCTGAGGCTGGGCTTTACGCAGGGCTGGCTAATCTGGGGCTCAGTAAGACCGTTTGTAGTTGTGCCTGGTGAGATACGGGCCGTCGACTGCCTTGCTTCATCCCCTGCTATCAGTCTGGTCCCAGCCACCAACTCGCACCAAGCAAATGCTGGAGAAAATCCTCAATGTTCAGCTTTATCGACTGCAAGGCCTGAGATGACTAAAGCTCCAGGAATTGGACAAACCTCCCATGCACCCACAAGGTCCCAGCTCTGCTAGAAAGTCTCCTGATTTTGTAGGGAAGGTGGTGCTGGATGCTCTGAGGCCGCACGAGCCTCCTGGGATCCCGGTCAAGAAACAAGAGAGCACTTCTTGGCCAACAGAACAGTATCCCTCCTCTTCTCTGTCTTGCTAGAAGAAAAAAAAACTGCACCTGGAGACGAGCCTGGCAGCAGGTGGATTGTGATAGCTGCTACTGAAGTGCTAAAAAATTGTACCTCTCTTGTGACGTCCTTAGTAACCTGCCTGGGAAACTTCAGATGAAAAGTGCTTGCTTGCACCAGAAGCCCAGGTCCTCCAAGGTGCTTAGGCACCTACCCCAAATGAAATCATCGGAGTACCTTGGCGGGCTCTTAGCTGCCTTCTGCGGCTCTGGCCCTAAGCTGTTTGGAGGTGTTACCTTTGCCGTGTGGTTGCACACCATACGGCCTCGGGCGCCTGAACTGGTCACAGCCTTTCAGTTCAACAGTATAAAGGTATCAACTAATCATGAGGATGATAATGATCTCAGTTATTAACCCCAGCTTGGAGTTGTACCATAAAGTTGCTCTGGTTGAAGTATTATACCCTTATTGTCTTCTAAACCACAACTAGCTGCTTTGGCTGTCCAGGATATCGGACTGAATACATTGTTAGGACGTGAAATGCAGATTGGTGCTAGGGAGAAGTGGCATTGTCTGCTGCCTGGAGAAGCAAACAGGAGACTTGGAGCCTCACTCTACCAGTGATTTTTCTGTGAGACCTTGGGCTTGGGTCTTTCACTTCCACTGCACCACCGTAAAATATAGGTGGCACTATTATAATGACCCTGCTGGGTCTGCAGTGCACGTGCTGCTGTGTTGAGAACAGAACTCGATAGCATCCCTGAGAGCCCCGGCCCTGAATGCACAAGTCCCTAACACTGAAGCCAAAGGAGAGCTCTTTTAAGCTGTTTGCTACACAGCTCCTCTAATATATAGAGACGGTGCATAAGTGACAATACAATGCCAGGTAGACGCACCTGACTTCGCTCTAAGAGAGGGATCTGGGTACCGGCAGCAGCAGAGCGGGGTAGCGCTCCAGCCCATCTTTGCCCGCTCAGTGTGACCGGTCTCTACCAGCCAGGTTCTGCCCAACCTGTTTTTCCGGAGGAAAATGCTACATGTCAGGACGTATAGCTCTTTTTTGAAATCCTATCCTATTGATCCTTAGGTGTCTTCCTTCCCAGTGCTTCCCACTGCTATGTCTGGCTCAAAATGCATTTCCTAGCTGAGCTTGCACCATTCGTTCCAGGCCTGGGAACTGGGACATCCTCTTTACAGCAACTCAAGCTGCAAATCAAAGGGTCCAGCTTTTGGCAGCTCTTTTTTGCATGCTAAAAGTAGGAGCAAGTCCCTGTCATGAGTGAGAAGCCTGCCTGCTTTTGATAAATATTGATGTTTTATTTCATTAAAATATATATCTATTATATCATAGCCCGCCTGCTTTTAAATTGCTTTTCTTGTTTTCCTAATATGTGTTTCTCTGCCTGTTTGCACGCCTTCTGTTTGCCTTTGATATGGGAAAAGGCTTAAGTCAATATGTTTTGATTTGATTTGATTTGTAAATAATGCTGGGGTTATATATCATCGCCGAGGCTTGGATCTCTGACTCTGCCTTGTCCTCCAGACACATATGACATGCCAGGCGCATCACCCAAGCAGGCGGCGATGCAAGGTTGTGGGGGGAGAGATTAAAATAACTGGGAGGAAACAGCACGGAGAACTTTATCCCATACCTTTGTTTATCCCCAAACCATCAGGAGCTTGTGCAATAATTGCCGTGGACAGATAATAAAACATCCTCAGGCAAATTTAAGGTACTTAATATACTGCCCAAGTCAATTCCCCTTATTTCTGCTGTCCTCTTGCTTTTAATAATGGTTTAATGAAAAATTCAAAATTAATTGGAGCTGGCATTAGACATTCACATGTCCCAGAGAGGGCTTCAGAGCTTCAATATTTCATAACCCGCCTTTTCTGCTCTGCTCTCCCTGGCTCCTGCAGGACGGGGCCTCGTTGCTCTGCACAAAACCGAGGCGCCTTTGTATCGGGTGGCGGCTAGAAGAGTCGAAAGGAGTTTGCAAATGCATCGCAGGCTAATAAAAAAACCAACCCACAGCAGCTAGATGTGTCTGCCTCTCTCCCTCTATATTTAATGATACGCATCTGAGACTTGATGGAAAGAGCAGCTCTAAAAATAAACAGGAGCTGTCTGAGGTAGGTATTTGGCAGTTGTCAGGTTGTCACGGAGCCTGGAAGGATGAATGTGATGGACTCGCCGACACCAGATGGGCTCAGCTGAAATGCAAAAGCCTCCTGCTTCCCCTGGCGCTCCCTGGCCAAAGCGTTCACACTTTGGTGCGCTTGGGGAACTCTTCCAGCTCCAAATGAAGTCAATGAGAGTCTGCCCTTGGCCTGCCGCAAGAACTGGACCTGGTCCCAGCTCACCCCGGACGCCTGGCTTTCCACCAGAGACAAATTTGGCTCCGTTACAGAGGATGATGCATCAGAGCTGCCGCGCGGGAGGGTGAACTTTACCCCAAGATCCATTTGAGCTCTCAAATGAAAGCCTGCATTTGCAGCGCTGTTGGCTACTCGCAGCGTCTAATGACCCCCGGACATCAGAAACTTTGTGGAGGTGGCTAGATGTTGGGGCATAATGTCAGGCCCCTAACTTCCTATTAGAAAACCAGCTGTGTTCTTGCTCCTTCCGGATAGCGGGGGCAATCGCCGTCCTGACGCCAGGATCATTACAGACATGTCTTGGGGGCTGTTACCAGGCTTCTCAATCCTTCAAAGGAAGATGTTCCTGTTGTGCAAAAAGTGCTGTGAGCATTTTCTCGGAGGTGCTGTACAAACAGCGATTAGGGACTGCAATAGCTCAGGTTATTACCATCTCTGGATGGGGAAGCTGAGGGACAGAGGTGATGTGACTTGCCCCGAGCGCGCACAGCAAGCCGACGGCAGAACCAGAAACAGGAGCTAAGAGTCCTGCTTCACTCACACGTATGTTCCCTGCATGATAATGGACAGATCTGCCAAAAAAGCTCAGCCAGCTTCTGCTTTCCTGCAAGGGGAGTGTACAGAAAGAGAGTTTCTACGGTCCTCGGTGAGGGTAGGGTGGGAAGGGCATGGGGGCAGGAGATAGTCTTCATCGCTCCCACCGGGAAGAGAAGGGAGTAGGGCATTTCCCCTCAGCAGTCTTTGGAAGCAAAAGGCCACAGCTGGAACATCTGGCAATTCATCTAGTCATTGCCTAATAAAGGGGAGATGAGCTCCTTTGAGAGCCCGACGCTGTATAACAAAGAGAAGACTTGGAAGACAAATATCTTGCGGTGCTTTAGTGCAAAACACTATTCCGTGTACAAGAGCACAGGCACAGGGGATTAATTCATGTAATATGGCTGCAGGAAATTACCTACAAGATAAGAAGGTGACCTGATCTTTCTGGGGAAAAAAAAAAAAGCCACTTCCTTATCTAGATGATGTTTTCTCTAAAGTATTATCTTCCGCGGCTGCCACTGTCTGCCGTGCAGGATTATTCAATTATAACCGGCTTGCAGAGTTGACGGCAGTTCCTCCATCTCAAAGGTGTGCACTGGATTTACAAAAGGTGCAGTCTGTGCCCATCGGGGCAGGGACAGCCAAGCCGGGGCTCGCTTCCAGTGCGCGCCCGCTGCCTTGTGATGCTGGCGCTTCCCGTGCGTGGAGGAGGTTTTGGACAGATTGTTAATCAGATGGGAGACCTGCAAGGAAGAGGAAGGTGGGGCATGAGCCACCCCGTGGCATGTGAATTAGCCTGGAGATGGATCTGGGGATGGGGTATCCGTCTGATACCCCAGTGCAGAAGTGCACAGCTTAGGGGCCCACGTGGGTGTCCAGCTCTTGTGCCGCCCCGCTGCAGGGTCTAAGCGTCACTCCTTCGAGGTGCTATCATTCAGTGGATGTATCCAGGTTGTAGCCATATTGGTCTAGAGGCAAAAAGGAATCATAACTCATGGTAGAGGCAGTATCTTTTATTAGACCAACTAGATTTTTGTGCGCACACACACACAAAAAAAAAAAAAAAAAAAAACTTCTTTTTGCAAAAATCTAGTTGGTCTAATACAAGACATCTACCATGAGTTCTGATCATTCAGTGGAGACCGACAGAGGGTGTTTCTGGCTGTTCAGGGTCCCGTGGCACATTTTATAAACGAGGAGGTGTTAATTAGCCTCCAAGTCCTGCTCAGCAATCCACGTGGGCAGTTATACTCTCCCGGCCTAATTTCTATCGCAGAGAGGATTTTGCTCTTCCCGATTTAAACTGTCACGTTGTGCTGCTGGGTCACTGTGGAACAGCTGCAAAGGGCCCAGCCCAGAGATGGCTGCATTTCAGCACTAGAGGGAGTGATCCCACTCGATCCACCCATCTCTCTCATCCAGGGGTGGGCAAAACGTAGCCCGTGGGCCGGATGCGGCCCACCAAGCCATTCTATCCGCCCGTTGGGCTCCTAAAAACATTTAGAAAATGAATATTTATCTGCCCCCGGCTGCCTGTCATGCGGCCGTTGATGGCTTGCCCAAACTCAGTGAGTGGCCCTCTGCCCAAAACAGTGGCCTGCCCCTGCTGGTCCATCTTCCCCCATCCACTTCAACATATCAGTCGTTAAATGCGCTTTGGGAGTGCTTTGTAATGCTATATTGCAATTATTGAGGGGTGGTGGGGAGGGGAAATGATTCATACCGATATTTTGCAGCTAGCAGGCAGCAGGAGCCAGGTGAGCTCTTCCCTGGCATGCGAAGCACGCAGTGCAGCAGCTGGAAGGAACAGGTTTGGCAAGAGGTTTTTTAAGGTGTTCACTGCAGGAAGCTAATTCAGAGCCACATCCCTGCCTCACCAGCTCAACTGGATGCTCCTCAGTACTTCGCCTGCTGTCCTGCTGCACCGGAGAAGATGGACACTCTGCGGAGGAGCCTTTCCCGCTGGAAGAAGTACCACATCCAAGTGCACCTGGCTGATGAGGACGTGCTGATGCCCCTGACAGTCAGGCCCAGGGACACGGTGATGGACCTGCGGGCTCACCTGGTGCGGGAGGGCATCACCTCTTGGAAGAAGACCTTCTACTACAATTCCAGGCAGCTGGAGGAGCACGAGACTCTCAAGGAGGCCAACATCCAGAACGGCTCTGTCCTACTTCTCGCCAGCAACCAGAGGTAGACAGAGGGGGTGGGAGGGCTCGTCGCAGTGTCCGAGGAGATGATGGGAGGCGGGAAAAGACATGCTCAGCTAATACCTTGGTGGAGCTTTGAAACATTTTCCCGCTGGGATTTGCAGAGGTGTAGATGGTTACTACAAAGGTCGGCTCCTGCTCGCTTCCATTGCTAGCACTGAGGCCTAAGGATGCTTTGCAAATCCTTTGCTCCAGGCTTTAAGCAAGGGACTGGGGGGAGAAGGA
Source organism: Gavialis gangeticus (assembly GCF_001723915.1). Taxonomy (NCBI): domain Eukaryota; kingdom Metazoa; phylum Chordata; order Crocodylia; family Gavialidae; genus Gavialis; species Gavialis gangeticus. The sequence continues at coordinate 10,588,256 of NW_017729018.1, read as the reverse complement.
AGAGGAGGAAAGAATCTCCTTGATCTAAGTAATTCCCGTCCCCAGTTGGCTCTCCCAAGCCCAACAACACGGTTGAGTTTGAAATAAGGGAGAGACAGAGAGACCCGCCCTTGGACTCTGTTCAAACGCACCGGGTGCGAAACATTTTGCCAAGCAGAGACGTGCCAGGCTTCCTCCCTGCTCTCAATTCTCCTTGTCGGGCTTGCTGCACCCTTTTCTGTTTGGTCGCTGTCTCCAGGAGCGTCTACACATGCCCCTTTCTGTGCAGTGGGTACGGCGCAGTCCCGGCGGCAACATGGGTCGTTTTCGACCCTACTGCACAGTAGCGCAGCAGCGGTGGCATCATGGTTAGCGCCCGCCGATGCTACGTCGCTGTAGCTCATTGCTGCAGCAATGTAGTGTAGACGCACCCTCTGCGGACCGGATTTGAGCTAGCGATGTCCCCTTCGGAGACTCCTAGCAAGCTGACAAGCTTGTGGTAATGCATCCCCTTTGCAGGGGAGATGGGGTGGAGAGGGGCAGGGAGGGAGCAGCGCTTCCTGAAACGGGGGTAGCGCTGGCCAGCAAACAGGATGGTTTTAGACACTTGCAATACTGAACATTGCAGGAAGGATGGAGGGCATCTTCTCAGCTGCTCTGAGCAGGGCAGCTCTTTAATGCTAGGACTGCGTTGGAAGTGAGACTTGTCCTCTGCATGCCAGCTCAAGGACTTTAGTGGGCAGAGGAGAGTATGAAGTATATCCCAATACACCATCTTCACTGGACTGGGCCATCGCTCCCAGCGCCATTCGCAGTTCTCTAAAGCATTGCCGTACAGTTTGTAAGGACGGGGCCGTACAAAAACGGTACAAAAAAAATCAGATACCCGAGTCCAAACTCCAGGGATTGTGTATGGGCTGGTTAGGTTCACGTCTACAGAGCCTAGCCTACTCTAATGACTTCAGGTCCTAGAACGGCTCTGTTTTCCAGTTCAGACGCAGTTGCAATCACAGGAGAACAGCTGAGCTCAAAAGGTTTGTGCCATTTCCAGCCAAAGCAAAACCAAACTGGTGAGATTTCAGCTGCAAACTCTGATTCAGCATTTTTGGGAGGCTGATGGGTGGCTTTCACACACGCGGTTCATCCTCTTGGGCATGGAGCTAAAAAACCCTGCAGAAGGCGGGCTCGGTCACTCGACGCCCTGCTGAGTCCTCTGTACAAACCAGGCTAGTTTTATCAGGCGGCTTGTTAAATGGTTTCACTGGGATGCCCTGCTTGGATGTTCCCTGTAACACTCAGACTGGGCATGTCTACACATCTATTTACGCACACCTAAACTTACTGTCTCAGCGGGGGTCGGGCTTGATGACCTGCTCAGCTCCCTTGCGACCCTATCAACTATGAAACAATGTGCCTTTGCTTAAGGCGCGTTAAGGTGATTTAGGCGCGTGTCTACGCATGGGGGCACGAACGCGCATGAAGGCATGTTAAATTTCTGTGCGAATCGCGTAGTCGCACTCGTGCATGTGCAGATGCTCTCAAGCACATTAACGCAGTGCGTATCCATCGATGCACGCCATGTTAATGTGCACGAGCGTGTCTACATGTGTGTGAATGCGACCTAGCTATCCATGCCTAAGCTGGATACCCCCTTGATGCAGGCATCAAATTTTGGCTCGCAAAGCCTTAAATTGCCATCTTGAAGGCGCCTTAAGGCTGCGCGCAGGTAGACACATGCCTTAAAAATGGTGATTTTAGGCTAAGCGTGCTTAAAAGAGACATGTATAGACGTGCCCACTGAGAAGCAGAGAATATGAGATTGGCATGGAGACGGCTGGGTCCAGCACGTCCCGAAATGCAGACCGCGGCCCTGATTCGAAGCCAAGGCGCAGGGAATTGGAAGATCTAGCCCGAAGTGATCATGAACAGGACCACGTTGCCCTACGGTGTGGACATGCTCTTAGTGGCATGCCAGTAAAGTCTATGAAAATGGGCTGGTTTACATTTGCTGAGGATCTGGTTCACTGAGCACCGTACTGTGGCTATGAAGGTGGCAGGCCTTCATCGTGCTGGGTCTGCCTAGAGACTCTGGGGGCATCACAGGGAGAATGTGGCTTGGGTTTTGGTTACAGCTGCACCCCTTGACCCTGCACCTTCAGGATAACAGGGAATGCGGGTTTTTTTCTGGCTTGGGACACCAGGGGCACCAAGGTATTGGATAATGTGGTCAGTCTGGGAGCATCAGGGTAATAGGGAGTGCAATGCTAGGTCTTGCCAGCATCCCTGAGGATTGAGGAGCTGGTTGAATATTTCATAGGCTCAGTGCTTTCCTTCCCCTCCGAAGGTCAGTCCCCATTTTTTTTTTGCTCCAGCATCCCCCTCCTGCCACTTCGCACAGAGGCGCTCGCCAAGCGGAGCTACATTAATTCCAGAAGTGGAGCTGCTCTGATTGCCAAGGTTCGCGGCTCGCTGTCGTGCCTATAAATATTAATGGTCATGCTGCGTGCAGCGTGTCCTTACGAGGGGCTCACGGGACGGTTTACTTCGAAGCAGAGAAAACATGAAAATGACCCTATTTTTCATCCTCCCCCTTTTAATGCTTTTGTAGATAATTGGCATTTAGCGAAGGCCAAGTCAGCACTTCCCTTCGCTGCTCTTTTTCCTTTTTTTCCTGGGGTTTATAACTTAGCCGTAAAAATTCACTTAAGGCTGCAGCTCGGCAGAAAAGGGCTCAGCCCGCCAGCTAATATCAACAATTTTATTTGGACCTGCGGGGGCAAGAGTTTGAGTAAACTCTTCTGGAGTTCAGTCAGCAGGACCCCTGACCCCTGCAAAACACATGAACAGGCCACAAGCCACATGAATCATGGAGGAAACTCCTTCTGCATAGAGGGTCAGCCCAGTTATTAACTGCACTACAGTGGCCCAACAAAAAAATCAGGACCTACTAGGCTAGGAGCTGAGCAAGCACCTTGTAAGGCAGAGCCTCTGCCCCAAATGGGTATATATTCATTATTGCTACAGCACTTGCATGTGGGCAAAGCAAGCAAGGCTAATTTTGCATCCTCAGCTCGGTGCCATTGAGCTAGCACAGCTTCTTCTATACAGCAATATCCACCAAGCTCTGGTGTAATCATTGCCCCAAAGTTTCGCCGTACCTCGGTTGCGTTCTCCTGTCGGACAGCGGTGGCTTTTATTCCTAAGATACTGCAAGAATCCAGGTGATGCAGGGTTGTGGATGCCTACTTCCTCTCCGATCAGGGACTCCCTGCCTTTTCTTTCTTCCTCTAAGGTTAGCAACTTCCCTCTTAGTCACACCGTGGGGAGGGTTTGTATCATCTGCAGCCATTTTAATTGACTCAAAAAATTAAGTGGGCCTGAAGCAGGGGTGTCGGCATCTGCTGCTGACGGATTTGCACAGTCCTTCTTGGAGAGCGTCCATGCTAGGGTTTTGGGGGTTTTGGTTGTAGCCGTGTTGGTCTAAGGGAGGGGTGGGCAATTATTTTGGGCGGAGGGCCGCTTACTGAGTTTTGGCAAGCCATTGAGGGCCGCTTGACAGGCAGCCCAGGGCAGATAAATATTGCATCCGGCCTGCAGGCCACATTTTGCCTACCCCTGGTCTAAGGACATAGCAGGCGAGGTTCTTTGGGGAGATGTGATATCTTTTATTAGATACTCAGTTGGTCTAATCAAATGCATCACATCTACTCGAAGAACCCTGCTGCGCTAGGTTTTGGCAGACAAAACTCTTGGGGTAGAAGCAATATCTTTTATTAGACCGACTAAATAGTAGCAAAAACGAGGATCAAGTAGCTAACTCCGAGCCCTATGATGAATTGGGGTCCGTTCCTGCTTCCCCTGGCTCCACCGTCTCTCTGTACTATCCTTTGAGGGAAACTAAAGCTGTGATCAAAGAATCAAACCTACTGGTCCTGGTTGCTGTGGACCTGGACAAGAAAATGCTGCTGGAGGCTATTATCAATATCAAAGAGGACCTTCCTTAATGAACTATATTTTTGTAGGACTCTAAGCAAGGGGTTAGGGCTACTCCTCAGCTGGGTC
>NW_017729018.1:10581563-10584204 GCF_001723915.1 Gavialis gangeticus | reverse complement strand
ACTCTAAGCAAGGGGTTAGGGCTACTCCTCAGCTGGGTCACCCCTGCCACCAGCTGCGTCGCAAGCCACTTCTACGGTCCTCATACACTGCCTCTGCAGCCAGCGCTGCTCCATTCTCATGCTAGTTGGAGATGGCAGTGTGGACGCCCTCCTTCAAAGGCAGACGTCGAGGTGGAAATGCAACAGCGCCTCGGAAACGCCTGTCCTCACTGCGACAGGACATGTGGGTCTAGAATTGGGCTATGGAGCCACCTGCGGACTCGCTATTAAGACCCTTGGAAAACAATCATACTCGGTTGTGAGTGATCACCCAACATCATCATCCTCACGGTAGTCAGAGTTATCAGACCCATAGTAACCACTAACCCAAGGCTATGTTGGAACGACAGAACAGCCGACGGCAGTCTGCATCTCGCATTGCATATATTGCCCTAGATCAAACACGCTGTAGGTTCATCGGAAGGAATCAGGACTTGTGGTAAAGGTGACACCTTTTATTAGACCAGCCAGATCTCATTGGCGTAATAAAAGATATCGCCTCTAACACGTAGGTTCATTAAAGCAGTCTTTCAAGCCTGCCTCTCAGTCTGTCCCGGGCTGCTGCCGTAACTGCACATGCCATGGCAAGAAAAAGGAGAGTGCTCAGAGTCCCTTGCAGTTACTTGGGCAGGAAGAGAAATGCATGCACAGAAGTAACATGCTCAAGGGCACTTGGTAGGTCGGTGGCAGAGGCAGGAAGAAAAATCCAAGTTTCCGGACTCCGAGGCCAGAGTCCTGGATTACACTGCCTCTCTGTTCAAAAAGTGAGGCTTAGCTGGTTCAACGTTCTCGTGCTGTCCCTATGCACACGGGTGGATTTCAATGAAAATCCCGGAGCCCATGAAGCTCATGGAGTTTGCTAAAACCTTTAGCAGATCAACGATTTTTTTCACCGGTCTCCCCCTGCCCTGGCTGCGCTCGGGGGCACATTGTCTGCTCGGTTACATCCATGCAACCCTGCTGCCTTCAGCAAAACTGCATTAGCATAGCTAGGCAGGCCTGCAGTATGCAAGGAAGCAAAACTCTCTTCCTGCAAGTTGTATGAAGCACCCGGGCACTAACTGTACTCGGAGGAGTCGGAGTGCTTTTAATTGCTATATTGCTTTCCTTGGGAGGGCTTTAAACCAGGCTAATATCTGAACTGAATGGCAGATCTCTGTCTATTTATCCATCCATCCCACCTCTTCCAAAAAAAACCCCCCAACCCCCAAAACAAAACCAAAAAACCCCCCACGCCACATGAGAATCGCTTCTGGTTCTGAACTGCATCGTATCTTGTGCTCTCAGTCTACCCACAAACTTTTCCCCAGCTGTGAATGGGGTTTCTCTAAGTGGAGATAAAGACAGTCCCATTTCTCCAGCAGCCCTAGGCACAGCAAAGTCATCTGGTGTTTTGGGCATGAGTCACTTGCACGCTTGGGCCTTTGAAGGGCAGGATCCTGGTGGTGTACTCTCACTATGCTACAGTGGGATGTAGTCTCACTATGCCGGCATGGAGAGGGCTTGCAGACAGTGCAGATCCACAATTGCACAGCTAACTGACCTGCCCTAACAGTCGAGGGATGCTATCCCTCCTGCACACACGGCGAGTACCAGGCCCATGCACCACTGCAAACCGGGCTTCGGTGCATCGTCCCTGCGGCCCGCACCTGGGGTTGGATTTCTACAGGGGGTAAATATTTTTTCAGCTTCAGCTTGGCCCTGTCAACCTGGGTGTGAGGACTCCTTCTCCCAGCTCCCTGACAGACCTGGCCTGGGAGTTGTGTGCAGCAAGAGGCCCCAGACCATCTTGCACTGCAGTCACGATCTTCTAACTAACTAGCGTTGCAAATCTCTTTTCTCAGGGAAAGCTAATTAAGCTCTTGAGCACATGCTTAGACATATGCTGGCCTGGTATGGCCTTAATGGGCCTGTTAATAGCTATTGGATAAATAACACATGCTTAAAAAAAAATATTCTCATAAAAATATGTTACTCAGACAACAGCTGGGTGGGGGATCGTCTTCCCCACCCTGGTGGAAGGTAATGTTCATGTGCATTACTCATGAGCCAAACTCTCTGCTGGGGTAACTCCTTTGAAATCAATTAATTCAGAGGTTTCAAGGCCGGAGAGAATTGCTGCAATTATTTAGCCTGGCCATCCACGGAGCACAGGACAGGAGCTGTCCCCAGAGACCGAGCCCAGAGATCTGTGCGTCTGTTGGGGCCAAGGCATTTAGCAAAACAGGGGAGCTACATCAGTCAAGAGCAACCTCTCAGACCCGAATTCTTTCCTTATGCGAGTGCATGAGCATCAGTAGCTGAATCTGAGCCCACCTAAGCCTCTCATAGGGACTGGTCTCATCTCTAGGCAAAGAATGAACACGGGAAGTAAATTAGAAACATGCAGGGCCAGATGCTCAGGGCCAGAGTCTCCGCTGACTTCAGCGTAGTTATATTGATTTGCATCCGCTGAGGATTTGGCTTCCCGGGCTTCTGTAGGGCCTCAGCGGTGCTAGAGGTGGGATTAAAGAGGCCATTGGGCACCAAAACCTGCCTGAAATAGCAAGCAGGGAAGAAGGAGGTGTTGGACTCCCATCTGGATTTTGCAAAATAAAATAAG
>NW_017729018.1:10558329-10576563 GCF_001723915.1 Gavialis gangeticus | reverse complement strand
AGATGCTCAGGGCCAGAGTCTCCGCTGACTTCAGCGTAGTTATATTGATTTGCATCCGCTGAGGATTTGGCTTCCCGGGCTTCTGTAGGGCCTCAGCGGTGCTAGAGGTGGGATTAAAGAGGCCATTGGGCACCAAAACCTGCCTGAAATAGCAAGCAGGGAAGAAGGAGGTGTTGGACTCCCATCTGGATTTTGCAAAATAAAATAAGCATAGAATCACAGAAAATGAGGGTGGGAAGGGACCTCAGGAGGTCACATCTAGTCCAACCCCCTGCTCCAAGCAGGACTATCCCCAACTAGATCATCCCAGCCAGGGTTTTGTCAAGCTGGGTCTTGAAAACCTCCAAGGATGGAGGTTGTACCACCTCACTGGGTAACCCGTTCCAGTGCTTTACTACCCTCCTGCTGAGAAAGCTTTTCCTAATATCCAACCTCAACTTCCCTTGCTGCAGCTTGCGCCCATTGCTCCTAGTTGCGTCGTCTGCCCCCACCGAGAACAGCCCCGCTCCACAATAACACTCACCACCTGTTGTCACTACCTGTGCCAGTGCGAGTGCACTCTGGACTCACAACCAGACCAAACGAAACTCCTTACACACCTCTGTGCTGAGAATCAGCATGACGAAATATCTGAGCAGAGCTCTATGTGCTTTGTGCATGCTCTTTAAAGAGCAGTTCGAGCCACTCCGTACTGCTCCTACCGGCTTGGCTGGGTGGGGCGGCTCATTTTCTAGAGCCGCTGCCTACAGGCTGTGAGCCTCCTGGTCCCTGCCCAAGCCCGGATAATGAGTGCGCTGCAAGTCGAGCAGGGAATGCTCATCTTGGAGAAGCATCTGGAGGGGAAGCTTCTGGGGAGCACCCTGCTTGCCGAGGTTTGCAAAAGGCTCCTGATGGGAATGAGGGGCGCTTGGTTCCCTCCCTCCTCCGTGATGCCTAATGCAATGCAAAACTCTAGGACTCTTAGTTCAGAGATGATACCTTTTTATTAGAAGTAAATTTCTTAGTTGGTCTAATAAAAAGGTATCATCTCTGAACCACGAGTCCTGGAGTTTTGCATTCCTGTTCGTCTCAGACCAACACGGCTACCACATACATCCTTGTTGCCTAGTGCGCAGGACTACAAGCCTCCCTGCTGGCACAAGTGGGACTTGTTAGCTGGTGGGACGGCTTGTCCAGGAGCCGCATGCCAGAGGAGAGGAAGTGGGTTACCCGAGCAAAAGCTGCAGAACAGCTGAAAAGATCGGTCTCCAAAGGAGCTTGGTCTCCAAGGTGGAGCAAAGCAGTTAAGAGCCCATGAAAGTGGTCCTAGGGCTCTGGGACAGAAGTTTCCTAAACGGGTTTGACCCAGATCAGTGGAGTCTGATGCTACATTCAACCAGGTTTATCTTAAAACAGTTTCAGCCATTTTTAAACTAGTTTACGTGCACTGAACTTGTGTTCTGTTACAGGTTTAAACCAGTTTCTGATCCCTTCAACTGGTTTGTGTGTAACTTCTGTCCCTAGCCATAAGGGCTCTCATGGGACAACAAGGAGCAGAAGCTGGTCTTCACTTGTAGGGCTTGAGGAGAGCTAGCTTTGAGCTCCCCCCAGGCCAGTGGCACAGGGTCACCACCTTGACGCTTGTTGAACATGCTTTCGACTGAGCCTGACAGGCTGCACTATACTCAGGACATTTTGTCTCTTATTTAGATAATGCGGCATGAATGGAGCCAAGGCCATGAGAGATGGGGGACGCGGCTAAAGCTGAAGGGAAGCAGATGGAAGAGAGCTTGGCCGCTGAAATGCAGCCCTGCCAGAGGCTCTCGGTAAGTTCCCTGTTGCATGCCAGCTCCAAGGCTATTCAATAAGCATCTCAGCCTAGCGGCCATGAATAATTAACTCAAACAAAACTGCAAATAACATTTGCTCATCATGCTGCCATGCAGCCTGGGCTGCCAAAGGAAGGCAGCCCAATGCTACCACCCTGCAGTGAAGAAGACACGGACAAGTCCCTAGGGCTGCAAACCAGTGCCTTGAGAACGGGTGCATTTAGCATGGAGTCAGGGTGGTCTTGTGGTTAAGCATGTCGGGGGCTGTGATCATTCATTGTTTTGTTAGGGGCTGGAAGGGACCTTACAGATCATCGGGCCCAGCCCGTGCCTGCATGCGGGCTTTCCTGTTTCTGCCATAGACTTCCTATAGCAGCTTGCTCAAGGTGACATGCTGGGCCTCTGTTCCCCCATTTCTAAAGCCACAACAATAATCTTTCCTTCCTGCCACCCTTTGTTCATCTGGTGCACATCAACTGCAAACCAGTTTCGGAACAAGAGGCCACGTTTCTGCGCAGCAGTGCCACAATAAGGCTCCCCGTCTACTTGGGTGTGGCAGCTGAAAAGTATGTCTGTGTGATAAAAGTGCTTGCTGAAGGCTTGGTCTATGAAGATTAGACCAAGTATTTTTCTGTATTTGTTTAGATTTTAAGCTATAAGTTGTTGCTAAAAGCCTAATTATAGTTTAAGATGTAGTGAGGCCTTGTATAAAGTAAGGCCTGGTAAATTTAGCAAAGCCTAGAAGAAGTAAGACCCTGTGGCGCAGTTAAAATTACCTTATCAAAGGAATGCAAGGCTTGTACTGCTATTGGTCAGTCTAAGGACAGTTGAAGAAAAAGGAATCTAAGTGGTTGTACGTTATCAGTGTCTTTCAGAAGCTATAAATTAGTTGAAATATCTGAAAACCATTCAGAAGGAAGATGCAGCTCTGTGAAAAGGATTAGTTAGCTGTTGCCTGGATCAGTGGGCCCGTAGACCTCAAGAAGCCCAAGAACTGCATTACAGGGTCCTTCCTGGCACCCCTCAGACAGCATTGCTCAGGGATGCCAGACAGTGTTGCTCAGGGACGCCTGACCTCGCTGAACTTTGTGAAAAGAGAAGCTTGCTGTGTATCAGGCATCAGAGGGACGGCTGATAAGTTGCCGACGCGAATTGCTTTTGTCTGTCATCGTTTGTCTTGTTACTACGCGTAGTTGTGTTTTTCTTAAGTCAATAAATCTTTCTTACCTTTCTACCCCTGACCACACTCTCAATCTAAACCCTCCGCAGGCAGCTGGGACATTGGGGAAGCTCCTCTCAAATAAATAAAGTGAACAATGAGCAGGGATCCTGGTTTTCTCCGATTAAAAAAAAACCAAACCCTAAATCCCCATTTTTCCATGGTTAAAATGAAACACTACGATATGTATATCTCTGTATTGCTGGTGTTTCATTTGAATTGCAGAAAAATATGGATTTGGGGTTACTTTTTTAATTTGAAAAGTGGGGATCTTTTTAAATCAGAGAAAACCAGGATCCCTGATAATGAGCAATAAGGGCTTGACTGACAGGCCTGGAGCCTGATGTGCTTTATCCAAAGGATGGCAACAGTGTGCGCTCAGAGAGGGCAAACTTGCCACCCGCTGCCCTAAGCACAGGTTTCATGGGGTCCTGAAAAGACCACTTCAATCAGCGCCCCTGCTCAGGCACATGAGAGCTACAGCGATCTATTGATGCTGGTGCATATAAATAGACACATCTAGCTACAGATTAAAGCTGGACATTTCTTATCTATTGTTCTTATCGTTCTCTCCTAAACTTATTATCCTTTATTTTACAGAAGCCAGCTCAACCCAGCTAAAGATGCCAACTCATTCCCCTCCCCCCTTTAAAACTGGCTTTTGATATAGGAGGGTTTTTTGCCTGCTATTTTTTAATCAAAACAGCATTTCCTGCAGTAAATACTCATTTTTAATAAAATAAACTATTTAGAGTGTTTTGGTTGAAAACTGGGAACCAACCTCCCCCCCTCACTTGCCTTTTTTCCCGACCAACAAACCCCTTGCCCCCAACTTTTCAAGAGAAACTTAGATGGGGGGAAAAAAGCAAAAAACCCAAAAAACCAATAGTCAGGTATCTAGGTTATAGCCACATTGGTCTAGAGGAAAAGGCAATCAGGACTCATAGTAGAGATGATATCTTTTATTAGACCAACAAGAGTTTTGCAAAGAAATATATTTAATTGCAAGCTTTTGGGCCCAAACGCTTGCAATTAAAGGGTTTGGGTTTTTTTTGCAAAAATCTCGTTGGTCTGATAAAAGATATCAGCTCTACTACGAGTCCTGATTGCCTTGTTTCCATTAGACATTTTTTTTTTTTTGTAGAAATGAAAAAATATTTCCCGAGTAGGTCTCCTAGGTATTCTATGGACACAATATGAACCGGTCCCTGCCCTGAAGAGCTTACAGAGGTAAGCCGACGAGACAATCAGATACAGGGCAAAAGGGGAACAAAGTCAGAAAGACGATAAGTGACCTGCCCGACATGGCGCAGCGGGTTAGGACTATGGCCAGGACAATAATTTGGGGTCTGGGGCTTCTGCCCCATCTCCTTGCCCATGTGAGCTAGGATCTCTCTCTCTGTCCTAGATGAGGAGCATCTTGGAGCAATGCTAATCCTCTTCCTGAGCACTTAGGAAATGCTAAGTATATAATATCAGTACAATCATAAATAGTAAGAATTAAGATGGGGAAAAAAAAAAAAAAAAAGGGCAGACGGGACGGATCCCTCCCCTCTTCCAACTCAGCTGTTGCTTTTCTTTTAACATTTGAAATTCACTTTACAAGACCTGGAAGGTGCATTTTTGCTTCTCCTGCCTTTTCAATCACAGCCTTTTTCTCTGCTGGAGTCAAACAGCTATGGTATCTGCTCAGATACAGCATGTCCAGAGCTGGCAGTGCTGCCAGTCTCCCAAAGCCATTTTGCAGCTCAGGGGGATATTTGGAAGGAGTGAATTAACCAGACTGGTGGTGGGAACTGCCTATGCTAAAGTTTTTCCTCCCAGATAGATGCTGATTGACGCTTTTGAACTCCTTGACAATCTCTTATTTTAAATACAGTTGCTACCTTGCTTTGGAGCAGGAGGACCCCATTTTGCACACGGATGGATGTTAGCGCTTGGGGGGAAAAAACCCAACCCAGAAACATTCAAAGGTGCAGTATGGAAAGGGGGAAAATAGCTAAATATCAGAAGTAGTCCTGCCTTCTCTCTCATGCAAAAGCAGAATACAAGTAACATGAACAAAACAGGCATCTAAGGAGTTACAGCTGGGTTTGAGGGTTTTTTTTCTTTGGTTTCTTTTTCCACTCATTTTTATTGCATTACCATTTCCCATTAAGAGGTTTTCCAACCTTGTTCAACTGAACCCATTTTGCCCTCTCGTGCTTGGAGGACTGGGGCCAAAGAGTGGGTAGGAGTCATACTTCTGCTCTCTTATTCTATTTTGCATTTTGTAGTTGCATTTCTCCTTCCCCATTTCATTTTCAGCCACCGTGTTGGGGACTATTGCTAAATCTTGGGATCCAACCAGTAAAAGGCTTGCAGAAGCAGCCAAACTCTTTATTATCTGTGGCTTTTAAGTAATGGGGATTGATGAATGAGAGCAACTGATAAAGCAAAGAAGGCTGACTTTTACCATCATGGGGAGGAGGGGGTGCATTATATCTAGATTGCCTCTTCATGCATATACCTGGCCCATAAAATGGGCGTATTCTCCCCTTTTGCAGCTGCTATAAAACCGTCTGGGCTTTTCTGCCTGCAGCTGGTTGGTCTGCCCTGATGCTATAAAATTCTTGTAATGCAAATCACACCTCAGTGGAGTTTCTCTTTGCTCTTTCTACATGACAGATGTGGATGGAGGCTGCCGGGTGCACTTGCCCCGGCCTGCGTTCCACGCAGCTCTTGTCACGGGACATGGGCGTTTGCCAGCTGGCACGCCGTGCCATGCATGCTTGCCTGGGGACTTGTTGCTCAGATCCTATCACCGCTGTGACATCCGTGGATTGCATTATCCAGAGCACTGCCGCTGACTGCTATTGCATACGTGTCCCTGCTGCTAAAGCGTCACCCTTGTGCAACTCCCCCACCCCATCTCCTTCTCAGCACAGGACAAGCCCAGGCAGGACAGTCCGCCGGAGCAAGCCCAGGCCGAGGCATGCTGGAGCTGCTGCTCTGCACCTGTCCAAGCTGGAGATGCACTGAGAGCAGCGTACAAGGCCATCAACCTGGCAGCTTTCCTCTGCACTGCATTTCCTTTTTAAAGCTATATCAGTGTTGCACCCAGAGGGAACGGAGGAACAGATGCAGCCTGTGGAGTCTGGCTTTAATTCATCTGCCTCGTTTAATTTCCTGCCCTGCCTTTTAATCAGCGACATTGCATTGGAGGCCCTGGGAATACACCAGCTCCTCAGATGTGTTTGCTTCCCTGTGCAGCCCCACGGCTGGGCCATCGTACCTCATTCCTAGGATCTGTCTCAGGCAGGGCGCGCCGTCTGCCCTCCCGGTGCTGCTCCATGCAGGGTGCCCTCGCTGGGGTTGCCTCGTCCAGCTGACTGTGCTCCCACGCAGCACAGCGGTGCCACGTTACCCCGCTCCAGCGTGGCACACCGATTGCCCTGTCGCTGCACTGGGACTCGGACGCAGCAGGTCTGCCCCGAGTCACCTCTCAGGGACCCTCTCTCTGAGCGGCTGTGCGAGCTGCTGCACAAGAGCTGCCCCACTCCCGCGGCTGTGCCATGCTATAGTGCTGGAGCTACCTCCAGCTGTGCCTCGTTGCCTCATCAAGGCTCCTGCATGGCACTACCTCACTGGCTTCCCTTACTCTTTCATTCAGAGGGGCTGGGCCAGCTTATACCCCCGTGGTGCTCTCACTCAGCACAGCTGTGCCCCCTTAGCTCACTGGGACTCTCTGTCTGGAGCCCTGCACCATACTACCCTGCCAGGGCTGCCTCCTCCAGATCAACCGTGCCCTCAACCGTGCCACGTGCTCTCGCACGTACTCTTTCACTCGGGGTGGCCGGGCCATGTTCCCTCATTGGAGCCCTTTGGCTCAGGGGTGCCGTAGCCCATTTCTGCCGGTGGGCTGAATACCCACCTCACCATTCCCAGTGGGCTGCCAGCATGCATCCAAAGCGGCGCTGCCTGGTCATTCAGTCGACCAGTGCCAAGGCCGGAGGATTTTGTGAGCCTTGTGCTGTATCCCTTGCAGTACGATCTGTATCAGATTGCTCTTTACCCGCTACAACACGCAAAATGCGCATTGCATGATGGATTTTAAACAACGGGGAGCAGATTAAAAAAAAAAGGAGAAGGAAACTATTTATGTAAGTCTCTGCTATGTGGCTATGGGCCCCTTTCAGTCAGTGCTCATTATAAAGTATTAGGCAGAACAGAAACCTGGTGTGTCTTTGTGTCTTGGAAGAGCGAGTTGTACAGCTCGGTCTGTCTGAAACTGCCTTTGAACCCTCCTGGGCCTTGATAAATGTGCATGTGTGTAAATGTAACAGGCTGACCACCAGTGATACCGGCAATCTGATAATCGTCATGTTTTTTCATAGTTCCACCCTGTACGTTGCTTGCCTCCTCCGCAGAATAATCGCTAGCATCCGCATAGCCCAGCAATGCCTGGGTAACGCTCAGCTAATGTGGTGCTAGGTTCACTGAAACATCTGCTTTTCCATCCGTACGTAGAAGCGGCAGGATTCCAGGTCCGACGGTGTTTTAGTCACTGCATCGGCATTGCCGCATTGTCAATATTGACACTCTTTCCACTGTTATGTTCCCATGTCTGGTGCTAAAGTTTTGATCCAAAGGCGGAGGAACGTTTAAATCCACAAATGAATTTTAAAAATGTTCTCGGGTACAATGAGACAAATCAACAAAAAGCCCCCATGCGTGCAGATGTGGAAAACACAATGTCTTCTGCTTCTCCACTGCCCCGTATGGAGCAGCAAGTTGCACCTGTTCAAAAGCAGTGTGACGTGGGGGTAAAATATCTTTTATTGGACCAACGAGATTTTTGCATTGGTGCAAATCATTCCCCAAGCTGCAGGGGAGCAGAGAATCAGGCCATGTGTTTTCATGAGAAAAACTCCCCTCTAGAGGTAGGTGCTGCTGGACCTACCTGTGTCTCTGCCACTGTATGTTAAACGTAGCGGTCTAAGCTGTCAGCTTTCTAAGAGTTAGCTTGGCTCAGCTCAAAGAGATCCAGCAAGCAAGCGATTCCTGTGCCTATCCGATCGAAATGGTGGCATGTAAAGGAGCGCACAGAACAAGAATAAGAGGTTGTGAAGCAAGATGGATGAGGCGGGTTCAGTGCCCTGCTAGAAGCTACAGCGACATAGCTCATATTTCTGCTCAAAAAGGCCTTTGCAGCTGCCATAAATGTCTCGAAATGGCCTTATTTTCCCACTAGCAGAAAAATAAGCAGCTTCGATGGGAAAGAGTAAATGCATTTGATTGCACACGTTGCTGGGGACAGCTGAGTTATTAGTTATTAGTAATAACCCAATCTATCCGCAGAAACACTGCCACCCAAACACAACCGGCCTTATCTGCCGAAGAATCACTGTATCACTCCTAACATTTCCAATTACAACCGAACACGGGTGGCAGGAAAGGTGTCAGGGGAGAAGGATGTGTAAGAGGTGAAAGGGAGCATGGGGAATTTGGATTAGAAACAAAGTGTGAGCCATGAGCTAAACACCTGGCCCTCTGAGACAATCACAGGACTTTTTAAAAGACCTTGGGTATAAGAAGGTACAGCCTGATTTTCATTTGCGTGGAGGCCCCGTTACACAGAAATGGTGGCACAAAGGAGGCTTTAAAATGGTTGTAAGGCCTTTTCACAGAGCTGGAGCAGTGGAAAGGGATGTCAGCAAAAAAAAAAAGAATTAAAGCTGGTGATGACTGTGCCCTCAGGGGTAATGTTTGAGCCCTGTTCCCATATTTCATTACATCGGTACAAGGAAACAGTGTGCCTATATGGCCAAAGACCTCTTGTAGGCATCAAGACCCCAGGGTTCATTCTTGGCTCTGCTACTGAGCTGCTGTGTGACCGTGGGCAAGTCATTTTGTCTCTCCGTGCTTGTGTTTCTTCATCCACTCTTGGTCTCTAGAGATTGCAAGTTCTTTGGGGCAGAGAAGGTGTCTTGCTTTATATATGAACAGTACCTAGCACACGAGGCCTAACCCCAGCTGGGGCCTCTAGGCATTACTGTAAGATAAGTCATCATCACTTGTTAGGTGAGAAAAGGTATGATTGTCCTGTAGATCCATAATATTGTCAGGCTCTGCGTTTCAAAGCCATTTGGTTAATGCTAACTAACTAATGTTCAGAGCACCCCTGGAAGTTAGGTAGGTATGCTTATCCCCGTTCCACTTAAGGGCCAAACTTGATACTCAGTTTAGATTCGCATGGCCTTCTGGAGTGAGCTCCGGTGACAACTACCGCACACCTCTCATTTCAGTGAGATCAAGATTTCACCTTGGCACTTCACTTCCCCCAGAAAGATTCAAACTGAGTAGATCAAAGTCTGCTCTAAGTTACCCAGCCAGGTATTCAGAGTAACTCCAATGCGAATGAGATCAGAATCTGCTCTGCTCACAGCTCATTTTATCACACAGAGAAAAACGACTGCATTCTGGAAAACAGGAGATAAATCTACCCACCGTCTCCAATGCACGGGGAGGAAATTAAGCATGCATAATCTTTCTCAGTTTCATTGAAATAAATCTGCAGCAAGCTCACTGGCCTCACTAGAGTTTTTGAAACCTTAGAAATGAGTCTGAAGTTCCCTGAGTGGTTTCAGATCCAACCCCCCTGGAGCTTAAACCTCCCTGCCCATCTCTGTATAGACCACTGAGCAGTGGGTCTCAGCCCACCATATCGGCTGGTTCAAGCCCAAGGTGCATCTAATCCAATGCCCTGCAACCAACAGTGGCCAGTAAAAGCTGGTTCAGAAAAAGGTGCAGGAGACCCGGCTTTGGACATTCACTCTTATTTGTATTCCCATTAAACCACTGGACAGATATGCAGGAGGAAGCCATAAACGTCCAGTTAGATACATGAGGGGTTGAGGTCAAACCCTCAGCATGTGCCCAAGGGTAAGTCACTTGCTCCCACTTCCCCCATCTACAAATAGGGAGCTTCATACTGGATGGGGAAAGCTTGTGAGGATTAATTAATGTGTTCAAAGTCACTGGAGAAGGACAAGGCCTTATTAAGAGCAGAGTGGGTGTGTCTACACGAGATACTTATTGCACAGGAGCTTGTTACTACTGTGCAGAAGCAATGCCGGGCACGAACCATGACATGACGCTACTGCACAGTAAGCATCACTAGGCAACCTTGCCAGGCTACTGTGCAGTAACACTGCTTACCGTGCAGTCATTTAGTACTTGGTTATGCAAGTACTCACTGACTGTGTGACGGGGCAGCAAGTATGCCCCGTCACGGGAAACCCAAAGAGCAACGCAGGCAGCAAAACTTACCTGCGTGGTGAGACCAAGTGAGCGGAGGGCTGGGCAGAAGGCCTTGGAGGATAATTAGGAAGACAGGCTGGAGGGGCCAGTGGGGCAGTGAACTGGAGCCTATGCCGGATCGCTCAGCTGATGGTCCTGGATGTTAAAACAGGGACGGACCAGCAGTTAGTTCCCCAGAGAGGGGAGCGGTGTGAGCAGAGGCTTGTGGGATCACACGGAGGTGCGGTGTTTAGGTGGATCGCCTGGAGATGGCAGAGAACTATATCACTGAGACTGACTTACCTGAGAAGAGGGACAAGGTGGGCGTGCCGTGCAGAAGGCGATGGCGATCTAGGTCAGTGAATGCAGGGTCTCCATTCCCAGCATCTAGAAGGAGAAAAAAAAAAGCAGAGACAGAGTGAATTCTGGGGACACTGGGCACGGGCCCACGTTATCTTTTCCTCAAGGGGTTGGAGAGACTTTGGATTTATGATCTATGGGTGCGGGGAACTTAATAGGAAGCCCCAGGATCAGAGGTCCTATTTCCTAGGACTTGTAAAATAGAGATGCACAGAAGTATGATCCCTACAAGGGAGGACTAATGAGTTGGAGAAAAATGCAAGAATAACATCTGCACTAAAACATCTGGAGTGGTAAGAGGGCAGGGGATGGGATGGCGGAGCCCTGTGAAGAGGAGACAGCCCACTAAGTTACAGGAGTGATCATCTGATCTTCCTCCCAAGGTTACATCTTTCTTTGGTTCTTTTTCTTTCTTCATCCGAGGCGTGGCAGGAAACGTCCAGAGAGGACCATGGGGTCTGGACACAGAGACTGCAACTTTCTACAACAAGATCCTTGGCCCGGCGAGGTCTTGCACCCTGTGCGGTAACAACTGCTCAGGGGATGGCTCATGTCAATGCACCTGGGGGTGTCAGCCTCTTCCTCTGGAAGAAGGATCTCGGTTTGTTCTCAAATGTATTCAAGAATTTGTTTATCTGCATTCCCATTGCTCTTGTGATCATTAGTAAAATACATCTTTGTTAAAAGAGCTATGCCAACGAAATCGAGCGATAAGAAGCGAGGATGCTGGGAGGGTTCGAAGCCATTGTTCGGACAGTGGTGGTAATTGGGAAACACGGGACAAGCAGGCCCAGGGAACGGTTGAAGGGCAGCACAGAGTTGTATGCAAGTTGGGTTGTCTTGGCCGAGCTCTCTCCTTTCCAAGGAGCCTCAAGCATGAGTACCTCTGCCAGGCTGTTAATGCTTCATCACAGCTTTATGTCAAAAGCAGCGCGACAGAAAGGAGGACAGAGTGGCCACTGCCTCTGGTCTCTATTTCTCCCTGCATGACCGAATTTCCACGAGAAGGCCAAAATATTCACGAGCAGCCCTGGATCTGAGGCAGCCTCAGCTGTTGGGTGCCCAACCTGTAACAGCCTTGGTCGGGCCTATCTTCTGGAGGTGCTGAACCCTCAATGCTCCCACTGACTTGAGCATCCTTCAGAAAATGTCGACCCAAACCTTTTTGTGCCTCGGTTTCCCCATCTGTAAAACATGTACAGAAATACTTGCCTAGCTTTATAAAGATTCCTGAGAGCGTCTGGCAAACAGATGCTTTCCAAGCATTAGTCTCCAACTTGCTTAGGCTTATTCTGGCAAACAAGCAAGGTTTTCCTAACTGCGGGCACTGCACATGCCACATGGATCGTGAAACTCCAGCTGAGTTGTTTCTGCTTCGTACATCACCGCCTCTAATAAATATCCTGGGGGGAAGACTGCAGCTGACAATTCTTGTGCTGGTGCCTGTGTCAGGAGAGACTCTGGCTCATTCCCCGACAACTCTACAGCTCTGCTAGCAATGCTGAAAAGCTGATTAGTGCTGGCAAAGGCAGGCCCTGCGACTCAAAGACACACGGGAAGCAGAATTGCTAATAACAAGGTCCCAGGTAGGGTCCAATTCTCTTGGGGGCAGTCATTTGCAACAGCAGAAAATGGATGCAAAGCGAACCTAAATCCTCCTGAATCAGAAGGAGAGGTCTGGAGTCTTTGGCTGTCAAGGGCCAATTTGCAATGTTGCTTGAATTCCCAGTGGGGCTCAGGTTCGCAGTCCTAAGGGTCGTTGGAGTAAACATGCTCTTTTACAACCACTTTTGCTACGGTTAGTAACCACATACACAGGGCTGGGGAAGGGAGAATCACACCCAAAAAGTCATTCGCTGCCCAAAATGTATAAGAAGATTGATAGCTAAGTCTTTCTTACAATATAGGCTCTTTATATGGCTCTGGCAGGACCCTTTAAAGCAAGGGAAAAGGCAATTTCTTGCTAGAGCTGTGTAAAGGGGCCATTGCATGAATAAGAACTGGGCCCAAAGCCTGCAATTATTATACCCCTCCTCTGTTGGCTGGACTGTGCTGTACTGTGGTGAGCAGTATCTCGCTGCGTTGACTTTAGTGAGGCTGTTCTCCAGGGCAGAGAATATGTGATGAGAATAAAGGACGCAGAACCAAAACCAACAGGTCCCCAAACTCCAGTGATCCTTGTGGACTGACCACTGTTTTACACCTCTGCAAAATCCTGCACACCGGTTAACTTATGCTGGACCTTGATGGGGCTACTCTACTGAGTCAAGTTACCCCTGTGTTTAGAGACCAGATTACACCACGTGCATCTCTGGTAAGAATTTACTCTACAAACTACCCCATTTCTTTCAGGAAAGGTATCATAATCTGAGCCTAGGAATGGGCCCTACATGAAGGCAGAATCAGTCCTTGCCACCATGAGCACTGAACGCATTATTAACCTATAGACCAGGAGTGCTTCTACAATCTTAGTGGGTTTAAAAAGAAATCTTTAATCTTTGCATCAATCTATTATTCATTGCTGTTATTCTAAAATCTAATTTAAATAATTCCGACAATGCCTTCTTTTCCATTTTGGTGTATTTGCAAGTGCAAGAAGTCTCTTTTTCTTCTTCGTTTGTTGAGAATCTCTTTACAACCATTTTACTGTGTGCTGGGCAGGATCCTCAGCTAGTCTAAGCACATGGTGCTCTATGCATTGACTTCAGTGGACCCACACTGATTTACACCAGTTGAGGATCTCAGCCAAAAAGAAGAAGATGAAAAAAAAAATCATTCAGTCCTGAATATGAAACCTTCTGACCGGGAAAGTGGATACTTTCAGCTACAGGTTATTTGCTAAAAAAATGACTCCTCCAGAATATCAATCTTGTCCCTTTGGAATATTAATGGCTGGAGCACAGGGTTTGGTGACCTGCTGGTGCCCTTGAAAGAACTTTTAAAACTGATGGCGAGATGGAGAAGAGCCTCTTTTCATCTGATGTGCCTTCCTGAGCACATGTGAAAAGCTCTTAACATCTGAAATTAAAACATATCATTGTGAAAATCATTATAATTTAATCTTGACATAAAGCCGGTGGCAACAGCTCTGGATTGTGAATCAGAGACTGTACTAGCCTGGCGGATAACCTTTATTATTATATTTCAAATGAAGTCAGCGCTAGGGCAAAGAAGGTGTATGAGTACCACAAGAAAGAGAATGGGATAGATAGATAGATAGATAGATAGATAGATAGATAGATAGATAGATAGATAGATAGATCTGCAAGAAATAGGCAGATGGATACATATATATGCAATAGATAGATAGATAGATGATACAGAGCAGTGCTCAGCTGCAGTGCATTTATCCATATACTAGCTACTGAGACACTATCTTCAGCTAGATATGATTAAAGAAGAAAAGAAAGCAAGGGTTGATAGCCCGCTGCCTCACTCTGGAAAGGTCCTTCTATATATCCTTGATGCCAAGACTTTGGTTGAGTTAAAAGAGGGCTTCTCTGTTGATGGGAGTGGTAAAAACATGCATGTCGACAATAAATAGGCAGTAAAAATATGCTGACAGTAAAAACTCTCATGTTTCAGGGTATAAGCCAACAGCAAAACTGTCTGGGGTGAGGAAGCATTTCCCCTAGGTTCGTTAGTCCATAATTGCGTGTTGCTGAATTTCTTTCTTGCACCTCCCCCTGAAGCAGCTAGTACTGGCCAGTGGCGGAGATATGATGCTGGCATAGATGGATCCCTGGTCTGTTATCCTATTTCATATGTCCCAGCATTCCCAGACCTATACTCTCATTGCACCTGCTTTGTAGCTTAATAGAGAGTTGTGATTTTCCAGGCCTGTCATTGCATTGTTTTTCACACCAGTGCTGAATTCACTCCTCTTCGCTAGGTGTCATTGCCCGTAGATCTTAAAGCAAGGATGGGTTCCTCGTTTTTCTGGGTAGGGGCAGAAACCGTTATCGGTGGATCCTCACCTAAAGATGCTTGATTATCAGAGGGGATGAAACGATCTAAAAAATATTCATCCTGAAGGCATTTAGATTTCAAAAGTGGTAAGGAATTAAATCTTTCCACGCACAAGTTTGCTTCCATACTTAACACCTATAGCTTACCCTGGTACTGATTTACTTTATCTTATCTTCTTCATCTCTTTCAGCAGTGGGAGGGAGGGGGCAGGTCTACATGATAATTTCCAGCCTTTTGCTCTGTTTGTCTGTCTGTTCTGCATGAATAGCTGTTTTTTCCAGGGATGAGGTTGAAGATAATTCTTTTAAGTGGCAATTCAGCACCAGGTGGTTGCAAAAAGCTTCAGCTTTTCCCATTTCATGCAGAGACACAGCTTGAGACATGACTTTCTTTTGTTCCCCAAACCCAGGACATTTTTCTTTCTTTGTTTTGTGCCTGGCATTGTGATTATCCTCCTCCTCCTTCTCCAGGATAACCCAAAATCACTGGATTACGAGGAGGAAATGGCAGACCTGAGAAGGATCCAGAAATCTCCTCTGGCCCTTAGAAATGAACTGATTTCGTAAAGAAGGAAATGGTGTATAATTTTGTCATAACATATAAGTTTGCACTCTTTGGGTCCGTCTACATGAGACGTTTACTGCGGAGTAGACTAATTAGTTGTGCAGTAAATGTCACACATGTATCCATAAGCCCCTATTAAGCTGGAGTAAACGAATTAACTCTGCAGCAGGATAGTACTTGTCAACACAAGTACTATCCTGCTGTGGAGGTTTTTACTCCAAAGCAGCGCACGTGTAGACATTGACCCAGTCAGCTGGGGCACAAAGGTGCTTCAGGGCAGGGGCTGCCTGCCGGCTAGCTCTGCACTAGAGCATCCTCGTGCCCCAGCCAGACCTTCTGCATCCCACTGAACTGGGGTGGAGCAGCTCTGGACTGTCAGGCTGACCCCTCGCCTGCTCCCTTGCCAGTTGGGGCTGCTCCAACCCAGCTCAATGCGTTGTGGTCCCAGGCACAAATTCAAATGGTGCCCAATGCTTCAGTAGCACCCCATGTACCAACCCAGTGATACTCACCACTATGGCGACAAGAAGGAAAGGAGCTGTGCAGGAGGGCCTTGTCTCGTTGCATTTGGCTTCTGGCCCTGCAAAAAAACCCCCAACCCATATTTTGCAATTAAAATTAATTTTGAAACAGCCTCTCTACAGATCTGTTTGAAGAGGGGACGCAAGGCAGTGACTCAGAGGAACTCCCCTTTCAAGCAGGCTCATTACCAACAGTATCAAATAACTGGATGTTACCTTTTCTATCCGGTTTTAATGATTTATCACTCCTGAATTATGCACCGTCAGTGACAGTAATTTTCTTTGATTTGGACAGGTGGATGGAATTATGGCTCCCTTTGTTTGGCATGCTAACAGACTCAGAATTAATATTTGGTCCTGCCTGGCTTATCTATGCTAGACAGTAGCTATTACTTTACCTGCTCTATTTCTCTTCCCCTCCCTGCCCTAACTAAAATAATTTGATTTCAAGCCAGGCGTGGAACAGGACTTGCCCCAAATCAGATTTCCAACTCCCCAAGTGGACTCAGACCTCAATGCAAACAAGCTCCGAAATATGTGATGGGAGGCATCCAGGCGGAAACATTGCTAAGGCAGGAGGGTTTGAGAGGGCAGGACACACCGGTTCTATTTACCATTCTGTGCCTCAGTTTCCCCCTGTTTAAAGCGCGTGGCACTAATTTAATTTGCAGGGGTATTATGATGAGGGCAAAGGAACTTTGTGGTTCAGTCTCATGGGTAAAACTCTCCACTGTGCGCAGAACCAACACAGAAGCTGGGCTTAAATGGGGTTACTGGCTTGTTGGCTCATGCTGGTCCACTCGGCAGAGCGGTGAGCTGTTCTCAGTGGGGGCAGATGACCGAACAAGGAGCGATAGTTTCAAGTTGCAGCAAGGGAAGTTTAAGCTGGATATTAGGAAGGACTTTCTCACTAGGAGGGTGGTGAAGCAATGGGACAGGTCACCCAGAGAGGTGATGGATTTTCCCCATCCTTGGGGATTTTCAAAACCTGGCTTGACAAAGCCTTGGCTGGGATGATGTAGTTGGGGCTGGTGCTGCTTGGAGCAGGGGGTTGGACTAGATGTGACCTCCTGAGCTCCCTTCAACCCTCATTTTCTACGAGTCTATGAATTCTACCCTGTAGGCAAAAAAGATAACATTACTATGGTGTCAGAGTGCAGCAGAAGCCAGGACAATGGGCTGCAGGAACGGAGAAAGCGCAGGATCGGGGTCGTCCATTTGCTATGGGCAATAGCAATGCTTGTGCTCAGGCAGAATTCATAGCAAAGGGAGTACCTTGCATGATCAGCTTTGGGCCGACTTTGTTAGCCTCAAAAACGCTGCTTCTTTCTTTACTGAATATCCTAGTCTAGATCATTTCAGATCCCACCCAAAGAACCAGAGAGAGAGGTGAGTCACACCAAATTTACAGCTGGCTATGGCAGCCCAAGGCAAAGAAATGCCCCAAATCTGCTGCTGGCACAATGCTCTGCTGGAAACGCACCAGGAATGAATCTGGTTCAGAAAGTACCTATGCACATGCCTAAAAATCCCATTGTTTTGGATGCAACTTGAGCATGTGCTCCGCGCTGCGCTTTGCTGAACAGGGGGCTAAGTCTGAGGCATTACTGGCTCGTGATCCGGATCAGAGAAGTGTACAGGACCACAAAAGCAAGGACTGTTGATATCAACTACCTTAAACCAGAAACACAGGCGAATATCTCGGGCTGCCCCAGGATGCTCAGTGTGGTCATTACTACAGCCTGCCCTAAACCTCCTTGGTCTTTTGTTTGTGCAACCTGCTTGCCCGCCACTCTTGGCAGATCCTGGGGTTTGGCCCACCTTTGGCTAGAGGGTGTCGAGGTGTGGACAGGCACCTGGATTCTTGGAGTCTAGTGCCATGTGGGATATATTGATTGCCTGAAAGATGCTCTGCTTAACAAAGCTGTGAAGTGATAGCTGATATCAGGGATCCTGATGTGAACTCAACCAAGAGATTCAGAATTCGGGAAAATTTTTATGACCAATAATAACTTTTGCAATTACGCATGCTAAGATAAGGGCAATTGAATCACATGCTCCAGAAGGAACCTGATCGATGTTGCTAATGTGTGTGAATGCATGGTAGAGCCCACGTCCCGCCTCCGTGTGTCCATGTACTTGTGCGTGCCTGGAACTATGTATATACATACATAAGCACATCTATGGATTTTCCCATGCTTGCATGTTTGCATGCAGACAAGTGTACAGCATACATTCGTGCTTGTGCATACATGTATATTTATACGCTGGTACAGATAACTCCCTGCCTGTGTACGGGCATCTGTAGACATTAATTCATACATGTCCAGATATGGATATATGAGACTATCTTGTGTCCACACACATGTGCTTGTATATGTGTTTGCGGTGAGGCCCTTTGTCTTCCTTGGAGGGTACATTTGGCTACTCTTGGAAGCTAGATACATTCACAGAATCACAGACAATGAGGATTGAAGGGACCTCAGGAGGTCACATCTAGCCCAACCCCCCC
>NW_017729018.1:10553070-10553329 GCF_001723915.1 Gavialis gangeticus | reverse complement strand
TACATTCACAGAATCACAGACAATGAGGATTGAAGGGACCTCAGGAGGTCACATCTAGCCCAACCACCCCCTACTCCCCCAGCCCCCACACGGGTGCCTTGTAGGGGCCAGCTCCAGCCCTTTAAGAAAAAAAACAAACCCGAAGAAACCCCAGGACTCTCTGCTGCTGCAGGCAGGGGGCAATCCCCGCTGCCCCTCACCACGTGGGGGGCTCTGCATGAGCCCCCCAAAGCCAGGAGCGGTGACTCCCGGGGCTTTT
>NW_017729018.1:10547347-10553020 GCF_001723915.1 Gavialis gangeticus | reverse complement strand
GGGGGGGGTTGAGGGGGCTTGTGCAGAGCATGGGGCAGTGAGGGGCAGTGGGGATCGCTGGTGCAGGGGATTGCTCCGTCCTAAGGGCAGCACTTTGCCCTTGTCCCTGTTGAACCTCATGAGATTCCTTTTGGCCCAATCCTCCAATTCATCTCGGTCGCTCTGACTCCTAGCCCTGCCCTCCAGCGTATCTACTGCTCCCCCCAGCCTGGTGTCATCTGCAAACTTGCCGTGGGTGCAATCCATCTCATCTTCCAGGTCGTCGATGCAGACATTGAACAAAACCGGCCCCAGGACCGACCCCTGGGGTGCTCCACTCGATCCCAGCTGCCAGCCGGACATCGAGCCATTGATCACTACTCTCTGAGCCCGACGCTTCAGCCCAATTTTCTATCCACCTTGCAGTCCACGCATCCAACCTGAACTTCCTTAGCTTGCCTGCAAGACTGTTGCGGGAGACAACATTTGACGAACCCAATGTGCAGAAGAGCGTGCTCTGCGCTCCACCGTTGTGACGTCTGCTCCGACTGGTGTTGAATTACAGCCCCTAATGCTGGGCGGGATGCGATGTTGCATTCGACTCTGTACACACTGCATGGGTTGCCTCCTCCTGCCCCGCTTCCCGTCCTGGCTTTCTGTTATCTCTTCATGTGCGGCATCAAAAGGCCGTTTGAACAGCGGCTACCCAATCCCATTGCTTTTGGAAGATGGAACGGATGCCTGCAAAGTGCAGATACTAAATTATGAATTAGCCAGGGTTTTATTTTATTTTTTTCCTCTCTTTTTCCTAACCTTAATTAAAATGTACTGGGCATGAAACGGTAATGAAAGGCTGCACACAACACTCATTATTTTTGTTTACGGCCAAACCCAAGTGGACCAGAACTTGAAAAAGGCTCTGTTTGGAGTCCCATCTCCTTCCATAAAGACTGTAATAAATATCAGCCGCATTGATTTTTCTTTCCCAGCGAATTCGTTGCTATTTGTTCTGGTCTAAGTGCACTGTGTTTTCCTCTGAGGTTTCCTCCTGCTTTGATTGTTCTATTATCTTTTTTTTGTTGTCGTTAATCTGTGTTGAGTGTGTAATTGAGATCCTAAGAGGGAGATTAACAGAAACCCCCTCGGGAAGACATCTGACCTACATGAAGGAGAGTGGGGGGGAGAATGAAATAAATAGGCAACTCAAACAATTGAGGCTAACTGCACCATTTACCTGGATGGTGCCATTTCCTTTATCAAGTGCCTCTTGGAGACCGGGAGCGGAGCGCCGGCTAATTAGCGCCTGTATGTATTTTTAACCTCGGTGTGAGTCTTGTATCGATTTCTTCCTCGCCTGGGGGACATTTTCTTGTTGATTCCCTGGGCCGGATTCTCTTGACAGCTACGCCTGGCTGGCGTTGGCGCAATCATTTGATGGAATGAGTCAAAAGGGGGGTTTTGGCGGTGCCGTACAGAAGCGGGGGGATAGCGGTGGTAATAGACTGTAGTCGGTGCCATGCAAGAGGCCACGTGGGATGGTCATAATGGTTCCTTCTGGGCCATCTACGACTGCAGATTTTCAAAGGCATAAGAGGCAGTAAGCAACCTACTTTCCGTTGCTGCGTGCTGGGAGCTGCACGGCTCCCCGGTATTTGTGTCATTGCTCAGCCCTGCCTCTTCAGCGGCTCCGTGTCGCCCGACCTGCCGGGATCCCAGAAGCCATAGCACTGCAACCGCGTCCCTCTGCATGGAGCTTCTCCTGCTAGTCCACGGACACAGCTGCATCCTCTCGTGCAGAGGAGCCCAGGGCTCCTTTCCATCGATGCAGAGTTAGGAAAATGGGTGTTGCAGTGGGGGGGCGTCTCATTGACTTGCCCCCCCAGGATGTTTGTGGCAGAGCTGAAAATGGGCCCCCGGTCTCGTGAATCACATGCCCAGCCTTCCTCTGGGTTCCTGGTGCAGAAATTCAGGCCACGAGCTCCAGACTTACTGGACCCACGTTTACTTTCTTTCCCTCTCCTCTACCACTGGATTTGAATGTTTTCCCATCACCACCTCATTTTCTTAGCATAAGGCATATTTCCACGCATGACCTAACAGAATGAGCACGTGAGCTCACAGCTGTAACCTGGTGAGCTCACAGCTGTAACCTAGTGATCTCACATCTGTAACCTGGTGATCTCACATCTGCAGCCTAGTGATCTCACAGCTGTAACCTGGTGGCCTTGCATCTGTAACCTGGTGGTTCCCATCTTACAACACGCTCTGTTCTCAGACTCCCTCGAATCACGTCTTGCTCCTACACTGTCAGCAAGAATTATGACTCTGCTCTGTAAGGTGCTTCATAAACGTTGCAAATAATACTACTAAATAATGTTCAGTATCAAGGAAATTAAATCACATGTGATACATTTTGCTTTCAGGGCTTGAAATCCTGATCTTGAAGCCCGTTGCCATCAGTAATAGCCCTCCCATTGGCTCTGATGGGCTTTGGGGTTTGGCTCTCACCCTGAACGAAGACAAGCCCTTCCTACACGGTGCTGAACATCTCGATCCCTCCTGATATGAGTGGGAGCCAATGGCACTCAGTAGATTACAGGATCACGGGTTCACAGAAGTTTAGGGCTGGAAGGGACCTTGTGAGATCATCGGGTCTGGCCCCCCTGCTCTGGGCAGACCAAGACAAGATCTCGGTGTATAACCAGATCAAGATCTAGGTGTGCAACCAGAGTGAGGCAGTGGTGCAGGAGACACTAGGTTTTTCACGAGTGGTGAAGTAGAGCTGCCAATCCATTTGCCTACCTGTGACCAAACCTCTTCCAATCCCTGCACCCCAGCCATCAAATGAGGTGTCTTCCCCCGTGACCGCCATGAAACTTAACAAAGAGGAAGGGGGCTTGGGAAGGCTGCTGAGTTACATATGCCATAAGAAGCCAAAAATCATAATTTCAGCCCTTCCTGCATCCTACATGGAACAGGATAATGACCCAACACAAATCACGACAGGTGGCACGTGTCCTACTTTATTAGCCACAGCCGGGCATTTGGTCCTGATATTCTGAGCACTTGAACTCCCAGCCTCCGTGGCTGGTTTCCTGCCTGCACTGACGGATTGCAAATATGCAGAATTAATTACTGACTGCTCACTGCGCTGCTCCCTGAATCTCGGCAGATAAAGAGTTTTTAGTGTTTTCTTAATGTTACTCTGTGGTTTATTAGAGGCCTAGGAGGCATGAGGGGAAAGCAATACTGAAATACATGTTCTCAGCATTTGGGCAACGTGCTTCCTTTTCGGTCTCATTTGTAACAGGACTATTAAAAATAAATTATCAAAGCAAAAGTGGCAGTAGCAAAGCATTTGGAAAGAAATAATGTCTCCTCTGGCTTCTCAAGATACAAGTGGCATAGTGCAGGCAGGGCTCCAGGGAACTGCGTTTTTTCACAATGAACAGTTGGGTGAGATCTTCTGTAATCCATGCGGCACTTTCCCATCAACCAAGACCCAGTGTTGGACCAATGCACCAGTGCAGCGAGGACGCTGTGGCTGTGGAGATGCCGTCTTTTAGGGGGCATGGAAAGCAGAGTTTCGGAGGCACTGTGGGGGTGCAAGCTAGCTTTGCTAATTCTGGTCCCTCTGAAATACCGCAGAGAGGCTGGATCAGATTAGCTATGACCAGATCCATAGGGTCTGGGGTCCATTGCCTGCAGGTTAACTCAACAGGTGTGCTATCCCAGCAATGGCCACTATCCACGGCATCGGCAAAGGGGCTGCAGTCTCTCTCCGGCGATCTGGATTCAATTCTCAGCCCTGCTGCAGATTTCCCAGGTGACAGCTGGCAAAGCCCCTTGGGGGAGCTTTTTCAAAGCCGCCTCGGGGGATTTGGCTTTGCAGCTCCTGGTCGTTCTAATGGGAATCGTGCACCCAAATCCTTCGGGCAGCTTTGCGAAACCTAGCCCGGATTTCTCTTCTGCTGCAGGTCCTGGTCTCTAAAGAGGCAACGGTCATGGTCTCTGCCTATGAACCAGGAATGCAGGGAAGCTAAATACACTGGTGCATGGGGTGGTCAAACATATTGTAGTAGCAGCCAGGGGGAAACATGCAGAAACAGATAACCTGGGACGCAGAGGAGCTTCTTCAGCTAAAATACAGATGTGCCTTGCAGTTTGTGGGTGCCGGTGGAAAAAGGCGAAGGAAGAGGAGCTACTCGGCATCCTGTTGACAGGCTGCAGGTCCTCTGGCCTAGTTCTCCTTTCCCGTATAACACCGTAAATCCAAAGGTGACTCCATGGATAGAAAGACACTACTGCAGGAGTGCAATGGGTCTCGAGCCCATCCCCCTTCCCCCCCCCTCCATGATATTTCTATCAAGCCTGTTTACATGGCTGTATAATAAACTGAAGCAAATTAGGGCCAGGGATTTTCATGCATTAAGACAGCATTGCTCCCACTCAGCTCATTACTGTTTCTTCTGTTTTCTCCCAGGGGTTAACTGCAGTCAGGAATGAGGCAAGCCTCATAATGATAATAATAATAGGTGGCATCTCCGACAAGCCGGTACCTGTTTCAGTGGATGGAAGCTCATCTAAGGGCTGGTTTCTATCTCATTTAGGGCCCGATGCTGCTTCTGCGGAAGGCAGTTTTGTAGCTCGGTGGAAGAAGAATTGAGCCCTCACGTGAAAGTTTCTGCTCCTGCGGGCACGCTTGTGAATTGAGAGCAATTCGACTGAAATAACTGGAGCTACCTTAGATTTACACCAGTGAAGAACTCCACTGAAGTCACTCTGGATTTACAGTGTGATCCCTAAGCCTCCACAGCTCATGCCTTAAAAAGCTGATGAGCTTGACTGAAAAGTCAGCAAGGATTATGTCAAAATGAAGAAATTCAGGGTTCTTTTCATCTGCTTTCTGAGTTGGGTCGTATTTTTAAGCTTTTTGATACAATCACGAGGTCAAGAAATACAGTTTTTAAATGAGTAAGTGCAAACACACATCCTCGCACAATCCCGTGCATCCCAGAGCTGGGGCATAAAGAAAAAACACATGGGTATGGCTGCATGTGCATTAATGCACTGTAATTATGGTGCATTTAGTTTAAAGTACCTATAATAACAGGTACTAATTAAATATGCCATAATTGGTGCTCCTGTGCATTACCAATGGTGCACACTTTTAAAGTGCAGTAGACTAATTCTCTCTGTTAGTGCATTAGCACGGTTTTTTTCTGTGTTGCACGAACGTGCAGTAGAGTTAGTTTACTGTGCCATGAGCGTCTCGTGTAGATGCGCCCAGTGTTGAGAGATTTGTGATGAAAAGTGCAAGGATTGGCAACATTAGATCTACATTTGTGTAAAGGAGTAAAAAAAAAACTGGGTGCTAACTTTGACAGTGCCCTCTTGTGAATCACCCTTTTCATTCAGGAATTGCTTGGGATATTTATAGCGACTTTCTACGAAGAATGCACATATCCAAGCATACTGGGATATATGTAAAAAACCTCCACTTCTGAAAGTTTTATAGAAACAATATTGACCATTTTATAGATGCCAAAGAGGAGAAGTCCTGTTTCTCTATTTAAAAAAAATGTCTATTTGATGATTTCTATAAAAGGTTTATAGATTTTTTTCTTCCTGTGCTGTCCAGAGCATTTTTCCTTGCAAAGGCTGGAAGGGGAATATTTACAGGGAAGGGGGGGG
>NW_017729018.1:10516117-10547185 GCF_001723915.1 Gavialis gangeticus | reverse complement strand
GGGGGGGGGGGGGGGAAAGAAATGTTTGCACTGGCAAATCTTTGCAAATTTGTAAGTCCCAAATGCACCTAAACAAATAATAGCAAAGCTTTAGATATATTGCAAAAATACACTGGATTTGTGGACTCGTTTCTGATATAATGTTGGGATCTAAGTTAGGCTTATGGAGCATTTACAAGCTGTATTAAGTTTGCGGCGGACGCGGTGCCTGGGCAGTCTTGTGCGAAGGAAACTCTGAGGCGCACACACCCCAGGAATAGGTCTACTTTTATATTATTGGCAAGGCTCCAGCTGCTAGCATTAGATGCTGCAACACCCCAGGCGCTGCTCACTGATCATGATGGCTGGGCTGGGAATTTTAATGAACGACTGTCTTCTAGCATCCTCCTTGGATGACATAGTGGTTGGATGCTGGAGGACACAAAGAGCCTTCCTTTGCTTCCTTGTGTCTTTGTACAGGGGGCCTGGCACGGTCCAGATCCATCTGCATAAAGAAGCAGATGCAATGGTGTGCAAATAAAGGCTAAGTCCAGGCGTTCAAAAAGCCACAGGCAGAATTGTTCAAATTTACGTGGGTTTCTGTAAGTGGTGTAGATTAGTTCGGGAGTGAACAGGACAGATGTTTGATGCAGGGGGGGACGCAGGCCGCCTATACTGGCTAAGGCCATCAGGTTGGGGGTGCTCCTGCATGCCTCCCCGTGGGCTCCCCGGCTGCTGGCAATTGCTGAGCGTAGCTGAGAGGCTGGGCCACCCCTGATTTTTTGCTGGGCACAGGGCGAGCACGCCTCCCCTCCTTCCCCAGCATCATCAGCTACAGGCATCGGTCAACTGCAGGCAGGCAGCAGAGGCAGCCGTGCCTGGTTGTGCTCCTTGGGGCTGCATCTGTGCGCGGGGGCATGGGAGTTCCTGGGTAGGTGCCTGGGAGCAACTGGAACAGGCAAGACACAAGCGGGGAGAGAGGAAAGGTTGCAATCTCGAATGCTGCAGACAAGAAAGCAAAGCCCAAAGAGATGAAGCGCGCTACGGCAGTGCCAAGAGATGCCTATTGTGGAATCAGGACGCCACTCTGCCAACCACTGTACATATCTCGTGGGGGTCCTGGCTGAAAGCTATGATCTGAGCAGAGGATGACTCGGAAAAGCAAACTGATTCTGTTATGTGACTCCACTCTGCCCACGATGTGTGCCCGCTTTTCTAAATATCTTTAAAACCTTAATGAGTGATTAAGAATTATTGTCAGCATCTTACCGAGATGAGCAGGAAGGGCTACTGAATGCTAGCTGTAAGTCCATCACTAGAAGGTGGCTCTTGTTGTGTTTTCACTCGGCACCACGATGTGAGAACCAAATATCCCTGTTTGCTAACTCCATCCATTTCTATATAGACGACTTTGTCGTGTATCCACTGCTGCTTTACCAGGTTCTGGTGGCTTTTGGGACAAAGACGAGTGAGGTCCACTAGGGAGTTCCCAAACTACGTAAAGGCATGCTCCCTGCTGATGTGAGGATGCCCACCGCAATGCATCGCCATTCTTTGCCCGCTCCGTGACGGCGCACGCGCGGTGGGTCTCAGTAACGGATCGATCGCCGATCCCTTTGAGGCGAAGACAGGAGTTAAGCAAGGCTGTGTCGTCCCTCCAACGCTCTTCTCGATATTCCTTACCGCGACGCTACATCTGACCACTGACAAGCTTCCAGTCGGCGTGGAGCTCAGCTACCAAATGGATGGTCAAGTGTTTAATCTCAGCTGACGCTGAGCCAAAACCAAGACCCCCCCAACCTCAATCACCAAGCTCCAGTACGCTGCTGATGCTATAGTGTGTGCTGACTCCGAAGCAGACCTTCAGGCAATCGTTGAGGTCTTGACCGAGGCATACAAGGAAATGGGACGGCGGCTAAACGTCCAGAAGACCAAGATCCTCCATCAACAAGCTCTCAATGAGTCCAGTTTACAGTGAGACCGGAGAACGCTGAGCGTTTCCCGTGCTTCGGAAGCCGTCTCTCGCCGAAGGCTGACATCGGTGAAGAAATCCAACGTTGCCTTGAAAATGCAAGAGCAGCCATTAGATTCCTGAGGAAACAGGCGTGTATGTCCAGCTTTTCTAAATAGTCCCTAACCGGCTCTTTCACCACTGTCGGGGGCTCCCCTCCTCCCCAAACTGTGCTGCCCGGTGCAGTAGTCTGGGAGCTGACCTTGCCCGTGAAGACTGAGACGAAAAAGGCATTGAGCACGGCAGCCTCTTCTACGTCCTCCCCCATTCGATAAGGAACCCGCACTTTCCCTGGTTCTCTTCTTGTTGTTGCCATACTTGTAGAAACCTTTCTTGTTGCCTTCACATCCCTTGCTAGCTGCAACTCCAGTTGCACTTTGGGCCTCCTGACTTCATCCCTGCATGCCCATGCGGTACTCTTATATTCCTCCCTAGGTGGTTGTCCAAGTTTCCATTTCTTATAAGCTTCCTTTTTTTGTGATTTAGTTTACTGACGAGTTCCCTGCTAAGCCAAGCTGGTCTTCTGCCATATTTGCTAGTCTTCCTATACATTGGATGGTTTGCTCCTGCACTCTCATTAAGTCTTCTATGAAGCACAGCCAATTTTCCTGACCTCCTCTCCCCCTCAGTCTGGCTTCCCAGGGGATCCTGCCCATGAGTTCCCGAAGCGAGTCGAAGTCTGCTTTTCTGAAGTCCAGGGTCCTTACTCCACTGCTCTCCATCCTTCCTTTCCTCAGGATCCTGAACTCAATCATCTCATGGTCACTGATGCCCAAGTTGCCATCCACTTCTATATCCCCCACCTGTTTGTGAGCAGCAGGTCAAGAAGAGCACGGCCCCTAGTTGGTTGGTTCAACGCTTGCACCAGGGAGTTGTCCCCAACCCGCGCCCAAAAACTTGCCGGATGGTCTGCGCAAGCATCCTTGGCTGCAATGAATTGCCAACGATGATACCCAATTTCTATGCATGCCAGTCGTAATCAATCCGTCAGGCCCTTTAACAACCTATTAGCTCTGCATTTGAACACCTGGTACTAGTATCTTAACCCTTTGCAAAGTTTTTACAAACGTAAGGTTTACAAAATTCATGATCCACGCTCCCGGTGGAGCTTCTTTAATTCTTCCTGGGTGACATCTTGAAGTCGGGTCACAGATAAGCAGCCTCACTGAGTCTTTTATTTTCCTATCGGCTCTTTGAGGTTTTTCTCTGTCTTTCCTCAGCCCTTGATGGCTTCGCTTAGCACTGCCTCTGTCATTTATGTCTGGATGTGGAAACATTTCCCTGGATATTTGACTCATCTGTCATTCAGATAATCGGAGGGAAAAAAACCCAGTTTCCAGCTATGAATAGCCATAAAAGCCCAAGAAAAGCTTCACCTTGAACTTGCAATGTTACTCTGACTTCTTTGCCGCTAGAGCAACAAGGACATTTTTCTGTGACAACTTCTTTTTCTTTTTAAGCTATACCTAGCTCTTAATCTTTCAGTGGCTTCCGGGGATCTGATCAGTCTTTGCTCTGGCAAAACTCCCATTGATGCTATTAAGGCCAAGAGCTTATCGGGATTAAGAGAAAGGATTAGAAATATATGTGAGTGATAAGAATTTCCATGGTTGTATAAGGCCAGATAAGCATTTATAAAGGATACTGACCCTTCTGCTTAGGACATAAGCTGACCACTAACTGCCTGGGGTTAGGAAGAAACATCCCTGATGGATGGTTTTGTCCATTATTGGCCATGACAAGGTTTCTTGCACCTTCCTCTTAAGCAGCCGTTGCTGACTACTGTCAGAAACCGGGGGCTAGACAACATGGAGAACCTTATAGGGCCTTCATCAGCGACTTACATTTCTGAAGATGATGTAAGTGGGTGCAAAGGCTTCGAACCTGCGGCCCCTTAGCAGAGCGCCAGGGCCAACATCGGGGCGAGGCTAAATTATGCCTTCTTCTAAGCCTTTACCATGCACTTCCCACCACCTTAGATACCCCGTATCAATTCGCGGTTCCCATTTATTGAGGAATAACTCATGCAGCCTTGCGGATCCTCTCCGAATTTGCCCCCTGTGAGCGTAAGAGGCTCTAACTTGTCTGCCCAAGGACCAGAGGTCAGAAGAGAAACTGTGCTTAGCCAGAAATGATAAGGGCCGCCCTTACAAGTCAAAGTAGCTCCTTTTATACATCCTTGCACTGTCTTACTACCTTCAACATCCGCTTGGCCTGTAAGCTACACCACGCGGGCAAAACCGCCAAGGTGTGTACTGACATTGGATGGCCTTGTTCGCCGCGGAGAGCTTGCCACCCTGGCTGGATCGCTGAAGACGGCTGGCGTCTCCTTTCACCCTCTCACTGTGGCTTTATAATTGCTCTTTCCTGAGCTTCCTTGGCCCTCGGCCGGCCCGAGAAATCCCCGCTCCGCGCGCTGCATGCGGGACTGCGCCGTCACATGCTGGCGGGCGCCCACCTCCGCCTGCCTCCACAGCGTGCAATTCATAGCTCGGCACACGCCGCATCTGATGTTCCCGCTGATTCAGGCACCCTTTTGTTAGAAAGAGATCGCATCAATGGCGAAGATTTGAAACGGAATAAACAGTGAGACGAATTTAAAACCAAAATAGCTTTTCGGCGGCGGTGCTCTATTCCCACCACCCACCACCATTTATAACTAATTGGAGCTTTGTTATATTCTCTCACCCAGTGACAGATAAATACTAAACTCCACTGGTTAACAATAATCACCCTAATTATACCGAGATGACATTTACAATACAGGCAATTGCTAATCCATTACCTCACTCTGCTGAATACCAGAACACTCAAATTAAAAGTTATTCACCCACAAAGAACAATGTTTTAGTAGCTGAAAGAGCTTAGTAAAGGAATTTATTAAGGTAATTTGCAGCTCTCCCATAAATAAAACATTCAAGAGCGCCCCCCCTACCCTCTGCCCCCAAAAGAGAGGTATAAAATAGACCTGTTATGGTAAACCTCTTCTTTTTCCCTTCCCTTTGTTGTGGTTATGCAATTAGAAATTGTCAGCCAAAGTTTGCACACTTAAATCTCCGTGCCTGCACAGTTATTGAGGAGTGATATGTGTTTCGTACAACTAACACCTTTGGGTTAGTTATTGGGACTTAGTGGCTTGGCAGAAACAGGGGAGACTAAAAAAAATCTAGGGGATGCAGCTTCCTACGAATGATACGAACTCTGCATGAGGTATCAGACTGCGCCTATGTCCCCTCACCATTACCTACGCAGCTCACGCACATCACCACCCTCCTGCAAATGCTTTCCTTTAGGAACACGTTTCCCATCCAAACAGGAGGTCCGACCGAGATGATGCAGGATGCTTTCCTTCAGGAACATTTCCTCCTGCCAAATGCCTTCCTTTAGGACCGTGTTTCCTATCCAAACAGGAGGTCCTCCAGTCTTAAACATCTGTAAATCCATCGCGCTATTTGGCTGTTTTATTACTAGGTGCACTGCCATAGCGCACAGGAGCCCTAGACACAAATCTGCGCCAGGTCTGCACAAATACATAATAAGACATGGCCCCTTCCCAAAGAGCTTCGAATACACGTACGGCAAGGATGATATTCCTCGTCGCAGCGATCACCTGTGCTCATACGAGGCTAATTCCACCTGCCCCAGCCAAACCTCGGCTCCCCCAGGCTGCTCAGTGGCTGGGAACAGAGCTCAATCTCTTAATCAACTACAATAAAAGAGAAGAGGTCACAAAAGGTCGGGTCTCGCCCAACCCACTTCAAACGGTGCCTGTTTTTCCCAGGAAATGAGATGAAGAAGCTCAGTCGACCCCTGCAGCTGCCGTGACCGCGCCGCATCACGCCGACGGGGTCGAAGACGGGGTGATGGATAGATACCTGCCCGAGAGGAGCCAACATGCCGACTATCACCAAAAGACAGCTGGCTCTCTCCTCTTCCTCCAATCCCTCTCCTGAATAATGAATACGCTCCATACAGAGCCACTGTATAGGTCTGGGTCTGCGTGCTTGATGTGTTATAGCACCATTAATAGCTACACTGTGAATCTCAGAAAGGCTTTTCAAGCAGGGATGCTGGAAAATGTGCTGGCAGACCTCGCTTCTGAGCGGGGGGGTGGGAATTGGGTATTTTCCTAAACAAAGCTTTGTCGTGTTAAGTGTCTGCTGTTACAAGGAAAAATTCAACTTTTTGTTGAAACCCCCAAACATGGGATTTTTGGTTGGGTTTTTCACTGAAAAGTCATTTTCTGCAGAACTTTGCACCAGCTCTTTTCAAGGCAGGGGGGTTTGACTGAGAGCAATGGGACACTCTTCGGATTGCTTGCCAGATCACCTGTTGCAGTCCAGTCCAGTCCAGTCCAGCCAGCGATCAGGGTAGCTCCCAAAAAGTCATTATCGTCTGATGGCTCTGCTGGAAGGGGCGGGGGTCTGCGACATGAATTTTGTGGGTCTCCATTTAGATCCTCGTGGACCACATCAAAAGCTTCGACATGCACTCGCTGGCAATTGTCATCGGAGATGTTAGGAAACCCTGGGCCGGGGTCCCACGTTTCTCTCCAGGATCACGGT
This sequence comes from Gavialis gangeticus, assembly GCF_001723915.1. Lineage (NCBI taxonomy): Eukaryota > Metazoa > Chordata > Crocodylia > Gavialidae > Gavialis > Gavialis gangeticus. Next base: position 10,540,630 of record NW_017729018.1, on the reverse strand, counting down.
AGCATTTGAGCACCCTCTAGAAGTGCATGAAGCACCCTTAAGCATATGCCTAACTTCAGGTACATGTGTATAAGTCCCACTCAGGTGCTTAAATGCTGTCCTGAATCAGGAGCTAAACAGGCTATGCCGAGCCCATGACTGGGGCATCCCTTCTGTAAAGTCAGGATGGACCAGGAAAGGGCTTAGAGGGGAATCGTGCTCTATTTAAGGTCTAGAAAGTCTCTCCCCTTGCCTTCAGGTACGTGATGGGATCTGGGAGAGAGGCTTGTTCCCCTCTACTCCTGGTCAACGCTGGAAGAGAAGAGCCCCCTGCAACGGTCAGGTATTGGAGTTACTCCCTTGGTTCAAGGACTAGACCTTGGTCTTTTTAGCACTGCAGGTCCCAGGGTTCAAGATCTTCTCCTGGCCCCAGCAGGAGGATAGGAATCAGAACTGCATCCCTCTTTCAATCAGAGGAGAAATCCCCGATCATTTGTGGCACAATAGTTCTTTGATCTGACTGGGGATTTAGTTGGGGAAAATGCATGCAAACTGGGCCAAAGCCAAAGGGTTGGACCTTGCTCTATCTTGCCCTTCTCTTTAATGAGTGCCTGTTATTCCAGGTACTAAACTTGATGCGCTGTAATTATGGTGCCCAGTGTTTTCCTGTTCACTGCTCTGCTTTTATTCCCTCTCTGTCACATGCTTCCATGGAGGTTTTGCTGTTGCATTTTTCCTCTCCTCCCTACTCCATGGTATGGCAGTGGGGCTCAACCCTAATGGGGTAGGACCCTACCCCAACCTACAGTAGTCCTGCTCCACTAATATTTACAGATACCCAACTGTGGGAGTCAGGCTGGTCTTGTTATCTTAATACCTGCTAAGCAAATGCCTAGGAAACTCAATGCTTTTGTCTACACAGGGACAGGAAAGTTAATCTAAATTAACTAATGGTGTGACATTCAAGTGGATTACTTCAATTGCATTAAAGCCCAGGGCTGACACTTTTAGGTGGAAATAAAGTGGCTTTAATTCAATTTAGCTTACTTCACTTCCAAAGCAGAGGCTATAATGCAGTTGAAGTAATCCACTTTCAAAGTTAATTCAGATTAATGCTCTTGAGCATCCCTGTGTAAACAAGCCCTCTGTCCCGGGGGCGAGCACAAGGCAGGTAACAAAACCAGCACATGGTGTCAGGTCGGATTTTCCCTTTGATAGACGTTGTGTCCCCGCCAGCTGACGCAAATGGCCCTGCATCAGCAAACCTTTGGGTCTTCCCAAATCCCTCGTGATGGTCTCGCAAGACTGATTTGGGACAACAGATGCTCAAGCAGCAGCAGGTCTAAGACGGACCTTGTCTTAAGGGCAAAGCGCAGGGAGCGACTGTGAGAGTGGCTCCGTTTTAGCTGATACCAGGAGTTGAACCGGGGGCTTCCAGCACTCAGAAGCGGAGAGCTCTTCACCCTTCCTGTAAAGCCCTGCATCCCAACTAGAGACCTGTGATGACCCCCCCGTGCTCTGTACAAACAGGGCCTCTAACACACATGGCCTGGAGCTGGTGCAGTGTCTGGAATGACACGGAGAGTCCTGACCCTCTACCCCGTGGGACCACGTTGCTGTTTAGCTGGTCCACAAATGACATCGCTGTTGGAGGCAAGAGCAACAGGAGATGCCCACAAAGGCAAGAGCCTGGCGGAGGACTTTTTCCCCCTGCGTTGCACTAATTCAGGCCAACGGCAAGCAACAGCTGGTGCTGTGAAGGCTGATCAATGCCCTGGACATACTGGGAACGGCAGGTGGCTCAGACCCAGTGAATGTGCCAAAACTTTGTCGTTCGGGAGAAGGCCGAGTGACAGCATTTGGGGGCAGAGGTGAACTAAGCAGCTTGGTGTTTAGGGTGGGAGATAGATTTGCAGTTCAGCCCAATTTGGGGACAGCTTGTTGTGAAGACCAGGCCCACGCTAAACTAGTTTAATCCTATTCCAGTTCACCATTTAACTGTTTCAAATCACCCCCTTCTCATCAAGCACGACCTTCCCTGCCTGCTTGCAGGATCTGTGACTTGACCGACTCTGTTTCTCATCCAAATTCTCCATTTGTTTCCTTTGCTTCCCTTCCAACCCTTCAGCTTTAGCCCGGTTTGCATGCATTTCGCTTTACTCTCTTCCCCCAACTAAATCCCCAGTCAGATCAAAAAACTATTGTGCCACGAATGATCAGGGATTTCTCCTCTGATTGAAACACATGGGACGCAGTTCTGATTCCTGTCCCCGTGTGTACACAAAACGAGGGGCATGTGTGCATGACACGTTAAAGCAGGTTAATTGCTTTTGCACTGCTTTAATGGTATTCACAGAGTCATAGATTTCTAGAGTCAGAGGGGACCTGGTGGATCATCGGGTCCGACCCCCTGCTCCAGGCAGTGTTTCATGTATTGGTTCATAGATTTCATAGACATTAGGGCTGGAAGGGACCTTGGAAGATCATCGAGTCCAGCCCCCTCCCCAAAGGGCAGGATTGTATTGGTGTTTGCATGTGTCGGCAGCATATTGCGCAGCTATTCCAGCCGCTGTAGCAAATTCAGCGGTGTAATGTGCCTTAAATGACTTGGGGCACAGCAAACTAAAACTCCTTCAAGGATAGTTTGCCGCCCCTACAGTCGTGGACCGAAGCACCGGGCTCCGTGCAGCTCAGGGGCTCTGCAGGATGCCCGTGCAGGCAGCCTGGCAGCAGCCCGGGAAAGCAGGCTCTGCCCAAGAAAAGCAGCGAGCCTGATCCTTTGCTTCCCTCCACCCAGTGCTTCCCTCTGTGGCTGCGGTGCCCCCTGGGACCTCCTGAGCCGGGTACCTGCTGCCGGCGGGGGGGTGGGGGAGGAAAGCACCAGTCCCCCCTGTGCAGCCCAGGGCCCTCCCCTCCCTGACAGAGAGGCAGGTAAGTGTGTGCGGGTGTGTGCATGACACGGGGGTTTAAAGGGCCCTAAATTGAAGCGGTGTTTTTAAAAACCAACTGCTTCAATTTAGGGCCCCCATTTCGTCTACACATGCACCAACCTCCTGCTGGGGTCAGGAGATCTTGAACCCTGGGACCTGCAGTGCTAAAAGGACCAAGGTCTAGTCCTTGAACCAAAGGAGTAACTCCAATACCTGACCGTTGCAGGGGGCTCTTCTCTCCCAGCGTCGACCCGCGGTAGAGGGGAACAGGCCTCTCTCCCAGATCCCGTCACGTACTTGAAGGCGAGGGGCGAGACTTTCTAGACCTCGACTCCTTTGTTATTGTTCCCAACTGTAAATCTGAATTTCAGACGGCGAGAAGCACAGCAGCTCTCCAAGCCTGACCCCTCTTAGTCTCTGACATTGGCCAGGCGCAGAATCCATGGCCCTAGCCAAGCAGGGAAATTATAATTGCCTCTCCACCTACTGCTGCTGGTTGTTGAGCTGTGAGTAGTGGCAAGGGGTTTCTTGCTCTGAATTTTTAACGGCGCAGAAAGCAAGAGGTTCCTCTGTTTTCACTGACCTCACTTATTTTCCGTCCTTTCCATTTCACCCTACATATATGGTTTTCCATCAGACTTATATTTTTGTGGGACGGTGTCTGATCGTTGTACAGAAACCTCAACTGCAGATATGGAATTAACAGGGGGAAACAAAGGGAAACCTGTTTTAAAACAAAAAAAGAAAGGAAAGAAGGGGGAAAATGAAACCAGCAACAAAAACGCAAGCGTTTCCCTGCCTCACACTTCAGGCCGTGAAAAGTCTGCCCAACTTTACGAAAGACATATTGCAAAAAAAAAAAAATTGGTAAATTCATGAACATGCACTCATTACTTAGCAGACAAATTACATTTCTTCCGAAATGTTCCAAAATGCATTCATTTTCAGAGTACATTACTTTCATAATACTGTGTGGAACATTAAATGAGAATTTCCCTGAGTTGGCTACAGAGCACATTTTTATATTTCATAGTCTGACACGGAGCCCAGGGTAAGTAATGAAAATCTTTTCGAAAAGTGACAATCTTGTCTAGCAGCCCGGCCTGTTGAAGAGATTGCAACATAAAACAGATGAGTGCCCTGCTTGACAGCTAATTGTGTCGGGCTTAATTACAACAAGCAGAATTTAATCGGCTGTGCAGTATAGTTTTTTAGGATGGGGGAACCATCTGGAAGGTACCTTGCTTCTGGGCTGATGGAGGGAAGGGCTTTGCTGGGCTTCGGAGACCGGGGAGCAACTGTGCCTGTATTGAAATGCAGGAGTTGCTTCCTTGGCGTTATTTTGTTTGATGAATTTCTGGGCTATTTATGCATGCATGCATACTGCTACCTGATGGATACAGGGTCCTGGAAGCAATCCCAGCTTTAAATCATAGCTCTAAACTTTGGCTGGTCCTTTACATCAGTGCAAAACCAGGGCAAAGGGGATAAGACTGGCTATATCCTCGACCCACTCTGTCTTGGTAGAAAGAGGCAGAGTGATGCGGCATGAGGCTAGCATGCTCACCATGTCCAGATTTCATAGATTTCATAGTCATTAGGGGCTGGAAGGGACCTCGTGAGATTGAGTCCAGTCCCTCCCACCATAGGCAGGAAGTCAGCTGGGATCACGTGATCCCAGCAAGAAAAATATCCAGATGTTTTTCGAAGGAGTCCAGAGTAGGTGTGTGCATCACCGCCGGGGGCAGTCCGTGCCAGACCCTGGACACGCACAGATGTACGGTGGCCTCTATGCAGCGAGTTCAACAGTTCTCAGCTGAGGATCCAGTGGACAAATATCCATGTCCCTCTAGGCACCATCACTATGGGCATGTTTACGTTTATTGTGGAGTTGCCTAATTAGCTCCGCAGTAAAACCTCAGTGTCTATACATGTGGTGTTTTAGGATGAAGTTAGCTACTCAACTCCACCGTAGGACAGTACTGCCGGATACAAGCACTATCCTACAGTGGAGTTATTTATTCTGCTGCAACGCATGTGTAGATGCGGATGGGGCTGGCTGGGGCACAAGGGTGCTTCAGTGCGGGGGTAGCCTGGTGACTAGCCCTGCACTGCAGCACCCTTGTGCCCCAGCCAGCCCCTCGACAGCACGCTGAGCCAGGTTGGAGCAGCCCCAGGCTGGCAGGCTGGCCTCTGGGGTCCTGCGGGGCTGCGCTGCCCTGGCTCAATGTGCTGCAATCCCAGGTGCACGTTCAAACAGTGCACCCAGGAGCAATAAACTCCAGTGCGATCTGCACTGGAGTTTATTCAGGAGTTCTCATTGCATGTGCTAATTAGCAATCAGGTTGGCAGTGCCAGCAGAGAGGTGGAAGGCTGAATGGATTACACAGGTGACGCTCGACACTTGCCCTATCTTTACGGCCTGTCCAACCAAACAGGTGGGTGTGGAAGGGGCAGGGGAGGAGTTTGCCACTGCTCGGGCTTCTCCTTTGGTCAACCTCTTCTGTTGTAATCTACACCAGAGCCAAGTGTGCAGTGGGTAGAAATGCTTCTGTTTTGGTAGCACTTTGTAACCCCATGCATGAAGGGCTGGGCTCCAGAGAACTGGGCCTATGGTGTAGGGCAATGGGCAGTCAGGTCCTCAGTCTTGCATCTCCTACTAGTTTAAAACAATTACTGTTTGGAAGGGAATATTTTTTTGTTAAGGAAGCAGCCTCCCATCTCCTGAGAAGTCTTGTCATGTAAGCTCTGCTTCTGTTTGATAAGGTTAAACTGTATATAATGGCCAACATTGACTGGAGTGGAGGTCAAAGGCCTTTAGCCCCTGCTTCAGAGACCTGTGCAGGAATGCACGGGAGCCGTTCCAGAGCAGCAGCTGGTTGCAGGGATGCTGTGCAGGGCTAGTGTGGGAACATGGGAGGGGGAACCCGAACTGAAACAGTAAAGCTGGTGGGAACTGGGCACACTGGTGCTGTCCTACCAGTAGAGAGAGTGGTTCAGATTAGATCTGGGCAAAGGGTTTTCAGTAAAGTGTAAAATTGTTAAAAAAACAAAGTTTCACATGAACGGGAGCTATTCCCAAAACTGGGTTGAATGTAGCCAATAGTTTCAGCTGGGGGAAAATATATGTATACAGTATACCTATATATCTATCTATCTATAGATATAGAGATAGATCTATATCTATCTATCTATCTATAGATAGGTAGATATCTATCTTTATCTATTGATAGATATCTATAGCTATCTATCGATTGATAGATATCTATATTTATCTATCGATAGATATCTATATCTATCTATCTATCAGTAGATAGATATCTATATCTATCTATCGATATAGATATCTATATCTATCTATCGATAGATATAGATAGATATTTATATCTGTCTATTGATAGATAGATATAGATATAGATATCTATCTATAGATATAGATAAATAGATAGCTAGATACAGATATATTTGGTGATACTGTGAAGGACAATTAGGAACACAGGGTGGGGGTGGGCAGGGAACAGACCAGAAATGAAACAAAATAGCTGGTGGGAACTGGGTGCTTATATAGATATATATAGATATATATCTATAAGGGGAAATTTTTGAAAATGTCAAAACAGTTCATGTTTCACATTTTTTTTTTTCCATAAAATGTTTCATTTTGGAAACTGTGAAATGTTTCGTTTCAAGATGTTCAAAGCAAAGCTTTTCTAAAGGGAAAAGAAAACAGAGAACGAAACTGTTCAAGAGTCAATAACCCACAACAAATCAGGCCGTCGCATTTTGAGTCAAATGTAATGTTTCAGGTGGAGTAGAAAGCAAAGTTTTCACTTGTTGCATTTAATCAAAAATGTTTTTAAAAAAATCTGTTTTAGTTCGACTCAAACTATTTTTTTTAAAATCAATTTTCAGTTCAGTCACTGAACCAAAACACTCCATTTGCCCAGCTCTGCTTGAGCTCTCTTCTCTACAAGAGCTACAGCCATGGCTGGGGCCCAGTGGCTCGTCTACAGGGTAGTCTCCACATTGACGTCTAGGTAGTGGGAACTTCTGGGATCTTCTGCTTGTGTCACTGCCTTGCTGCGTGACTTGAGGCAAGTTATGCTACTTGAAAGCCCTCCTGGATAGTATACCTGCGTACTTCACAGAGGCACTGGAAGGCTTAATTAGTAAATGCTCTGATGAGTGTAACTGCTAAGTAGTGGTATCGAGATATAGCAAACTTTAAAAAGATATAAATGAATAGCCTTTAAACTCTGCTTTCGCATAGGGTGAATGGGATGTTGAGAAGGATGCATGTCTGGGTGTGTCTATATATTCATTTTACAGATATTTACCCACACATACATACCCATCTACATCTGTCTGTCTATCTATACACACAGATGCATATATAAATTAATACACAACACACACGTCTGTGCACACGTACACACATACCCGTGCACATATAAAATAAAGTGAGTAGAGCTAAGCCATTTAATTTAAATGGCTTTGTTGCTCTGTGGATCAACAGAGTCCAACTCAACGACTTCTTCACTGAAACAGTGACTTGCATCTACGCCGGTGAACAGAAGTGAGATGAGTGCTGCTATGGCTGTTGTGGAAAGCTACTGCAATACTAAATTTAATTCCATTAGCAACTCTCACAGTTGTTACACGTCTTTGCAGTTTGCTCGTTTTCTGCGCATGACTATTTATTGCTTATTTTTATACAGCACCCCTCATTGTAGCCTCTGGGCATGGGTACGGCGCTCTAACCTTTCCGGAGGGCCAGCGGAGCCAGTCTGACTTGTGCTGTATTGATCTGGCTGGGATATAGATTTACAGCAAGGACTTGACTACGGGACTTCCCGTGCCCTAAACCCTGCACTGTGACAGACAGAGCTCCCCCAAAGCACACCTCCTCCTGCATACTGGCAGTCAATCCCCCTTCCCTCCGTTCCTTTCAGCGCCGTGGACATATAGGGATTGTGCTGCCCCTCGGGCTTTCTCTGCCCACAGGGAGGCAGGATTGGGTCATGATGCTACAACACAAAGTGCTTACAGATGTCAATAAGCAGCGATATGCCTAGCGGGGGAAACTGAGGCACGGGGTAGGGAAGTGGCTGGGCTGCAGTCACGGTGCACCAGTGGGAGAGGTAAAGAGGGTGCCTTCCTAGTCAGGGTCTTTATGCACCGCACCCCCCCAAAAGAAAGACCCACTGTAAGTGTAAGCTGGGGGTGCTCAACCTGTGCTCCGTGGGCCGTATCCAGCCCATGGAGCCACAACATCTGACTCAAGAGCCTGGAAATTGGGGGGCGGGAGAGCAGTGGCAATTCACACTGCCACCACTCCCCTCCTGCCGAATTTCCAAGACCCATGCAGCTGGATTGGCCCCAGTTGGGTCAGCCCCATGCAGAGGGATTTGGCCCCAGTACTGTGCAAATGCATTGGGTCTGGGGAAGGTTGTTGCCACATGCCAGGATCAGGCCATTGCTGCATGCTGGGACTGAGCCCATGGACCACAGCTGACCCAGGGACTGACCTGGAGTCGTTCATCCAGCCCGTGGGGTGAAAAGGCTGGGCCGCCTTGGTCTAGCCCCATTTCTGCTGCTCTCTGGGTCAAAGGAACGGCATCTGATAAGGACCAGGCCAGTTCAATGCTAATGAATGTGACGGGCAGCAGGTGAAAGCCGTCCTCCGGTTCCCTCGTGTGGTTCTGCTGAACTCTCTGACATCTCCTTGGAGGAAACTCTGATTAACCCAACGTTATTCTTAAACGCCTATTATTTCTACGGCTGCCTTCCCGCTATTGTTAACTAAGGAGGTTGGGAGTAAATATTCTAACTGCTTTGCACCGTCCTTTGGGATGGAAGACACTGCATGAATGGAAGATATTATTATTAACTAGCAGCTGCTTCAGTTCTAATAAAGACCTATTGTTTTTAAATGCTAGGGGGCTTTGATTCAACAATCATCCTTAAAGCGGCAGCTTAAAGCTTTGCTGTAAACTCCCAGCAGAACAAACGCATTGCTGAATATAACCCGACTTCTTGGATGTTATCTATCTATCTATCTATCTATCTATCTATCTATCTATCTATCTATCTGTCTATCTAATCATTCAATGTACAAAATGGTTCCCTTCTCTCTCTTTTTATTGAGTCATAGATCGTAGAGTCAGAAGGGACCACAATGGATCATCGTGTCCGACCCCCTGCCCCTGGGAGGAAAGACGACCGAGGTCAGATGACCCCAGCCAGGTAAAGATGACCCCAGCCAGGTGTCTGAAGCTACTTTTCCATCACCCAGCCTATATCAAATGATTTTTTTTTTTTTGGTGAACGTTTTATTCTCTGAAAAGATCTACAAGTTTGAGATAAATTCGGTAAATACATTTTGGCGCAAAAAACCCAAACAAACCATAAAAGGGATTTTGTTTTTCTCCCTGAAAAAAGTTCCAGTTTTTCATTGCAGAATGCTATTATGTTTAGAAATTTAGCTTGATATCAAGTAAACTCGAGAAAGGATTAAAAACCGCCCAAATCTGAAATGGGCTGTTTTGCTGTGGGTGAAACAAAACGTTTCGTTTGATGAAACTTTTTCCTAATGTTTTGGTTTGCCCGCTCAACTGAAAAATCAATTATTTGCACAGTCTAATTCAGGGGCGGGCAAAATGCAACCCATGGGCCAGATGCGGCCTGCCAGGCCATTCTATCTGGCCTGTGGGGCTGCTAACATTTTTTAGAAAATTAATATTTATCTGCCCCTGGCTGCCTGTCATGTGGCCCTCGATGGCTTGCCAACACCCAGTAAGCGGCCCTCTGCCCGAAATAATTGCCCACCCCTGCTCTAATTGGAAGCCCAAGTTAAATACACATGTAGGCTAGGAGCAGTCAGCTTGTTGCATTGTGTAATAACACAGATTTGTGAGGCTCGGTGACTCAGCAACCCATAAAGCCCAAGAGTCCACATTATCCAATGCTTATGCTGCTAAGGACTTACTATTATTTGTATCATAATAGGTGTTAATGGCAGCAACTAAAATCGGGTACCAGCCCCAACCCTAAAGAGTCTACAATCTACAGAGACCAGGCAAAGGGTAAGAGGTGGGCAGATGAAGAACTGAGATGCTCATCTAAACCCCACTGAATGCAATGGAAAAGCTTCCATCTATTTTATGGACTTCCAATCTGGCCTTATAGCCCAATATTATTAAAGGGTGGGAGCTAAATGCCTAAATATATGTTTGAAGATCTGCGCCTGCCTACCTTGCCCCAGCCGCCTGTGCCAGAGCTGGGGAATTAAACCAGATCTGAGTTTCAGCCAAACACATCAACAGGAAGTTTGCCCTCCCCAGCTAGATCTGAAGCTTCAGCATAGAGAAGGAGCATTGTACCACCAACCCATCAAAACCTGTCTTCACCCACTGCCCTGCTGAATGTCACTGGAGGCAGGATACTGGGAAGAACACAGACTCCCCACGAGTTACAGGCTACTTTCATCCCTTCATTTTCTGCCCCTGAATTACGATATGGCTGTTTAAAGAGAAAAATAAAATGTGCGTTTCAAAGCACTGAAGCAAAAAGGGTCTTGATAGTAGAGGATGCCTTGATGAGTGTTAGTTGAACACTCCTGTACTGACCGGTGTGGGCCAGGCCGCTGCGAACAGGATAACGCTATTTGCAAGGGAGGAGAGACAGCCTGGGTTTCTATTGCTTTGGGCAGATATATACCCTGCTGCAAAGTGGGCGTTAAACAGGTCTGTTCTGATCCAGTAGCATTTTGGACTATCTTTGCCTCAGTGGTACAGTAATGCAAGGTGCTGGGAGCCTTTGTAGTTGCTGACCCAGCTCTGTGCAACACCCTTCTACACGAAGTGAAGATGCGTGGTAGAGGAAGACCACCGACCTTCTGAACAACCTCCAGCAGTCTCCTCTTTGATCTCCACTTCCCTCCTCCAAGCTTCTGCTTTCCTTCCATTCTCCCCTTGAGCATCCAAGGAGCTGCCTTTGCCCAGTACTTGGGGAATAAAAAGAAATAACAATGCTAACCCATCCAACCAGAAGTAGAAGAGCAGGCTTCCCAGAGGCCACTTGCTGAGAAGTTTTCCTGGTGAGGAGGGGTGTGGAGATGGGTCCTTGGGGAGCAATAATTCCTCCCTCGCCATCGCTTCTTAGAAACCTGCACAAAGTTTCTTTCAGCTAGACTTGGCGTCTGGGCTTGAGGGGCTCCAGCATTGTTCTCAGAGACTAAAATGATTTGATGGAAGAAATACAAGAATAGAAGAGGCCAGCCAAGACAATGAATTCAGTCCCTTGCGATTGCAAATAACCATGTCACAGGCTGTAGATTCAAAAGGGTGGAGGAAACGCCCCCACCCTGCACTCTGGCCTGCCCTGACACACAAAAGTGTTCCCTGCACTCTCCAGAGGAAATATTTAGGATTGTTAACTCTGCTGTGCCACAGGGAGAGATTGCAACTCTAATGCGTTTCCCAACTTCGGCTCCTTGTTTGGACTTGGCTCTGCTAAGAAGTCCTTACACCCCCCGCAGGGTTTTTCCCAGTCTAACTGACTTGCTGAGTCTTTTTTCCCCATACATTTTATCCAGTCTTCCACAGTTTGATCTCTGAATGGCTGATGTGGGCTCCCCACAGTGCTGCCCACACTGCCCGTCATCTTTTTCCATCCTTTCCGGTAGCGCCGCAATGTTGCTTGCACAGTCCAGGGATGCTGATCTACCCGCTGATGACGGCCATGCGATGCCAAAGTCATGCCGATTCATTCCCTTCCCCCAGGGCAAAGAAGGCCGGCTGCACTAAAGCGGCTGCCAACAGAGTAACCCACTCGAGGCGACCTGTAAGAGTGGCAGGTCCTCCAACTGGGAGGACTGCACGGGCCATTGGGTTCAGTCCCCTGCAATGGCAAGAAACCATGCAACAGGGAAGAAACCCAGCCGAACCAAAAAAAAAACCCCGTTCTGGCTTCATCTGCCCACCACAAAGCTTCAGACCACCCAGATCTCCCGTCTTCTAATCTTAACTGCAATCCGCCTTTGTTTAACCCTCCAAATGCTCGTGAGAGGTAGATAACTATTACATCGCAAGTCACACCGCAAGTCAGCGGCAGGGCTGGTTTCAGCAAGCAATATTCTGCCCACTGGACAAACAACTGTCAGAAAGCATATCTGGAAAAGGCAGACGGCAAGCATTGTCTGCGGTTTTAATCTACGGAGGGCCGCATTAGTGCAATATGGTGTCAATACATCTTATCTCGCGTGTGGCAGAAAGAAAGATTAAAGGGAATGAAGTTACAAGTGCCTCTTTATTTGTGTTAAATGGCGGGGCGTGTGTCTGGAAAACAGAGGGGTTAAATCGCAATTGCTGGCATGTCTCCTGTATCACAGTACATGGGAGCAGATTGCTCTCAGCGCCCGTGGTAGTAAAAATCCTGCTAGGCTCCCACAGCAATGGTTTGGGACCCTGGAGCCCTCAGCAGCAACAGATAAGGACCAGATCCTGATCAGTCGCTTTGGGGTAAGCCTGGAGGAACGTCACGGAAATCATCCACCAATGCCAGATTTACACTGCCAGCAAGAAAGCAGGACACGGGCCGCAGCGGCTGAATCTCTCCCCACATTTACCCTAGTGCAGCCCAGTGGGACCAGACCCTCAGCTGACCCAAACTCCATTGACTGCAGTGGAGCAGCAAAGATTCGTACTGACTCAGAAAGTTTGTCTTCGGTGGGAATGTAATCCTGATTTACGCTGGTCCCCGCCGCTCCCGTCACATATCGCAACAGGTTGCATCTGTGGTGTCCCCCTGATGCTGCCAGGAGAGGAAATAGTGTCAGGAATGGAAAAGTGAACCAAAAAAAGAGAAGAGAGGACAAGGCAAGAGGAGAGTGGGAGAGAAATATAGCAAAGGAAGAGAGGAGAAACGTGGGGTAAAGGGTTATCAAAGACTTTCGTCATGTATTTAATGGTTCTTTAATCCCTTAATGACCCTTAGGAACATGAATAGAAGGGAGATACAGCCACGATCAAATGCACTTGACCTGAAACGCATCCAAACCGCCCCTTCCAAACCTGCCTCTCGCTTACCCGGCAGCTACACGGACACAAGGGCAGCAGCAAGTTAGAGGGGTGGGGGGCGGAAATCCCAGCATCGGCAGCACGTCTGGGATTGCCACCTTCCTTTTGCGATGGGCACATAATAATAATAGCCGTGATCGATACGCACATGAACCTGTTTGCTAATAGCAACAACAGCCCCGTAGATGGCAGTGGCAAGTTAAAATCCAGCCAGCAGCTGCTCCCAGGCTCCATGGCAAAGAGATGCGTCTCAGCATACAGAGATCCTTGAATATTGACAAAACCAACAACTTTTATTTGGCTCGGGCCACTGATCTTCTCGCTGGAAGGGAAAAACCCAGCTTCTTCCCTGGGTGGGCTTCAGCGCTGAGATGCAGGCTGTGAAAAGGATGGGCTGTAACAGAGCAGGGATGTATGGGGGTGCCGCAGGAGGATACGTGGGGCCAGCGGGAAGCAGAGCGGGGATTGTGAAGATGCAGTGGGGAATGAGGATGGAGCTGAGCTGTGGATTATGGGTATAAACTCCCTTCAACATTGCTGGGAGTTCTGCGTCCAGCATGCAGGCTCCCTAAGGCCCTGGGAGGGGAGAAAAGGCTGTAGCTGTATTGCTAGCTTAGTGCCAGCAGTGGGCCAGATGTTTTACAGATGAGCAGAAAAATGGAGTCCCTGCCCTTGAAGCACTTCCCTTCGCAGCAAAGGGCGAGTGGATTACCACGAGCCACTGCACTAGAGGACAGAAAGGAGCGGAGTGGCAGGATATCAACTCGTTGGCTGGAGGGAGAGCAGAGGGCACTAGAGTTTGGGGGCACCAGGAACTGAAACTCCTCTTGATTTTCAAGCAGGTGAATATTTGTTGCATGCTGTTTCCTTTGCCACCTGCTCGTTCACCCTGCTTTCCACCCAAGCAGCAGGGAGAATTTGGCGGGGCTAAGTGGTAGCAAGCTTATTCCTGGATGCAACTTCAGTGAACGCCGCAGGAATAGCAGAAATCAGTGCACTTGCCTGTCCCCTCCAGGACAAAGCTCTGCTCATGACAGAGCACAGGATGGCAACTCCTTTTCAGGTGGCCGCTGCCAGAAAGAGAGTAGGCATCGGGGCAGTTCACCCAAGGCACCCAGTGGGTGCATCTACACGTGCATTTACTGCGCAGTAACTTACTGTGCAGTAAGCGTTTTTTAGGCTGGTGTCTACACGTGTAACCATTAAAGCTCGGTAATGCTGCATGTGTGGACTGACTTGGGACTAACATGTGTCCCAAGTCAGTCCACATACACAGCATTACTGCTCAGTAAGGCGTCTACATGTGCGTTACTGCGCAGTAACCAGTTGAGTGTAAATTTGACACCTGCATGGTGCAGGTGTCAAATTTACACCCAAGTTGGCATAAGTCGCCATAGTTATTGCACAGTATGGGTGTGCACATGTAGACACGCGCCCATACTGTGCAGTAATTTTCGGTTACATTTCGGTTAAATGTGCATGTGTAGATGCGCACAGTGGGATCCTAGCTCCTTGTGAGGTCCATGGGTGGATAGAGTGTAGGCTGAATAGCCAGCTAGGTTTAAACCAGGCTGCTTGGATACCAGCATTGTAGGCATAGCAGAACAGTTGCAAAACCCACTTGAGGAAGAGAGAAACACAGGAGCAGTAGCCCTAGGTAGAGACCCCTGCTGCTCCGGACAGGCTGATCCTGTTACCTGAGCTAGGTCAAAGCTCATCTACATGATGAGACAGTCACATGCCTATATAAGCAAAGCATGCCAACATCCTTTTCTGTGGATGATCCACAAGAGAATTGATACCTGCTGCTGTCCAAAGCTAAGCACCGAAACACTCGTCTCATTCACTGGCTTCATTGGGACTAGTTATGTGTTAACTATTATTAGTCCATTAGATCTAGAGATTGAGACCTGTGTTGTAAGCTAGAGCTTTTCTGGTCTATCCCTGCTGAAGGCTCCACCAACAGGTTGTTCCTATTAACGGCAAAAATAATCCTATTGGCTTTTATGGAAGGTAAAATGGGGGCTCCTTGATCTTCAAATCGTGTCCCTTGCTGTACAAGGGAATGAGGCCTTTCAGTCAGTCAGATTTGCTTTCCAGATTGGCCATTTCCTTGTCGAATGGATCTTTGACCTATGGATGTGCTCAGTGTGCAAATGACTGGGGTCTGAACGAGGTAAAAGATTAAGTATTTATAACGAGCATGAACTGACTTTAGGCTGCTGGAGCTGGATGCAAGGAAGAAGCTATTGCCATTAATCCATCACCTTTGGCTTTATTGTCAAACTCAGGCAAAGTAGCCCCGGGTTGGCCTGGTCCTGGCGAAGAAATTGGTGTCTCCTAGAAAGTACTGATCACCCAAAATGCTTGATCTAGAGGAGACAAAACCAGGCCCTATATGACACAGCCTCTCTATGCTCCAGAAGGCGAAGATGGCTCCTTTGAGACAGAAAGACCTTTTATTATTATTTTTTCCTCCTTCTGTCATCCGTTTCTCTCCCGTTCTTTCTCTCTTGCTGATACACGATGGAGCTGTCGTCTCCATGTTTCCAGGGCAACGAAAATAAGTTTCCTCCAGCCCAGAGGTAGAGCAGACCCATTCTGCTGGAAAATTCAAAGCAAGGATTAAAATTTATAAAACAGCGCACGACCCAGTGCAGCATCAAGCAGCTCCCTGCCAATTCATCCAAATCGCCAAGAATAAGCAGCAAAAGCCAAGGCCATCTTAGTACGATTACTGATAAGGTCCCCAGCGATGGAGAAGAGCCAGGACTCGGCTGTAACGGAGAGGGAGGGCATTGTTTTTCGAGGCTGGTGGCCACCGGCAGAGCCTTTGGCTCCTTCTGGAATTGTACCTCCCAGCTTGCGTCGCCCAGTCAATAAAGAGTGATAATGATGCCCAGTGCATAGAGCGCTAGACTGGAGATCCAGTGGGGAGAACGAAGCAGATATCTGCATCCCCTTATACGAATACCTCTGTGTAACTGCTCAGCATGGTTCAGTCCAATGCCACGGGGTTAAACCAAGAGGGGCGGTGCCAAGGAGAAGCAGAACCACTCCCGAGCTGAAAGGCAGGCATGGGTTTAAGGGCTTGGTGACACATTTTCACCTCCGCCTCTTAGTTGGGCAAAGTGATTTCGCCTCCCAGGTTAGGTCCCATACCACAAGTGACCTATTACTATGGGTCTACCGAATTCAAGGTGGCTACCGGCTGATTTTGTGGGCAAATCCCAGGCACTTTTGTGACCCAAGTGTAGAGGGCACCCCCCTCAGGCCTCTGATTGGCTGAGGGGCCACAGCAATTGCGATTTCGTCTATTACCCAATTCTGGACAGGATGAAGGGAAACCCTTGTAAGATGTTGACTTCAAATCCTGGAAATTTCACCCAACCAGCTGAGATTTCTGCCATGTGGGCCTCTGGGTGAAGTTACAAGTTATCCTTAGACCACACTCAATCTGTGCAACATCCAGCTGTGTCAAAGTTAGGACGTGCAGTGAGCAGTCACACGTTAAGGGTTAATACTGTTTTGTCACTTGAGGGCTGGCTAGTAGGGGTGTGGCCAGGAGCCAGGATACCTGGGCTCTATCCCTGCCCTAAGTGGGGGATCCTGAGATCCAGTGAGCAAATTGCTCATTTTATCTCTGTGGAGCAAACCGAAGTTACTCCAACATGAGCTGGGTAGCGCAGCCCAATGTTAAACTTTGCCTGCAATGGTTGAACTTTGAGCCACTCAGAGGGCACTTAACATGAGTTAACAAGCTTTAATGTTGCATTTTAGGTGCCTTTAGTATGGTCTAAATCATGGGCGGGCAATTATTTTGGGCGGAGGGCCATTTACTGAGTTTTGGCAAGCCATTGAGGGCCACATGACAGGCAGCCAAAGGCAGATAAATATTTTCTAAATTTTTTAGGGGCCCTGGAGGCCAGATAGAATGGGCTGGCAGGCTGCATCTGGCCCCCAGGCTGCATTTTGCCTACCCCTGGTCTAAATGTAATGTGATTTCACCCTCAGAAACAACGTGGCTTCTTAAACACCCAAATCCTAACTCAGGTCAGTGTGGTCTCTACTCAGTCCTTTTTCTACTGAGCTTGTTTGTGAGGATCCATCAGGCACCATCCAGCTCAACTTCTGCCTTGGATAAAGGACCATGGAGGGCCAGACCCCCAGCTTGTGTAAACAGGTGCAACTCAGTTCAATTCAGCCCAATGCTATTCCCTCTTCTGTTTATCCCATTTCTCTTTTTATCCATACCCATAGGATAAGTTGTTCAGAAGTACCTCAGTGATTTAGAAGCCTAAATCCTATTTTCAAAAGCAATTTGGGGACTTAGGGGCTGGATTCTCAAAAGCATTTAGGCATAATCAAAAAGAGGAGGAGTTCGGCAGCTAAATACCTACCAGGATCTGGGCTTTGCAAGCCTAAGTCTAATTGATGGTCAATGACACCAAAGTTCCTAAGTCACTTTTGAAAATGGGATTTAGGCCCCTAGATCACTTTGGTGCTTCTGCACATGTCATCCATAAAACAAAACTGCCAAACCTGCCTTGCAGAGCTTACAATCCAAATGATAGGACAAGATACAACAGGTTGGTATAACAGATAGACAGAGCAGGCAATACAGCTACTGTGACAGAAATCATAAATAACCACGCTGATAACATTCTCGCCTACAGTAGTCCAAAGAAGTCCATTAATTCTCCTCTAGAAGCTGCAGCACTGTTTCCAATGAGGAGCTGCTGTAGTTCTTGCTTTAGGAGTGCCAGCCACCTCACTGCACACATTTGCCTTGTTAATTGTGAACGGTGCCCATTACAATCCTGCCTTTCTGACAGTCTGCTTCCTTTACACGTTGTTAAGCAGAGGGCTCCTGATGAAGTGTGAGCTCCCTGATTCAGACGCTCTGCTTTTACACCCGTGGAGTGGAGTCAAGAGGAACCCGAGGGTGATTGCTCCGTGCATCCAGGCGAGGGGCAGATGGCACCATTCAATCAGGGCAGAGAGACGGCTGGCAACGCAGACTCAACTGGGGCAAGACACTCCATTTATAATGCGGGGACTTAGACAGGAAACGATACCAAAGCATAATTACTAATAAATGTTTAATTAATGGCTTATGAATGCGTTGATAAGTTCATTAGCGTGATGCACGAGCGCATGAATATTTCTGAGCAGGCACTAGTCAGGAAAGTTATTGCTGGCAAGTGTGTTAACAGGGTGATTAAACTGTTTACACGTGGAGTTTACAAGAGCTACATTCACTCTAGTTAGTTGAGCATTTTATAGCCCATCTCAACCATGCAGTCCCCCAACCTGATTTCCTTTTTGTAAACCCTTCTTTTTTTTTATATATATAAACAAACTGTTGATTTTTAATTACTTTTTCAATTACCGGTAATACCCAGCAACACAGAGCAAAGCAGATGAGTTAATTGTTATGAGAAGTTTAACTGTAGTTTCCTTCATGGGAATTACTGCTTCTGGAAATAACACTGCTGAAGGGTCAGCTCCAACAAGCTGCCGACACATGGCTAATTTAATATGGAGGAAAAATGTTGGTGCTGGGCCTTTTGCACCCTCCCTCCTCCTCCTCTTCAGGAGGTGCTTTAGGGGAATGCTCAATCCTGCATTCGCTTTGCTAACTGCACCTCCTTTCCTCTTAATCATGGACAGCTTCAAGGCACAGTCACTGCTAATTGCTAGCATTTTCCTCTCTCTTATGCTCCCCTTTTTCCATCTTGAACTGGGCGACTGGGTTTACAATGGAAGAAGACCAGGCAAAATTCAAATGCAGCCTGGTTTTGGAGCAACAAAGAACTGCGTGTCCATTTATTGGTTTCTCTGCGTGGGCTGGCTTTGGCCAGGACTACAAGCAGGAGAGCCAGGAGAAGTGAAGAATGGCAGTTCTAGCTAATCCCGTGTACTTGAACTAATAATCTCACTCTCTGTTCAATGTTAGATCTATTCCATATTATAGCTAATCTCTTGCTGGTGTTTCATCCAGTCTGGATTCTACTTCATCCATTGTAATCATTTCTAGTCCATTATACATTCCAGGTAAAATGCTCAAAAGCACTTTTCTACATGATTTAGGCTCCCAAGGATGTGAATTCAGTGGGAGTTGGGCACCTAAATATTCTGGAGGGTTTGGGACTCGTCTGTGGGAGCATGGACATGTAT
Source organism: Gavialis gangeticus (assembly GCF_001723915.1). Taxonomy (NCBI): domain Eukaryota; kingdom Metazoa; phylum Chordata; order Crocodylia; family Gavialidae; genus Gavialis; species Gavialis gangeticus. The sequence continues at coordinate 10,521,462 of NW_017729018.1, read as the reverse complement.
GACTCTCCCCAGTCCTAGGGTTGGGCCTCAACGCCGGGCTGATTGCCCTCTTTTTCCTTCCCTGTCACCTCCGACACCTGACCAGAGACCAGCTGGAGGCAAGGCTGCATTTTGTTCCTGCAAGATCACTCCTTAGTGCTCAGTGAATTCAATCACAGGGAGGATAACTGAGCTGGCAACTGGATTCAGAGCGGTGAAGAATGCTCTCAACAGGCCCAGAAACAAAGCCAAACCTTGGTAGACCTAGCACCCACAAATTTTTGGAAACCTTCATGGAGATAAGCAGCTTGCTCGTCTTCCCAACTTGTAGGGCACAAAAGCCGAGTGCTGACTGAGCTACAACGGTCTCCCCGGCTGATGTCCTGGTGGTCCTCATCCAGGTGGTGATAGCTCAGCTCTGCAGGGGAATCTAGGGACCCTGAATATGCAGGCAGGCTCCTGGCCCCTCAGGCCCCTTTCACAAATGGGGAAGGACACATCTCGGCGGTGTAGGCTGCAAAAGCCCCTGGTGTTTTTCCACCATAGGGAACCCTTGGCTAAGCAGCAGCGTGTTCCAGTACATGGGGGCTCTGGGGGTCAGGACACTTGGATGCTCGTTCCACCCGTGACCGACTAGATGACCTTGAGTAAATTATTTCCCTTTCTCTCCGCCAACTTTCTACACTCTGCAGGATCTTTTGGGCACTCAGATACTATAGCAATGATCATGGCATGTGGATCTGCGTAAAGCACAACAGAGTTACTGCGTGCACACACAGCACCGGCCACACAAAGGCCTGAGCTCATTGGAGGCCTCTAGGTCCTTCCTTAATATAAATAATGAAGTAGGGGGTAGGGGCAGAACCTGCCCAGGTTGGCACATGCAATATGAACACCAGCTTTGCAAAGACTCTAGGCGCCCTGGAGACGTGTCCAAACTGCTCGCAGGAAGGAAACGCCAAGAAAACCAACACTCCTCCCCTTGCTGGCAGGCACATCTCTCTGATGCTGCTTACTAAGCTGAGTACTTAATTTAATGTTAACAAAAATCACCCCGGAGTGAATAATAATAAAAAAACCAGCTTGTGACCAAAACAACTCCAATTATTTAACACCCGAATCCAGAATAATTTAACCCCTATTATCCAGAGCACAAAGCCTGTGCTGTTCAGTTAATCTAAGTGCCCAAACTCACAGGCACTCTCTTTGCTTGGGTATCTTTCTAATGCAGTCACAGTGATTACCTAGCTTGGGTACCAGTGGCCATCTAGTCACAGCGGCAAAAAAAGATCAGTGTGGGTAGCAAAAGCTGTCCGAAGAAGCTGGGTAGACACTCAGGCGGCTGGGTGAAAGCTGGCTTGCATATGTCTGCAGTACGCTGCCGTGTAAATAGACCTGCTGTCCAGGATGTGGGTGGGGAGAACTGAATTTCTTGTCAAATTTGCTCTTTTCCACGGGGCAAGCTGGTCTGATTTCAGTTACGCAGGCTGCAAGTGGCTGCGGCCCATTTGTGCCACACTCGGGGCTTGCACTCTCCTGTGGCACGAGGTTGCAGAGTGCTCCAGCGGGCCACGTATAATCGGAGGGTCGGGAATTACCCTCCAAGGTAACCCCCCCCTGCACAAATGCAGTATTTGCTATTCTCAAACCACCCCAGACCGTTGCCCATCCAGTTTCTTCTTGGCAACCTCCAGCAAAGGACACTCCATCATGGCCCTGGGCAGCTTGGTCCATTCGCCGTTACGACCTACATCTCAGCACAGGCCCTCGTGATCACCCACCCTGGCCCCATATTGCACTTCCTAGCCTCTCTTTCTTGCTGGGTACTAGAGGCACTTTCCTCCTGGGTGGTCTCTGTACAACACGGTGAAGCCCTTCCTCTTCCCCTTGTGAAATTCTGGGAAGAAATATCCAAACGATGGGCAGGGCTCCTTGGCTGGCTGGTTCCTCTCCGTGCAGCCAGGTCTGTACCTTCTCACTTACAGTCCAGGGGTAATCCCCCTTCCCTCAGCACCAAATGCTGCTTCTTGGATACGCATGTCGCTGCACTTCTGTAGTCTCCTACCCCTTAGACCTATATCCAGTTAAATGCACGGAGGTGGCATTGGTCATTAAGGTGCTAAGCTGTAATGACCTGAGTTAGGTCCAGCCAAGACTCAAGGGGTTAACAACTCCTGGACACCTTTAAAGAGCCCAAGTGGTCGGGACCTTACTTTTACTAATGAACATCTATCACATATTCTGATTATGAAAACGACTGCCTATTTGCTCAGCATCACTCCCCATAATACCTGGCGGCTCACCCTGAAAAAGCCGGCTCCAGCTCCAGTCCCAACTCTTTGTGCATGGACAGGGGAACAGGCCTCTCTCCAGTTTCAGCTCGGAGCAATCGTCTGGCTCTTTTACATACGGTGCAATTCCTCCTCCTCTTCTTCTTCTCCCCTGCCTGTCCTTCCTGAGCAGCTTGTACCCATCCGTGACAGTGCCACAGTCCTGCAAGCTCCCACCACGTCTCTGTTATTCCAGTTGCATCATAGTCCCGTGACTCTTCACTGCAAGGACTTCCAGTTCCTCCTGCTTATTTCCCAGGCTCCGTATGTTCATGTACTCACCTGATTGCCCTACTTTCTCTGCAAGAATGAGGCGGTGACGATGATAAGGATGGTGGTGATCACGGTAGCAACTAGCAGCCTTGATCCTGGATGAGGACACTGTACAAACACAGAACGAAAAGACAGGCCATGTGCCATGGAGCCTGAAGTCCACGGACAAGATGGGAGAAAATGGATAAAACGCAGGGAAACAATGAGACGGTATTGGTCCGTGTGACAGGCAATGGTCATAGCACATTAGCAGCCTAACCACTGTCAAGCTTTTTAGGCATCATGACAAAGGGAGCATTTTCAGGAAGGCTGGGAAGGAGGATGACAGTAAGCAAAGAGGACAGTGCTAAGTAGGGCTATTAACGTGACAGGGATAACGGGGAATCACAATGGGGAGCGCAATGATGCTGCTGGGCCCGGGACATAACATACACAGTCATGTGGCTTTAAAAAAAAAAAAATCCAGCTTGTGTGTGGCTAAATGATCTTTCTGCAGCATTTACGCCTTAACACAGAGCCAGAATAGGCCACATCCGCTGGAGCTTTTGGGTCAAGCTGTCCTGTATCACAGAGCAACTTCCTTACTGGCATCCCTTGATGCAACGAACTGGACTCGACTGCCTGGGAGGCTTCTTCCACCCCCATGTTTCTATTTCCCTATGCTTATCTACTCACTGCCTTGCCGCTGAGCCTCAGCCCTGCTCTGCTGGGACCATCTCCAGGTCCATACAGAGGTCCCTATACTGGTAGATGGATGCTTCTCCACTGGGAACTGGGCTAAGACCCACTGAAGTCCTGGTCACCACACAACCATGGGATGGTGTCAACTCCCAAGGGTTATTAGCATGGGCTTGGTTCATAGATTCATAGATATTAGGGTCAGAAGGGACCTCAGCACATCTCAAGCGGCAAGATTTAAATCTTGTCCCCTCTACACCTCTTCTGCTTTGGTGGGACTGAAGCCATGGCAGAATTTGGCCTGAAATCTTGGACATCTTAATGGAGGATCTTCCTCTGAGCCAAACCCTTGGCTGGCACAAATCAGGAAAGCTTCATTGACTTTGGTGGAGCCATGCCAGCTTATGCTAGCTGAGGGTGAGGCCTGAGATTTGCAATAAGGTGCAGATTACCAGGCAGTGGTGCTATTTAATGCCCAGCTTGCATGCTGTATTGTACCCTACTGTGCCTTGAAGACCAGTCCAGAGAAGATGCGCCATCTGTCCATGGTTGCACACATCTGCTCTGGGTCAAACCTTGCTCAAAGTTTGCGGCAAAGAAAGAGATCAAGACGGCTCAAGCTTGAGTGGGATGGGTGGTGAGCTTGTTGGCATATCATTACCCAACGTGTGGGTTTTTTTGAGCTTTTCCACAGCTGCCTGGCCTCTGGGGACCTGCTGAAAGGGTTGAATGCACTTGTCTAGACGCTGAGCTCTCTGCTGGTAGCGTGGCATGAGGGACTGGGCCAACTTGGTTCTCTGCTACGCTCTGGGCATCAGAGGATTTTCATAGTTGCAGCAGAGCAAGGTATACGCAGGTGGGATGGTGCTTCGGAATAAGCCTAGCCACTGTCCTTGGCCACATTTGTTGGGGGGAAGCAGACAGCGTGATAAGGCCCCTGTTATAGCATCCTTCATGTTAGACATGCTTATGATGAATATAAAGGGGATGCTTTAGTCAGGCTGTTGGGCACAGCCAGATCCCGTGGCTTCCCCTAGCTCTCCCAATTTGTGCTGCTTGCTGGTCTTACAAAGGGTCTTACTGGGCTCTGCTGTGGGTTGAGCTGTTACGCAAGGGGCTGCGGACTCTGCTAGGGCTGTAACCTCTGCGGGCTATGCACCACGTTGCTGCCACCTGGACTCTGCGCAGCAGATGATTCGAGGGCGAGGGCATCCCACCAAGAATCAGACAGAGTTCAGAGATGACCGAGGCCTGCAGTATCCTCTTCATGCTGCAGACAATGTGCAGCCCTGGACTCCGGAGCTGCCATTGCGTTGGCTTCTCCAGGAAAAGCCGGTGGGGAGAAGGGGCCAAGCTAGACCTTGGGTGGGGACCACCCAGCTGTTGCTGGGCACTGGTGCTCGTGGCATAGCCAGTGGGGGCTTACCCCTCCAAGCTAGTGCCCAGGCAGAGGGTATGCAGTTATCTTCTAAGTGGGTCCCCAGCATGGGCAGGAAGACCTCTACGGTGCTTTGCACAGCCGCAGGGCTTTTTCCTCATGTCCTTGACTGCTTCCAAGTGCCTGGCCAGGGTGGCAGCAGCATCCTCTAGTCCACAGAGGTTTGTCTCACAGGCAGAAACCTGCAGAGCGGAGCAGAAAGAGCACAGGCTGCGTGCTGGGGAGCTGGGGGATGAAACAGTGAAAATCTTGCCTTGTCAGGAAGGTTTCTCCAGCTGTCCTCAGTGAAAAGTTATATTTTAAGCTGCGCTCCCCTACCCACACCCCCGCCTCACTCCTCTCTGCATCCCAGTATGGCCGCGGCCTCCCACGGGGGGCACGGCATTGGGAAACCTCATTGTCGAAGCCCCGGGGGAATGGCTCCGAGTGCCGGGAACACAAATTCCTCGTGCCGCAGAGCCAGCAGCCCTGGGCCCAGACTCGGCACGATGTGTCCAGCTCCTGTGGGACTCTGCTCACAGCTATGACCTTACTGGAGAAGGCAGGAGATGCATCTACCCGGCTTCCACCAGCGAGGCTGTCGGCAATGCAAAAAGCAGCAACGGCAAATAAACGAGCCTGGCTCCATGGGTCCCAATGTCGGCTGG
>NW_017729018.1:10505858-10511117 GCF_001723915.1 Gavialis gangeticus | reverse complement strand
AGTGCCGGGAACACAAATTCCTCGTGCCGCAGAGCCAGCAGCCCTGGGCCCAGACTCGGCACGATGTGTCCAGCTCCTGTGGGACTCTGCTCACAGCTATGACCTTACTGGAGAAGGCAGAAGATGCATCTACCCAGCTTCCACCAGCGAGGCTGTCGGCAGTGCAAAAAGCAGCAACGGCGAATAAACGAGCCTGGCTCCATGGGTCCCAATGTCGCCTGGGTGGGCCAAGAGGAGGCCCCTTTAAGAGACACCTCTTGCAAGCTGCAGGTGCCGGAAAAACTAACGATTTCCCCCTGATTTGGCTCCGCCAGTCCCCGGGGGTCGGCAGCAGGGGCAGCTCCATGCTGAGTGTCTGCGCTCGATTCTTCCCCAGCCCCCTCGCCCCCCACTTCTCGGCTGCTCTTTTCCCTTACCTCGGTCACGTTGTAAATGAGAGGGAGGTTAACCTGCCAGCAATCACCGCAACAGCGACATCCTTCTCTTTGACATTCAGGCGATTGAAAAGCTCCTTGTAGGGTCAAGCACAGTGGCTTTTAAATAATGCATCTTGTTTGTTATTGCATTGGCATTCAAGCACTGGCTGAGAGAGGACAGGCTACGCGGGGCCCTGGAGCTATGCACTCTTTATAACTCGGCCATTAGAAACCGGGCTGCAGACCCCAGGCACATCCTGCGTGGATCCGCACCGGCACAACCGCACGTCCCTCCTGCACACATCCCGCACGGACCCACATATGTACCCAGGTCAGGTGCTACCGCAGACCCTCCCTGCCACTGCTCCCACACCTGCATCCCATGCGGATGCACGCGTATGTCCCATATAAGCCCCGCAAATGTCCATCCTGCATAAAACCAACCCGTGCATATATCTGTCCCCACAGATGCGCACGCATTGACGGTACGTGTGCTCCTCGGTACTCTGCCCCTTCAAGCTCCCAAAGGACTTTTCAGATGAGAGCCCGGCCTCCCAACCCATGTCAGGAGCATGCCTGAGGCACCCCAGCTTTGGATTTGGGACGGTGTTACTCGTTCCCCTGCAGAAGGGAAGGATTTACTCTGGACTACAATGCCCCCCAGCCCCAATCAGCCAAGCCCAAATGTCTTACTTGACTGGTGTTGATGACTGGGCATTTGCACTGAATGCCCAAATAAACCTCCTCCCATCCCGGCGCCTGGGGGAGGGAGTAGTGCTTGAGCTGCTTATGCTGGCCCTCCAGGGCTTGTGACCTGGGAGTGCTCTCCATCATCTCACTGCAGCCAGGGCAGCCCACAGGGATTGGAGCAAGGCCCAGAATCCAGCCTTTTAACTGAGCATTTTCAAGGACTCGCTCCGAATTTCCAGGCTGGTGAGCGGTTGCCAGAAGCTGTCGCTTCCACTTGGATCAGTCATGTTGAGTTGCGTATTAGCAGGTGGTGTCAAACATCTAACAGGGGTCAGTGAACGGGGGGGTTGCAGACAGACATATGCTCTTATGCTGTCTCCTCGGAGCTGCTATTTGTCAGTGCATTGCACTATATTACTTATGGCATCCTCTGATGCACCCTGCTAATGCTGCTTACAATCCAGGGCAACTTGTCTCCCCATCTGCATGCAGCACAGTGGTCTGGAGCCAGCTCAGGCTTTCTTGCTCCTTCCAGAGACTCAGTTCTTTGGAGCCCACCTAGGCCTCGGGCGATGATTACGGATTGCTGCTGCAGATCTTCCTTGTGATGCACACTAGGGCCTGACCCCAGAGGGCACAAGGCTGCAGGAAAGAGCAGGGAGATCACTTGTCCTCCCCCAACTCAGAAATGGCCGGGGAATGCCTTCAGGGAACAGAGACTGGGCACGTTCATGCCCCGGGAGCTGGGGCACGGCCGCTGATGCACGATGTATCCAGCCACAGGGACACTGGTGGCTTCAGTGGTACTTGCTATCCAGGCACCTCTGTGCAACAGTGGGAAAATACATGGCAATCTCTCCTATGGACAGAGATTTTCCCCAGGCCCCATACTGCATCGGCTGCCTCCAAGGAGGCCCCGAGTACCAGGCAATTTGAGCTATCACTCTGCTCACTTCGCCCCACGTGGGAACGGGAACCCAGTGTGCCTGCTCTGCACACGAGAGAGCACTGTCGGGGAATGCCCCTGGCTAAAAGCCACCACCAAACACCCACCATCTCTGTCTGAAAGGGAGAGAAATGCTAATGCAGGGGTCGCCCTGAGCAAAATAATTAGAGACACCCCTCCCCTCGCTCCCCAGAGAGCCCCGGCAGGACACTCTCCAAATGCTAAAATCCCAGCTCTTATCATCTGATCAAAGCCTCTTCCCTTCTGGTCCGTGGCACTAAGCGGTACAAGAAAAAGGGGAGTGGGGAGGGATTGCTGTGATGATCAAAACAGTAGCGCTCGCCATATGAGCTGGAGCTGCTGTGATTCCCTTGCTGCAGAAACCTCAGAGCTTGGATTCAAACAACCCCTACGGTGGATGTCTGACATCTCCCTACACAGCGCCACGTCCTTGCCCAACTCTCTTTCCTGCCTTCTCCCCATGCTCCACCGCAGCCCGCCTTGGTGGCACGGACCCCTCCACCCCGTCGCGTGCCCGTGCCCCATCTGGATTTTGCCCACCCGGAAAGTCCACACGCGGCAGGCCCCCGTGCACCACCAAGCTGCTTTCAATAGCCCTTGGGGAAAAAGCAAGCCCCTGGGACCATCGGGGATTTTTTCAGGGGGAGGTTGGCAAACTGCTGCTCCAGTTACCCAACCAAATCAAATTATTAAGAAAGGAATTGGAAACACAACAGCAAATATCGTGATGTGCCTTTGTAAAGTCGTGCTGCATCCATACCTTGAAGACCGTGCCCCGTTTTGGTCCCCACACCTCGAACAGGATATAGAAGAACTAGGGAAGGTACAGAGAAGAGCGACGAGGATGATTAGTGGCATGAAGGAGCCTCCATACGAGGGAAAACTAAAGAGGTTAGGTGTATTCAGCTTAAGAGAGAGACACTTGGAGGTGGGGGTAGGATCACAGAAGTCGGGTCGAAGGGACCTTGTAGATCTTCAAGTCCGACCCCCTGCCAGGGCAGGAGAAAAACTGGGCTCAGATGATCCTCCCTTTCTCTTCTGGATCTCAGTTTGCATTTGGCTGCATTGTGTAGCTTAGACCTAATTCTGCTCTTCTTGTGCTGTAAATCTGGAGTACGTTAGCCCCTAGACTGTCTGTGAGAGTAAGTCATCACAGGTCCAAAGTCAGTGGTAGTCGGTATTTACTCAGGCAGAACGGCTGTTGGCCACATCACTCTCATCCCTTCAGTGGAGCTGGGCCATTGACAGCAATAGCTGGTCTACAGCACCTTTCAATAGTGGGTCTGAAAGTGTTTCACAAAGAAGGCTGCATCATCGTGCCCATTTTATAGACTGGAAGACAGAGGCACAGAAGGGCGAAGTGCCTCATCCAACACCACCCAGATCAGAGGCAGAGCTGGGAAGAGAAACCATGTCTTCCAAGCCCCAATCCAGGGTTCTGCAAATTCAGACGTGGTGCCTACCTGCCAGTAACATCGTCCATCTCTGAGCTTAGTTGCTGACCCGATTCCTCAACCCTGGCTCTTCCATCCTGGTTCAGCGACGTACTGACCTAGGGTTAAAACAGACCAAGTCTCAGGGCAAAAGTCAGCGAGCGGAAACCCCCGACAGGTCAGCAGAGAAAAGGCAAGAGCTGATTTTTCATCCCACATCATCATCGTTCTCAGTGCTGGTATTCGTGAGTTGGTTGCATCTGTAAGTTGGCAACTGTGACTGAGCTGCAAAGCTGCCTGGGCCCAGCTTAAAACACAGAGGAAAGAGATGAATTGCAGCACACTTCATACACGTTCCAGATGTACTCAACAAGAATCAAGGGAGGCTGGGATTTTCAAGGGAACCGAAGGCACCTATATCTCATTAAGATGCCTAGAAATATTACCTTCTCGCATTTGCTGCTGGGACCAGTAACCCCGCTGACATCCATTGACTCTGGATTTACAGCAGTGTAAGTGCAAGGAGTTTTGGCCCAGATCCTGGCCTTTTGTTTCTTTTTTTTTTTTTCTCCAAAGGGAATCAATTATCCCTGGTTTGCAATGCCTTCCCTTCCAGCGAAAGCCATGCCTAGCTATGAAAGCAACTCTAATTGCTATGTCAAATCTTTCATTGCCCCATTCATTCCCAAACCCCATCAGCTATTGTTATAAATTAATAAAGGCTGGACGCACACCATATTTAAGAACGAAAGCAGAGAGGGTGCTGTCATGTGCAGAGGAGTGGATGTCACTCCAGGCAGCCTCTCAACAGAAGACTGATCAAGACTTAAAGAGACAGAAGACCTCCGTGCTACCGGCAGGACCTCAGAGATGCTGAGACGTGACCTTTGTCTCCTCCTTCCCCTCCCAAGAGCACGTAGGAACGTGGTTTTGAAGACAAAGCTTAGCACAGGCGCTGGGGAACAGATCCATTCGCTGTTATGACCCAGTATTTTTAGAATGAGAGCGCGAACAGATATATTTATTCATCCGGGCGATAATCCCATTGATGTGTTTGGGTTCGTGCTATTTGGACGTAGCCTCTGTGCGTGCATGTGTGTACATGCACACAAACACATTCCTTATACAAATGCTCTTTGCAAAGACATATAGACTCTTTTTCTGCTTGAAAGACATGCAGTTGGTCTCATGTGCACCCATAAGACAAACCCTGTGGTTTGCTGGTAGGAGGCTTAGTGCTGGCAGATCTGACAGAGGCACCAGGCCTGATGAATAATTCACGGGGGCTAATTATAAGCAGGCAGGATTTCTGGCGTTAGGGGGTTGGGAACTCCAGTTCTCCATGATACCGTCAACCCCTCCCGAGTCGCTGAGGAGCAGGGGAGCCAGGCAGCCTGGCTCTCTGGGGCAGCGCGGCTGTGAAGTGAGTTTGGCAAACTGCGTGTTAAATGAGGGAGCCGTGCGCACTACGGACACCCTCGCAGTCCTTCTGCAGCCCCCGTTATGGCAGCAGCTAAGTACTTTGCAATCTCTGATTGGCTTAGCCTCAGCACTCTCCTATGACACCTTCCCCCCCTGCTTTGCTGGGGGGGAAGTGACCCACGGAAAGGCCACGACTTGCTCGAAGCCAAGTGAGCGGCAGAGCCGCACCTCCATCCTGGTTTTCCCAACTTAGAGACCAGTGGTGTAATTGCCGGCCCATCCTTTCTAGCAAAGAGAGCGGTCTTGCAGCTGGCATCATCTGGCACGCTCA
>NW_017729018.1:10492436-10500858 GCF_001723915.1 Gavialis gangeticus | reverse complement strand
CCCGAGTCGCTGAGGAGCAGGGGAGCCAGGCAGCCTGGCTCTCTGGGGCAGCGCGGCTGTGAAGTGAGTTTGGCAAACTGCGTGTTAAATGAGGGAGCCGTGCGCACTACGGACACCCTCGCAGTCCTTCTGCAGCCCCCGTTATGGCAGCAGCTAAGTACTTTGCAATCTCTGATTGGCTTAGCCTCAGCACTCTCCTATGACACCTTCCCCCCCTGCTTTGCTGGGGGGGAAGTGACCCACGGAAAGGCCACGACTTGCTCGAAGCCAAGTGAGCGGCAGAGCCGCACCTCCATCCTGGTTTTCCCAACTTAGAGACCAGTGGTGTAATTGCTGGCCCATCCTTTCTAGCAAAGAGAGCCATCTTGCAGCTGGCATCATCTGGCATGCTCACAGCGCCTGGAGCAGTTCTTTCACTTCCGAGGTGGCACACGGTGGCTTGGCCCCTGGCTTTTGGCCGTGGGAAGGCATGTCGTACTGGCATTATTCCTGTTGTACCTGGAGGCTACATGGTGTAGTAATTACAGGAGAAGGCTGGGAGATATGAGAGCAAAAGTGCAGCCCAACTGTGCGCCGCTCAAGTGGCTCGCCTTCGCTAAGGGACAAATAGAGGAGGCCTTCCCTGGTTCTCATCCTGTATTTGCCTGGAGGAAGACTTGCCTTTAAACACAAGCACATGCATTAATGCAGGCTCTCAGTCCAGAGCAGGCTGTACAGGAGCTAAAGCCCACCTGCTTTGAGGCCAGTGGTTTATCTGGCAGGTGCAGGCAGCCAGCTAGAGATCTGCTTTACAAATGCGGCGAAAAATCAGTGCTGGAGATGGAGCAGATCTACACGACCCCTTGGTAGTGAGGGCTTGTATAGATGCACAGGGAGCTACATTGCAAAAGGCGGCTGCTGTCCATCAGGCACTCTCCTCAAGTTCCCTTTGGCGATAAGGATTTGCTGATTATTTCTAAGTCTAGGCAGGCTGATTGGAAACACCAGATACTGTGAATGAGAGGCAAAAAGATCACAGCTGGAGGTCGGAAACGGGGCCATGAATGCTGGCGAAAGGGATGGGAGAGCGAAGTCGGGTGATGGGGACTGGGGTGGCATTGAGGGACAGGTAGGGCAGTGCAGTGTCAAGCAGGAAGGGAGCGGAGATTACACCATCCCAGGCAAGGCTTCGTCTAGCCGGGGGCTTTGAGCAGGGGGTCTAACTAGATGTGACCTCCTGAGGTTCCTTCCAACCCCCATTTTCTCAGATACGACTTCTACACGACCGTCTCTTCCATCGTGCTACCCACGTGCAAAACCTTTGGTACGGCCAACGCAGCCCATAGCCGCGTCCTCGGGCAGAGACCTGCGCCAAAAGCTTGCGGAAGCACAGCTCTCAGTTTGGGTGGCGATGCTGGCATCAGAGCCAGTCTCGAACTAATCTTATTAGCAAGCAACGCAGGACCATCCAGTGACTTGTTATATATAGAAACCCATTATGGCACCTTCATTACTCATCCTTCTACGCGGCCGAAGGGCTGCGTGAGCTTCCGCAGTCCGCTCCTTTCCAATAACCCGAGGCCATTAGATCAGGGCAGCCCAGCCCAGCTGGAGGCCGTGGGCTTGTCGGAAGTTTTTTGTGCAACAAACTGGCCCTACGACCGTTTAAGGAAGGTTTGCTCTGGGACGCCGCAGGAATAAATAGTAACGCTAAGCATCAGAAGTCCAGACATGGGGAAACGGGCCCCTGAATTACACCGGCAACATCTCCTCCCATGGGGGTGCAATCAGGCAGAAGTAAACTGGGTAAGTGGAGGCAGACTTCGGTGAGATAGAGATGCCGTGTTACGTGGTGCTACTTTCCGTGGCACGCTTCTTGCTGAATGAATCCTATTGAACCCGATCACCGCTCCTACGTGCTTTATGGGGTCTCGCTGCTATGACAGCTTGCAGCTCCAGTTTAAAGAAACTCATTTTTGTGTGCCGCTTCGGGGACTTTCCAGAGCTTTTTTTTTTTTCCTGCTGTCAATCACCAGCTAGAAAAATACCAGCAAAGGTCAGAAGAGGATCCCGTTCAAAGTCATCTCCTTGCCAGGTGTTAAATCCCACATCGGACTCCACCTCAACCACAAGCCTTTCCCCGGGCATCAATGCTGCTCTTCCAGCCCTGGCCGCAAGCAAAGAATAAACCAGCATCCAAATTTCAAGGAGCTGATTCAAGATTTCAAACACATTTCCAGGCTCAGCACCAGGCCAGGAGCCCTGAGCCCGGGACAGAGGGTAGATGAAGAGGAGAGACTCCACGACCCCAGCTCACTGTCTCAGAGAAATGTTAAGGGCAAATTTCAGTATCGGGAGTCTCTGCTGAGATGCCAGCCAGGGCTAGCTGACATGCAGATCTTTGTCACAGGTAATGTGCCCCTTAAGAAAGAGCCTGCGGGCATTGGCGGATTACTTTTATGCTCCTGAACCATACATAGAGCATCGTACTCCATCAGACTTTCACCCTTAAAGATCACGTCCAACTTTTCAAGAAATGGGGTTGTGTCTCTTCGGGTTTCTTTCTGATCTGAAACGAAGGGACGGCAGAGATTCTCCCTGAAATGAAAAGAAACCTAAAGGCTTTTTCTAGTCTAACCCAAGAAGTATTAAACACGTCAAGCCTGGCCCTTCCTCGTAGGCATCCCGGGATCTCCAATGTGCAGAGTGGCAGAGCTGCTCGCGCTTTAGCAATGATCCCCGGTTTCTCAAAGCTGGGGAAGTTAAAAATCGCCGTTCACAAGCAAACCCAGCAGGGACGATGGAGAGATTTTTATGGGCCTGATGTCAAGAAGCACCTAGTGGGAATTTGAAAACCGCCTGGGTGCCTAATTCCCAATGGACTCGGCGGAAGCCGCGCATCTGGGAACGGCTCGGTCGGTGCCTTTCTGCATTTCAGAAACACCGAGAGTTGAATTCCTTACGCGGGAATGGTGCCATTTACACTAACAGACAGTCTGTGTGCGCAGCCCTGCCTTGCCAAGGTAACCTCATTAGCAATTCGAGCAGTGCTTCGAGAGGAGACCTGGCAGGTCCCAAGGGTGCCGAGAACACCTGAGGCAGAGCAAATTGTCTTGTCAAACATCCATACACCTCCCGGATGCCACAGAAATAAAAGCCCAGGTTGTGGGCATGAGAATGAATGACCTTAATAAGTGCAAGTTTGGTAAACAGCATTATGCGGGCACTTGCTTTGAAACCACTCATATTCTTCGGAGCGGCAAGGTAACGGTGGCTGTGCAGCAATAACAGATTGTCAACTGATGGGAGCGTTCAAGGTTTGTCTCTTCTTTCAACGCAGGCAATAAAAATTAGCCCCCAGAGTCTTTCCTTTCTCTTCCCTTTTCCTCCTGACATACTGTATATATAAACTCTCTCTGCCAGGAGATCTTTTTTTCCCCCCACGAGTTTGAAGCTCGGTGACATCCTTCATTGTCCCATATAGCACAGGGGTGTGCGTGTGCATGCGTGTGTGCGTGTGAAATTAAGGATCAAGAGTCACTTCATTTCCAGCAATGGTGAAATCACAGCTTCGAACTCCTGTCTGCTTATTTCACTGGGGATAATAACAAAGGAAGGGAAGGCGGTCGTATAGTAAACCGGATTTTATCGATAAGCAGATAGGTTGGTATATAGAGAGACGGATGCTCAGGGGGATAAGCATGCTGTAAACGCTAAAATGATTGATAGGTTGATCAAATATGCCCGTCCGATGACAGTTTGGACAGACATGAATTAATGCAAGCGTGTATCAAAGCTGCAGTCTGCCTCCCTACATTTCCTCTGAAGTTTCAGTTGGACTCGACATAGGTTTCATCACTTCCTGCCCTAAACTCTTCAACAAAGTCGCTGCGAGATGCACGCGCTTCTCAAAGGTGGCTGCATTTCAGGGGTTTGCTAAGTAAAAAGTTTAAATGAATCCAGTCTTGCTCACGTTAAACCATTTGGTTTAGATCTGGGGTGGGCAATTACTTCGGGTGGAGGGCCGCTTGCCGAGTTTTGGCGAGCCATCGAGGGCTGCATGACAGGTAGCCGGGGGCAGATCAATATAACTTTTCTAAACTTTTTAGGGGCTCTAAATTTTTTAGAAAGGCCTGGCGGGCCACATCCGGCCCACGGGCCGCATGTTGCCCACCCCTGGTTTAGCTGCTTGTGTCATATGGAGCAGGGGTGCTCAACCTCTAGCCTGTGGGCCAGGTCCTGCCCCTGGAGCCACGTCATCTGGGCTGTAAGGGCTCCTTGCAAATCTAGAAATTTGGCAGTGGGGGAGGAGCAGTGGCAGCATTAATTGCTATTCTTTCGCTGCTGAATTTCTGGACTCATGGGCCAGATAATGTGGCCCTGTGCACTAGATTGCTCCAGTGCATGGGGCGGGGAATCGGGGCACATGGGATCAGGTTGGGCTGGGTCTGGACGCATGGAGTCATACTCATGGACCCACCCCATGTGGGATCTGGCCTGCAAATGGACCTGTGCCACCCACTGGGCCTGCAGGGCCAGATGGTTGGGTGCCAGTGCATTTAAACATTGACTTGAACAATTTATTCTAATCTTGGGAGTGAAATGCAGGTCAGACAAGCATCTCCCTGGGATGGTCTAGACCTTGAATGCCGGGTTGGCTTAGGTCAGCATCTGATGACCCACCAGCCTCCAAAGAGGTTTGATCTGACCCAGGATGATTTGATGGGGCCCACGGTAGCAGGGGGTCAGCAGCACAGGGCAGGGAGCATCCGTGGCACCGCGGTGGAGGGATCAGCACTGTGTAGCAGGAGTAGGTGGTGTGTGGCAGGATGGCGGGGGAAGCAGCTGGGAAATGTTTGAACTTCTGGTGCTGGAGAAATTCTGGTTTCAACCAGCACACCTGTTCCACACGGGGTCTTACGCGTGCTGCAGAGAAAACTATTGCTTCCCTGCTGTGCGATACGATGTGTCTTCAGGTACAGCCTTGGAGGAAGCTGGAAGCACCGCCCAGTAAGTCAGCATTAATTTAACAATGATGTTCAACTTTCTGCTCTGCCACAGGGCGCGAGGGCCAGTGGTTTGGCCGCTCTGTGTCTCAGTTGTTCCATCTGTACAATGGGAACAACGGCACTGCTCTACCTCCCACGGGAGGGGATCAGTTCCATAAAGACTGTGGGGTGCTAAGACATTATGAAAACTGAGGCCGGGTAAGTACCTAAAAGGAGAGATGGACTTCTGTATTCAAATCTCCCTCCGTCCCTCGCACATTAGAAGTCCCTTTGGTTCCCGTCTAGCTGTGACCATCCCCTCTGTTTTACACCGAGAGAAAGCTGCTAACTCTTCCAAACAATTTTTCAATTTAAGGAAGATTAGGAGCAAAATTCTAGTGGGACTAATAGTGTGTAATCTTCTTTACATTTCTCCTCTCGCTTTATGAAGAACGGTTCATTCCAATGGCGCATTTCACACTCCGATGCTGATATTTCAATTTCCTGCTTAAGTTACAATAAAAACTGCCCACACTGCTGATGCTCCTGCGAAGAATAATTTATGTTGACTGACGTTATTTAATTCCCTCTGGATGCAGCTAATGATTAAGAGACGCCAGGAAATTTAAAAGCATGTTCTACCTGTGGCCTTCGCTAAGTTCCTTTGGAAGGATTTGAAAGGCTTGGTATTTCAAACACAAAACGCCACAGCTGATTTTCAACCTCCGTTCCCATATTCCCTCTCTGCCCTCCCTCCTCATAAAAAGAAAGGATTAAATTGCTTAGCATTACCACGGCCCTGGCTACTGGGTTCACATTGACAGATCGTGCTTGCAAGACTCTTTGCTCAGCTGGGATTGATTGGGGGTTAGCTGACCCTGAGGACAGTCCGCCCCGGTTCCCAGCCAGGATTTGGAACAACTGATGAGTGAAAATGCCTGGAAAGACAATCTTGGGTTTTCCATCGATCCCAGGGCTTGCTGTGACAGAGCAGGGGGCTGGATTCGGAATTGCATCCTGGCGTAAAATCGGGAGTAGTTGTATTGAGGGCAGCAGAGGATCCCCCACTGCCTGGCACCTTGTGTGCTCATTTGCATCAGCGTAAATAAAACTGTGCAAGCCCTTTACACCCACTTTGCACTGGTATAAACCAGGCAATTGAGTGCAGCTGAGATCGATAAAGCTGGCAGGCATTTACTTAGGTATCGAGTCACAGCATCTCCATTTAAGGAGCAATCTGTAGCCAGGAGCAAAGCAATGCACAGGGCTCTGCTGCAAGGAAGTTCACAGAAGTCACCACCGACCAAGGAAAACTCTTCCTCTTCCAGTGCTTTACACTTATTTTGCACCTTATGAATAAAAGGTACAGAGTAGCTGAACCGGATTCCCCAAGTCCTAGAGCAATGCCTTCACCATGCAGCGCTCCTTGCAAAAACACTTTTGGTGACCAAAATACAAGTTGTTTTCCAGCGGACACGTGGGCACCTTGCATTGCACTTGCTCCCTGACTGGAGAAGTGCAAGTCTAAGAGCCAGGTTTCTGGTGTCAGTGTTAATGAGTATGAGCTGGAAATTGGCTCTAATAGTCACTGTTTCTGCAAATACCATCCTTTTGAAGACGATGCACTCCTCCAGGCAGGGACCGTCTCCCCTGCTAAGTCTGAATGGCACTTAGTATAGTTTGGATGCTCTTAGAGCAGCAGTAGTAGCATCACACTAGCAACAGCATAACAGTAATAATAATAATAATAATAATACGGATAGATGGATTTTACTAAAGTCAATTCTGATAGTCTTAACAATGCTGGAAATGAAGGAACCATCCCACTCATTCAAAGCTGTGTCTCAATGGCCCGTGAGGATTACCCCCAAACGTCTAATATTAATCTTAACACTACATGCTGTCCACAAACTGGTTCACAAGCCCGTTGGTAGAGAAGGAATGCCAGAAGGGCCGAAGTGCAGCCCAAGTGAATTTGTCTAGCAATGCATGAGGATATTCATGGAAAACGGTTAACGGTAATTGCTTCATTCCATGGGGACAATATGAGTCGGAGTATCATACTGGTATAGTTTGTCTACTGGGAGAGAGTTTAGCTATGCTAGAAAAAGAGCTCCTGCTGAGAATAGCTGCGTCTCCGCCAGCCGCCTTTACTTCCGACTAGCTCTTATTCAAGAACAAGAGCATGCACACGGGGAGATTAATCCAGAATAGCTACAGCAGACTCATTATTCCAGAAAAGCTATGCTGGTTATTAATACGCCCCTACAGATATGCCATAACCTTCACTTTGGGAATTGCACAAAGGTTTACACATGGGACAAGCTGAAGGAGAAGCCCACGCAATGAAGTCGCTTGAGATTTTTAGGACAGAGATCTGGATCCGTCCCTGGAGAGCTGAAATCCAAATGACTGAAACAGGGAGGGTTAAAAAAAAAAAAAAAATTACAGAAAGAGTGAGCGTTGTTTCAAAATGCGGAGAAATCTTCTAATCAAAATAATGTCAGATCCTGTCACGGCACAGGGAAAACAAATAGGAGCTACATGATGGAGCCTTGTGCAATGTAAAACGTTGTTTAGTTAAAACAAAACTCTTTTTAAGGCATCAGGAAGGGGGGAGGGTGGGAAAAGAAGAAGAAGAAGGGAACGCTCTGCGCTTAAAAGATATTCAAATTGGCAAAACTGTTGAGGCGTGCGGCATCTCCGGCGCCGATTCCAACGTACGCTGTTCTGCGCTGCACAATGCAGTGAAGGGTAATTACTGTCAGTCAAGGAGATGGGAACCTGTGACAGGAGTATCTCTACTAGAGTCTTTCTATCGGTGACTCCACCCTCCTGTTATGGGCCAACCGCCTGCTTTCTCGCCTGCCATACCTTGATCTTAATTGATTAATTAATTGATGTAATTAGCAGGAGGCTGCCCATTTTATTTGCCCCAGTGCCAGGGGGTGCTATCTGTGGCTCCTTTTCCTCCCCTAAACCACAGCCCAAGCCTCGCAGATGGTACTGACGTAGTTTTGACCTGGACCTTGCTGTAATTTGGCCCTCTCTGTGACTTCCCTGGGCTTTCACCACCCTGTCTCATCCCGTGCCTTCCTGGCACTCTGCTGCCCCCTCTTGGTGAGGCTTCCTGCCCCCCCCCGGGACTTCTCACTCCCCTCTCACTGTCCCCTCACTCTGGGGCTTGTTGTTGCCTTCTCTCGCTCTGGGGCTTCTCACCGCCCCCTCGCTCTGGGGCTTCTCACCGCCCCCTTGCTCTGAGGTTGGGGCCAGTGCACCCAAAATGCTGCACCCTCTCTGGTGCCAGGGTCCCCACGCTACCATGGAGCCCCTATGAGGCCTTCTTCCAATCCCTAATAGCCTCACCTGGTCCTCCGGTGTTATAAAACTACAAACAGAAAACTCAAGCCCCTGGGTTATAACATAAAATCTAAGCCGTCTGGCTAACCATCATT
>NW_017729018.1:10477254-10492255 GCF_001723915.1 Gavialis gangeticus | reverse complement strand
CCCTAGCAACCCACACCTGTGCCTTTGCTCTGAGAGTAGCAGGCACCTTAGTGTCCTGTTACAGAACCCTTTGCATGTAACTTTGTATCCTCCTTCTTTCCTCTAATAATTCTTCTCCCCCTGCATCAATTCTGAACAGCTGCAGCATTCAGGAATATTTGGGGGTGGGGTATTTGTTAATAACCAGGAAAAAAACCCACCTGAATTGTTAATTATTTGCTTGATGCTAAAGACAAGATCCCAGTTGGGCCAGGCATTGTCTGCAATCCCTGCCCCAAGAGGCCATTGATTCCCAAGGAATTTAGGCACCTAAATGAGAGTTAGGAAGAGCGCACACACCATCCACAGATGCTTCCTCAGCCTGACAAAGGGTTTTTAAATCTGAAAGCTTGCTAAGAAGAATTGTTCCGACTATTTGAAGTTGGTCTAATAAAAGATATATCAGATTTACCCAACGAACCTTGTCTACCAACTCTGTTAATGCATTTTATCCAATGACTGTTTAGTACAAAATGTGTGAGCAGTTCCTGGACCCCAGTGCACTGCCCCTGGCACTAGACTACTGCCCCTGGCACTAGACTACAGACACCAGCTCCCTCTTGCTTGCTCTCCTTGGGCCCCATCCCTCTGACACCTTGGGCTGCAGTGGTCAAAGTTCAATGGAAGACAGGGAGAGACTCCTCCACCCAGCTGAGGACAGGGCACTCTCTTGGGAGGCAGGTTGAACCGCCTAGGCTGGAAAAAAGGCCCAAAACCCAGGTCTCCCACTTCCTTGGTGAGATCCAGCCATAAGGTTATTGTCTGAAAAGCGAGTGGTGGCACCATCGCTGGCCATGTCCCTCCATGTATGAAGGGAAGATGAAGGAATGCCCCCAAGCTGGGGATGTAACACTGGGCGGGTGTATCATGGGGTAAATCCTGGTCTCACAGGGGTGTGCAAGTCAGGGCTGCAGGTAGGCACTAAACCTGAGAGTGGGGGGGGGGAGGATTTCAGACCCTGTCTCCATCCTTCTTCTCAGCATTTCCCATTGGCCAGATTAACCATCACCCCCATCAACATTAGGTTTATAAACCTTAGTTCTAAATGCCCAAGTCTCCCCATTAAAGAAAAGCCAAGTTGGGGTTGTTCCTTCCAGAGCCAGGCACCTAGTACCCAGGTGCAGGACCACTCCACCTTTCCACGCCTAGTACCCAGGTGCAGAACCACTCCACTTTCCACGCCTAGTACCCAGGTGCAGGACCACGCCGCCTTTCCACGCCTAGTACCCAGGTGCAGAACCACTCCACTTTCCACGCCTAGTACCCAGGTGCAAGACCACCACTTTCCACGCCTAGTACCCAGGTGCAGGACCACTCCGCCTTTCCACGCCTAGTACCCAGGTGCAGGACTACGCCGCCTTTCCACACCTAGTACCCAGGTGCAGGACCATGCCGCCTTTCCACACCTAGTACCCAGGTGCAGGACCACTCTGCCTTTCCACGCCTAGTACCCAGGTGCAGGACTACGCCGCCTTTCCACACCTAGTACCCAGGTGCAGGACCATGCCGCCTTTCCACACCTAGTACCCAGGTGCAGGACCACTCTGCCTTTCCACACCTAGTACCCAGGTGCAGGACCATGCCGCCTTTCCACGCCTAGTACCCAGGTGCAGGACCACGCCGCCTTTCCACACCTAAGTCCATTGGCAAACAGCACTCACAGTGATTTGCCCAGGCTCTTACAGGAAATCTGTGGCCGGGCAGGGACTTGAACCCACATCTCTGAGTGCACATCTTAACCATTGAACCACACTTCTTCCCTGTGCATCCAAAGCAGGTGGAAGAATGCCTGAAATGGGGCCATTAAACAAGAAAACTGAGCTTGAAACCACGGCAGAGTAGAAAGGGAGGGGGAGAAAGAGAGGAAAAAGGATACATTTAAAAAATGAAGATGACAGAGATACCTGTAGAAAGGGAAAGGGATTTCTGCGAGCATGTCTTTAATCTTTCCTGCTTCCGGCGGCTAATAGCAGAACCTGAGTCGGTGTCTCCGTGATTGATGCCTGGCGCAGACACAAAGTGACAGGCTCATTTTCGAGCATTGCACCGTTATAATTTTGTGTTTTATTTGTTATTATTTGAACCTGCTGATGGAGTGCGGCTGTAGCCCCGGTAGTGGGCGCAGCTCCGGCTCAGGGCGTTATTTAGAGTTAGGTTTGCAAAGGGAGAGTCTCTTGCCTTGTGATATTTATGAAGATGCTCCTGGAGCTGCGGCGCTCATATCTTTCTTGTTTGCTGTTCAAACACAGGATCCGGAAATTGGATGCTGTTCCTGCCTGGTGATATCATCTAGGCGGTTAAAGACGCTCCGCTGCTCTTTTCACGGTGCTCCAGTGTGTTGATGGGGAAGTCGCTTCCAACTCAAGGCAAATGAGTCGTCCGATGAAGCACACTGTCCCTGGAGACAGTCGCAAGCCCCAGTTCCCTATATTATTTGGAGCAGACTGCTCAGTACGCCACCTTTTACCCCTGGGAGCAATAATTGGTAGTAGTCCAACAGCACCTAAAAGTCTGGGTGAGGGCTCTATTATGCGGCGTGCTTTACATGCACAGACGCACAACAAATTTAAGAGTAGAAAAAGATGAGACGGGGGAAAGAGTATGCTGACTTTGCAAAAGGGGAGCTGAGGCCTGGAGAAATTATACAACTCACCCAAGGCCACCCAAGAAGCCTGTGGCAGAGCCCAGGATGGAAGGCAGGTCGGCTAAATCTGAGCCCTCTCCAGGACCCGCAAGGCCCCCGCTCCTCTCCCTGAACAGTTGTGACAAGTAAAGACAGTGTTACGTTGCGCTGTTTGTATGAGCATCTCTAAGCCCAGCAAAAGCACGGGCTCCGGCTCACCAACGTGAAACTGGGTCTAGAAAAGAAGAGAGTGAAAGTAAAACACTGAACCCATAAATCGGGCCAACTGGCCCAGTAGAGGCTGCTCAGAGGGGAAAGCTGAGCCCAGCCTGGCAAAACTAGAGTGAAAATCTGTTCATCTGGAAAATGATGGAACTGAACTTTTATCCACGGCTGTTAAGGACCAAAAGACTAAACCCAGGCTGAGCTCCAGATTTAAGAGACAGAGCATTATTCGTGTCATGGGACGCTGGCTCTGACCCCAGAGTTGGGCCTGTTCTCCCCCAACACCTGCTTTTCCATTCAGCCCTCAGATGGCACAGTGACAATGGTTGGAGAATAATATGCCCCTGCTTAAAAGACCATCAAGCTGCAGAAGAGGGGTGAAAAATTCAAAACTGCCTAACGGTTCCCAGAGCCGAGCTCAGCAGGATGCAGATTCTCCATTTCGGGGGGAATTTGGAGAGGCTGACTTTTTTTTGTTTCATTCCAAAATGAAACAATCCCCCTTCCCCCCCCCCCCACCAAAAAACAAACAAAAAAAATTGAAATTTTCCATGTAAATAGCATTTAAATAAATTCCATTATTATGGAATAAATTCCATTTTTTTTTGCTGTGAAAAAATGACATTTTGGTCTTGAACAGGGCATTTCATTTTAATAAAAATGAAACACTTTCTATCAATTTCAAATGTCTTTTTAAGGAGATTTACATTTCTTTTCATCAACAACAACAACAGATTTCCTCCTCCAGAAATTTCGTACAAATCACCACTCCCCGCCCCCCAAGCCATTTCGTTTTTGATGAAAACAGCGGATCTGATTAAAACGGTTTCATAGAAAATGCCCGGCCAGCTCTTTTAAGGCTCACTGAACGTTCGTTTCCAATGTGGTGAATCAGACTTCGCTCCTAAATCACTTGGGTGGTTTTTGAAAACGTTCCTGGGAACGTCGCTTGACAAGTGGAGCCCTGTAAATGCAGCGCTGGAGGAACAAAAGGAGCGTGTGCTAAAGCAATCAAGTGTGAGTTTGTGCAATGCTTCTATATGGAGCACAGGCCAGAAAGTGAAATCCTTCTTGCTCACAAGGGAAAAGACTTTCAAAAGGTGATTTGGGATGCTGCCCAGACCCCAGAGTCTTCTCTGGGATAGGGGCAGAACAGAGGATACTTTAGTTCACCCAAAGTCTGAATGCGCATGACAATTCTCCACCCTTGGTATTCCCGTTCCTTATCAAGGATATAAAAAAGCACACATTATTTTCTGCAAAAGCTACGGGCTCTGTAGGACAAGCCAACTAGCCTGAGCTCCATGGATTAAGTGAAGGTAATTTGGAGCAAACCCAGCGTTGCCCGTTTCTTACAGATCTCTCCTTGCAGGCAGGATCCTGACCCGCCCAAGTGCCAGGTGGTGAGTCGGTGGATGTGCTGCGCCCATGCCTGAGCGCTGCCCCGTGCCAGGCACCAGGAAGGTTGGTGGGGAGTCACTGAACATACTGCGAGACTCTTCGGAAATCTGTCGCTTTGCCAATCCACAAATGAAAAAGGACGGATTAAACCCCCCCCATATATATTCAAGTATCTCCCACCCAGGCTGCCACACAGTTTTATTTTGCCAGGATGTTATTCATAAAAACAATCTCCGGTGCCAGCTCCGGTTTCCAGCCAGAGCTGCAGACTAATGAAACTGCCTTTTTATACCAAGTGTGTGAACAAGCTGCATCCTATTGTAGGAGTGGGACAGATTCCTCGCCCTCATTTTCTTGTGGGTGGTGATAGCCAAGGCCTTCTGGATGCAGAAGTGAGTGGAACCTGAATTCTCCAGCACCGAAGGCAGCGGCAATCTGGAGTTTCTGTGATGGCTCTGAACATGTTTGAAAATGAAGGGTCTGATAAGGATAAGAGCAGGACTGTAGGACACGCGGCCAGGCATAGGGTGCAAGAAATTCAGAGGGCGCCATGAACAGGGGAAGGAAGCCAAATCTTCTAGCGAGAACCATGAAAACTCCCATCAGCACCGAGGTACTCACTTCTGTTTGGTTTCTTTTCTTATGCCATCCTTGTCTGCATTGCATCTCTGCCGTTAGTGCATAAAGTAACATGTCTTTGCCTTTATATTGCCGTTAAGTATTAACTTGCAAGCTGGTGTATGCTCACTTCTTGATAGCCCCTTCACGTTACAGCAAACTACTGAACTTTGGCAAGGGCAAGGAACCAGATTAATAATCCTAATAGATCACAGCAGCCACTATCTATATTAGCCATACCCCCAACCTGTCATAGCTACCAGTGTCAGTCTATCTATCCATCCCTCTATCTACATAAACACACAGCAGCTATGACATATCAGGTGTCTGAACATAGAGGCTATGTGTGTACCCGTCTATTCTGCACATATGTACCCAGTGAACTACTCTCCTGTACAAAGCAGGGGTGCCTATAAGTTCGGCATTGCAGCCTCTACGTTTTTAAGTGGCACCAAAGTCTCTTATTAGGAAAGAAGACACGTCTTGTAATGACACAGGATGACAGTCTTCTTAAAAAGTTCCTTTATAGAAACCAACTTCACCATCTCACACTTATGTGAGTTATTTGGCTTCTAGATTTATTCAGTTTCATGAGCTACATTAAGATGATCTATCCATGAAATACAGCACAGTTGAATAACTTCCTCCTGGCACCATAGTACTCATCCTACCCAGCAAGCATGCAAGAGCACGGGGCATCCTTTACTGCCCTTCCATGTGCCAAGTGCCCCATGGCACATGGGAACAGCCTCACTAACATGGCTGTAGGTCCATGATGACTGCCAGCATTGGGTGGAGGCCAACAGCGTGTGGGGGATCCATGCTGGGTCATACTGCTTGGATGCCAGAGAGTCTTGGCTGACTGGAAGTGGCTGGATAGGGGCAGTTTTTGGATTTAACCCCTGTTCACAGTCTCCAGAGAGACACCAAACTCTCTTAGTACCCTGTATAAGGGAACCCAGGTGCTCACTCACAGCCCTGCGCTCCATTCCAGGTACCAGGCTCTATAAGTCCTAAATGCCTATAAGTTGGCATTAAGAACATATGAAAATCATGTAAATTGGCATGTAAGTGCCTTTAAGAACCTTGTCTGCCTATAAGTTGGCATTACGAAAACATTAAGAGAATATAAGTCGGCATATAAGCTGGCATTAAGAACATATAAATTGGCATGTAAGTGCCTATAAGAACCTTGTCTGTCTATAAATTGGCATTAAGAGCATATTAAGAGCATGTAAGTTGGCATTAAGAATGTACGAAGAACATATAAGTTGGCATATAAGTGCCTATAAGAACCTTGTCTGTCTATAAATTGGCATTAAGAGCATATAAGTTGGCACTGCAAACATATTAAGAACATATAAGTTGGCACTAAGAACGTATGAAGAACATAAGTTGGCATGCAAGTGCCTATAAGAACCTTGTCTGTCTATAAGTTGGCATTAAGAGCAGATTAAGAGCATATAAATTGGCATTATGAATATATTAAGAACATATATGTTGGCATATGAGAACATATAAGCTGGCATTAAGAACATAGGGAGAATATACAAGTTGGCATATAAGTGCCTATAAGAACCTTGGTTGCCTATAAGTTGGCATTCCAAACATACAAAGAACATATCAATTGGCATTAAGAACACATGGAGAACATATAAGTTGGCATATAAGTGTCTATAAGAACCTTGTCTGCCTATAAGCTCGGCATTGCAGCCTCTAAGTTTTTAAGTGGCACCAAAGTCTCTTATTGGAACCGCCCTCAGCATCTCTGCACTCCTGCTTCCCATTGTGTAAAAGGGAGATGATGGCACTTCAGTCCCTCACAGGATTGTTGTGAGGATAAGTACACTTACAAATGGCGAGGTGTTCAGATGCCGTGGTGATGATGGGGACCAGACAAGTACCATCAGCCGGGAGAAGGAAACCAGGAACTGGCTCACTGCAGCTGATGAGGACGACCAAGGGGACTGACTCCATCAGCACGGCGGCAGGGCCTGCACTCCCGCGTCTCCAGGCTGTTCTTGTCCGATGTTCTCAGAAGATTGTGCAATTAGATTTGATGGGAAAATCTAAAAGGCACTGAGATCTTCCCCCCGCCCACCCCAGCTTTTTGCAAAACCACATTCAATCTTGCTCCGGGAGACAGCGCTCTTTTGTGTTCTTAACAAAACACTGGGACGCCACTAACAGCTGCTTCTGAATATGAGAGGATTATTAGGAAATGCCTTCACTAGACCCTAAAACTCTGTTCGTGCCGCTCGGAGAGTTACAAGTGGCATTACAGGCTCCTGCCCAAAGGCCCGTGACGTTGCATGAATATCAGCTCAAGTGCCACTGGGAAACCACGAAGAGACTTATTGCTTCCCTCCCACCACAGGTCACATTGGGTTAAGAGATGGGGCTGGAAACGGCTTACATGCTGCTGACGTAAACACAGGGTTTAAATATATATATTTTTTTAATATATATCGATATTTTATACATATATCTTTATATATATGTATATTATATATAGAGAGAGCTATATCTTCAATTGCTCTGATTGGTAGCATAGAAGCAGCCGCAGAAAGACCAGTGTGGGATGTGCCTGGAGTCACTCTGCACGTACGTGCCGCACACTCAACAGATGAGGGAGGGAGATGGCAACACCATGCAGAAGTATAGTAGCAAAACGAACAGTCATTTATATTAGGGTTTCCATGGCTACCAAGTTTCCAAAGAATTAAGGTGGAATTATTATGTGTGTTCTGAAGGGCTGAAGATAAAAATAACCTCAGTAAGTGGTGCAGGGGCTAATTAGACGATGATCCTTGACTTCAAGCTCTCCTGGCTTGCTACAACTGAGCTGGGCTCCTGGGCTCGTCTTCACATCACAAGACCCTGCTGCAAAGTGTGGCGGGGAATGAAAAGCCACAAATGACGGCTCAAGCCCACAATGTTCGAAAGGCAGAAGGGGGCGAGCGCAGAGGGGCTGGTCTATAGACTCTAAATAGCGACCCGCTGTCTTTCAAGTAGAGGCCGTCTGTTCTCCCGAGCCCACGCAGCCACCGGCCGCACGGACACGGCCGCAGGTCAGAATGGCGGCGCTGCGGCGGGGGAGCCCAGGCAGGGCCGTTGTCCCCCGGGGCGCTTTGCAGGTGTATTTCTGGGGGTGCTTTGTGGCTGTGTTGGCATCAGATGCTCTTGTGGACCCTCTGGACAAATGGTTGCTGAAGATGCAGGGGACTACATAAGAACCCAGTCCCGTTCCAGCCCCATGTTCCTATGCTCGGCCACCACTTTGCAAAGGTGTAAAGGATTCGAAAAAAATAACAGATCAGGACAGAATCAGGACCCCGGGGTCCAAACCCTGCTGGCAAACATGAGCACAGGCAGATTTGCTTTTCCTGCTGATGGAAATCAGGGAGGCTTCACGGAAGCCGATGCAGCCACACAGAGACCTGCTCGTGCCATCCTGGCCCTGAGTCGCCGTTGCCAAAGGGGCTGGGCAAGAGCATGGGAACTGGGTTGAGCCAGTATCGTTGTCACATCCAGGTGCAAACAGCACCACAAAGGACGAGACAAAAGGGGGATGACGTGATAAAAAAAAAAAGGGATGTGTATTATCTGGGGAAAGTCATGGGCAGCCTCCTGGCTCTTAGTCCCAGGTCACAAAAGACTGTGCGAGCCCTGGCCGCGACATGAGCCCCTCTGCAGGTTGAGTGAAATTTTTCATGATATATACATATACACATATATACATATATATATATACACACACACACACATACATATATATATACACACACACACACACACATATACACATACATATATACACATATATATACACACACAGACATACGCACACACACCCTATATACAGACATATCTATAGCTATATATATATCTCTGTAGACATACATCTAGAAATATCTATATCTGTATATCTAGAGATAGATATAGATATATCTATCTATCTTTAGATAGATCTCTCTCTCTCTCTCTCTATATATATGTATACACACACACAATTTGAGGCGAACAGAAACTTTTCACAAATTCAGGTCAAATGTGGCCGAGAGGCTTGCCTGAAAAAATATTTTAAACCGATTAAAACCCAAACGACTTCTCATTCGGACATGACGTTTTGAAACGGAGCTAAGTGGAAGTTTCAAACCGCCCCGCGAATTAAAGGGAAGGACAAGAAATGGCTCGTTCGATAGAAAAGTACATCTCTTTTCTTTAGACTGGTGAGGAAAAAAACAAATATTTTATGAAGAGTTTCAGGGCAGTCCAAACATTGTACTGTTTGCATTTTTGAGCGCAGCTCCACGCGGCACTCAGCCCGGGGGCTTTTCTGTCTACCAGACCGCGGGCATTGCCATGGTGTCCGTCCCGGTGGATTTTTCCAAGCAGATTCCTAATGCCGCCTGCCCCCTCCTCTCGCCTTTGCAGCCGATGCAAGGCTCTTCAATGGCCATAACTCCAAGGCCAACATTGTCAAAAGCAGCTTCTGATGCTGGGTGCCCGCCCGAGACTTGTTTGAGCAGCCAGTGGGATCAGGCCCTCATCTGCACACGTCCTCGGAGAGGCAACACCTCCCTCATCTCAACCCCTACCAGGCTGCCTCCAAGAGGAAGGCTTATCGCCATGCCTTGATTCAGCTCCGCGGGCTCCCATCCAAGTAGTGAACAAGCCTTCCCTGCTTGAGCCTAGCTGGTGTGACCAAATCAGAGCCCACAGTGAACAAGAAGGGCTGTGGATTAATTTGAATGCAAGAAGCAGGGTCAAATTACAGTAATGAGCTCTTTAAGAAAGATCAAAGCTCTCCCCTCCATTTCCTAGGAGGAGCTGAGGCCCAAGCAAGCTGATAAAGAGGGGAAATGAAGTGCGTGTGGTTTTCCCATTTGCAAAAAAACCCCAAACAACTCCCAGGCACCTAATGCACGCTCTTGACAGCCCGATCTTCCAGCTGGCTCGATGACCACATTTAATAGCGGAGGCCAGATCCTCTTCTCAGTTACATTAGTGTAAACCTGGGGTGGCACCATTGATTTCCCTGGCGTGGCTGCTGGCTCCCCCGGGCGCGAGTGACAGGCAGCTCCAAATGTCTATTTTTGTTTTCCCTCCTCTCCCACAAATGATCAATCCTGCCCGAGTAAAATGGAGAGATACATTGGCTTGAATTTAATTCAAAGCGACAGCAGGCTCCTCTTTCTGCAAACAGAGCTGGGGCTTTGGCAGCTGCAAAGGTTCGATGTGACGCAGCGTATCTGACTCAGGCCTGCAAAGGCCAACCGAGAAGGGGCGGCATTGGGAGGCAGGATGTTTCTGACGGGCGACAAAGGGCCAGATTCCCTCGTGGCGCGTTGCGTGTTGGTGCAAGGTGTGTAATGGGATCGGCCGTGACTTGCCAGCCCTTTCTCCTTCCAAAGTGGCAGGCACCCAACTCATCACCTGCTCTCAGCTCAATCAGCAAAGGATTTTTGTTTCAAGAGCAATTTAGGCCATATTCATCCCCCCCCAAACAACCCAGCCCACTTGGGAATCTAGGGCATGTCTGCACAGCCTTCCTGCTGAAGGAAAAGCCCCACAAACTTGCTCCCACCCTGCCCCTGTTGCACCCAAGCCCAGAAATGCAGCTCAGCATTCAGCTGTCAGCACCTCTGAATGAACCTACGTGGAGAGGAAAACCTCCCAGCTGGCTGCTGCAACCCTTGCAAGGGGCTCAGGGAAACGAGTCCAACAAGCATCTGTCCCCTGAAGGTCACCAGCAGTGAAGCTCCAAGCCGAGGACTGGGCGAAGTACTCAGAAGATTAATGACACTTCAAAGTTGAGATCTCCCAATGCAGGGAGAGTCCACAGAGAGTGCCAATAAAAGCTAATATGATTTTACATACAAATGAATCATTTAAAGGAACTGAATCCCCCAAACAACCCTACGCGTGGCCATGTGCCCATTGTGAGAACCACTCCCCACTGGCTTCTGGAGTGTGTAATTACAGAAGTGGAACTGGATTTTTCTCAGTTCGAACTTTGCGGCCTTGTACCGGGGCTGTGTGCACATCGGCTTTCACCTAGTGCAGCCTGGTGGACACGGCACTCACGCCAGAGACCCGGGGCCAGGGCTCAGCTCTGCCCCGGACCGGTTGCGTGACCTTGCACAAGTCTCTGCACTTGCCTGTGCTTCGGCTTCCCCAGAGATAACGGCACTGACCCGCCTTCATGTTACGCTTTGAGTTGCACTGCTAAAAGGCCCTTCTCGGAAATAAGGGTTATTATCCTGCCCTCATTGCTGTGATAGCTGAGCATCCCCTCATCATGCATTAAGCAACATGACTAACACGCGTCACGCGTGTCCCAGCTTCAGGAGGAGACTAGTGAGCGTGGCGCAGTGCAGCATTTCGGTAGGGTTTGCTTTGGTTGCATTTGCGGCGGGGTGGAGCGTTTCCTTTTAAGCGTGCGTTAATCCGGTTATAAAGGCGATATTGTGGAAACCAGAGAAAAAGCAGATGTTTCACCATTTAGGTCCTTTCAGACCCAACGTCTAAAGGCAGGAAGCCTGAGGGCCAGATCTTCAGCTGGTGCAAAACAGGGCAGCTTCTCCAGCTTGGGGAAACCAAGCCAAGGTCAGCGAGTGGATGGCTGGTCCGTGGTTTTGCTGGAAACCTTCAAGTCGTGGTTCTAGCCTCAGGCTCTGGGCACAGAGGCTCACTCACCAGGATGTCAGCCTAAAGTATATCCTGTGCCGAGAGAGAAGAAAGTCTGAAATCTCTCGTGCAACTTAAGGGCGCTTGTACACACACGTGGTGGTTTTAGTTAATCCATCTAAAAGCCCTCCCCTCTCCTCTTCTCTGTCCAACACTTCACTCCACCTGGCTTTTCTCGAGTGGAAACTTGCTCACACCTTTAGCTTCTCTCGTCAGCCACGCAAGCCACGTTTACGACCAGGTGGGGGTCATCCCCCGCTAGCAATGGCCCATGAAAGAGTGTGCTCAGTGTTACTGCCCCTGAGCAAAGGGACCTGTTCCTTCAATTCAAGCAAACCTCTTCTTCTAGACCAGCGGTTCCCAACCTTGGGATCACAATGATAAAAAAAAAAAAAAATGGGGCTGCAAAGACTGTGTCAAAAAACAACACTGACTACAAAGTCTAAAAACTTGACTGCACAATCTAAAAAGAAGTTAAAACGACTTTAAATTATATATATAAAGACCATAAACACTGCAGTGCCCTAGTTATGACTTGTTGATCTTGCCTGCAGCATTTTGGGGTCACAAAAAAATGTCCATTGCTTAAATAGGGTCATGCTGAGGAAAAGGCTGGGAAGCGCTGCTCTAGACGCGAGACTAAGTAGTTCAACTCAGACGTGGATCCAAACCCCAAGGCGTGCCTAAATCCAGGCCAGCTTCCCGATTCGTTTTGTTTGCGACTGACTGGGAGCCCTGCATAACAGGCAGGTCAGAAAATATGCATCTCAACTGTCTTTTGTTAGAAAAGAAAGAAAAAAAAGAGTGGCTGCCATTAATTGCTCCCCCCCCAAATCAAGTAAGTTGTAATGCAAAGGCCAGCAGCCAAAAGATTGCAAAGTTCATTGTATTTTTATATATAATTTATTGAAGTTTTAATGTGAAATATATATATGTATGTATGTATGTATGTGGGCAATTTTTAAATTTCACATTGAAATTTCAATAAATTCAAGAGGAAATCTGCAGAGTCTCAAATGACAGTGACTCTCCCGCTCCCCTGCAAGGGGAAATGTTGAAGAACGGAGGGGTGTTCAGACTCTGAACCAAAGCACAGCTGGCAATGTCCAACTTTCCCCTGGAAAAGCAGCTCCCAGCAGCACGGTACGGGAAAATCTTTCATCCCGAGATGTCTACTCATCCAAGCCCAGGGACTGAAGCCTGCAGTGCAGCAGTCAACACGGTAATACTCCGAGGATTTTGTTTAGAGAGTTTTATAGCATTACATGCTAGCCTTATTGGATTTAAATGGTTTAAATTAACTGGGTTATTTAATGGATTGTCCAGATTAGGGGGGGAGGGACTGCAAAGCCTGTTACTTCAAGAAGAGCAGCTTCAATGGAAGAAAGGATCTTCCTCCAACATTAGCATCCTGGAGAGCTCACAAGGTCTGACGGGCCCACTCATGTCCTTTATTGACATTCTCTCCTATGCATTTCGCCAGGTTTGTGTTTAGTTTAATAATCTCCTGAAAGTTTAATTGTTGCTTTATTCATCCATGACCTTTCCTTCTCATCTGGAGACATATTATTGCTAATCTACAAATTTCAAGAACCAGATTTATTTGCAAAACCAATTATTCTGCTATGCAAATCTTCTCTCCTCTCCCAGCTTGCTTGAACAGGGCTCTTCACCACCGCCATAAGATATAGACACTATTCAAATATTTAAATGTAAAATTTATCTATATTTCTTTCAAGCATGCCCAGGTTCTATGTGGTGGCAAAGCTAATTAAAATCTCTATTATCAAATGCAGGTTCCCCGACCTTGATCCAGTCTTGGGAGAGTTTAACCTCCAAATTCTTCTCTTAAACCACAGGGCGGATGGGAGTCTGTAGCCCATAGCTTTGCTGGGAGTAAACTTTAAGGGAAGGCATGTCTTCACCGGTAGCATCAAACATGGCAAAGGCAGTCCACTATGGCAGCACAAAGGGAGCTTTCTGTGTTATAAAATAATGATGAACCATCACTTGGGGGGGGCAGAGGTAGCTTTAAACCCACTGGTTGCTCCCCATATTCTGGCCAGCTCAGCAGCTTAATTTTAGAGCAGCCCCATGGGCCCAAAGCTACTAGGGCATGGGGGACTTTGACCATACCCTCACCTTCCCTTGATCTGCTCCCCCCGCTTGCCAGCCATGTGCCCTTATCCTGGGAGCTGTTGCCTGCACTGCGGGGGGATCTCCACTACTAAAGCAGGGTGAAAGGGCCGTGCAAGAAGCGTGCGGGCTTCTCAGGGCGGCAGCAGGCCAAGCCATGCGAGTTTTGCCCGAGTAAGATCCAAGCAGTTAACTCAGAATCCAGCCGGAGGAATCGTCACCCGACGGTTACACCTGTAAAGTCACCTTGTGTTGTGGAGACGGGGCAGCGAGGAATCCGGCAGAGCCGGGCTCTGACAGGGGAAGGTGACTTGGAGGAGGAGAGCAGGCTGATAAGGAGGAAATTCAGCGCAAGGTGCCATCCTCCTCCTGCGAGAAGCGACGGGGTTGTCGTCACCGAGCTCTCCCCGCTCTGCTCGCAGCCCATCGCTCTCCGCAGATGCTTCCCGGAGATGTCACCTGGTGACATGGACCATTTTTAACCCGTCACCTGGAAGAATTATTGTGCCGAGCCACTGGAACCAGCCTCCCTGCAGAAGCAATATCCCCCCTTGTCTAACTCTGCTGCAGATACTGCATCCCTCCCGTCGCCCAGCCCGAGATCGCACAGCCCGCGCGCCCTGCCTGTTGGTGCTCGGGCGAGTGCCACGTGCCGCGTCCTCAGTGCAGCGACTGCAGCTCGCGGAGACACGGGCCAGTTTCAAGCTAGCTCAGGTACTGCTAGAAGTTTAGCAGCAGCATCACAGCTGCAAAACCTGCCTCTGAAGTTGTGCAAATAGGGAGGTGCTCAGACCTGGCTCAGCTCCATGTCCTTGCAGGTACATATTGCTCACTGGCCATAAGGGCCCTCACTTGTTTTTCCTAGAGTAACAGTTTCAGGCACCGTCTCCTGCAGTCTCTGGTTTTCTGTTTTCCTTTTTGGCGCTTTCAAGTATTATTATTAGCATTACAATATCTTTCATCTTTAGCTAGACAAACCTGGTAGCGTGTACAAGCGCTCACAGAGACCAGGACTACATGGGGCTAGGTACTCGAGACAGAGGCAAAGGGCTGGGAGATGAAATACAATGCAAGTTTTATCTCGGAGGGCACATGGGTCACAGAACCCAGGTCTCCCGATTTCCCAAGCCAGCGTCCTTCCCTTTGGGCCACAGTATCTATGATGAGGAGGCCCCTGATGGCAGTGGGTGCTACTGAGTATGTCACAGCCTTCGATACTCAAGCGTGGCTCTTCTAGCTTTCCCATTCTGCCATCCATCAGAATGA
>NW_017729018.1:10458676-10472254 GCF_001723915.1 Gavialis gangeticus | reverse complement strand
TTGGGCCACAGTATCTATGATGAGGAGGCCCCTGATGGCAGTGGGTGCTACTGAGTATGTCACAGCCTTCGATACTCAAGCGTGGCTCTTCTAGCTTTCCCATTCTGCCATCCATCAGAATAAACGATCCCTTTAATGTTCTCTGCGTGAAGAAACACCTGCATATTTTCAATGAGAACAGCTTAATTAAGATTGAGGGAAACTGGAGAGAGCGCAAAAGTAATGTCTGCATTTGGGGGGGAGAGAGAGAGAGAGAGAGAGAGAGCACAGTGTGTGTGTCTTCTCCCAGAACGCGCTACACTGATGTTACAACACAAATAGCGTCTGCCCTGCTAACAGAAGGGGTCCTTCGGCATTTGAAGGTATACTAGAAAGCTCCAAATTGCTAGCGATGCATGTGAAGCAGCAAGACTTTATTTTTTTTTAAACAAATAATAAGCAGGCTGAAAACTGGAGTTTTTAGGCAGCAAAGAACTGTCTAAGAATGGAGGCTGAATTCGCCAAAATTTCAGCTAGAAGTCGGGGACGGGGAATTTTTACGCACCATTAAAACATTGTGGGACTGGCTGAATTTGTTGGGGGTTCAGGGCTCCCGAGGCCTCTACAGAAGGACCTCGTACAAACGGTGCCCCTGTAGAAAATGTGGGCTGGAACTCTTCTGTACCTCAGTTTCCCCATCTGCAAAAAACCCCCCAAAAAACCGCAGAGGCAACAATACTCCCTCTTCCATCACATGGCTGCTGCAAGCATTAGATGGGATGCTGGCTCAGGCTCTGACCTGGAAAACTGTTGAGGGCTAGTATTTCACTGTGCAAAAGACACCCAAGGCCCCAATGACTATGGTACATCATTACCGCAGTTGCAGCCAACAAGGAAATCAACACTGTTATAATGAGCCCGATGCCAGCGAGAAGCATTATCCGAGAAACGCACACAACTGCACTATAATTCAAGGGATGGGTGTTAAGTGTCTTATGGATGAGCAGATTAAGAAAGCACTGGCTCTGGAAGTCAGAGGGAAAGCCCCTGACTATCAGCATGTGCAAGCTGGGGAGGAGCTGGCTGAACAAGGCAATGGGCCTGGTTCTTCAGCATCTTGCACTGGAGTAGGCCTTTCCAGCAGGGCAAAGTGGCCAACAGCATCCCTCGGGCAAGGTCTGCACACAAGCATTGCTCCTTTAAATACACCAGCATGGGTCTAGCAGAGTGACAGCCCTGCTCTGCAATAAGGGTGCACTGGAGTATGCCATTGCCGTGGGAAGAGCTAAAGTGTCCCGAGTTCAAACCGAGGAGTCAGGCCAGTCTGTGTCAAATGCTGCCGTTCTGGGGCTGGCATCTTCCCTGGTGTAAACCAGATCTCCATCGAGTTCATAGGTTTGCCCTCGCAGGGTATGTGGTTCCTAGGTTGGAGGGGGTTTATACACGCTTGCATGTAGCAGCGAAGGCACATGTTGCAGGGCAAAGGATAGATTCATGCCATCCCAGTTCACGGCCCTGCGAGCTGAGCACGCCTGCCAGAGCAGAACGTAGCCCCGAGGCACGAAATGCGTCAGCTCTCTGGAGCAGGGTCGGTCTTCCGGTTCGGTTCGTACAGCTCCTAGCACAACGGGGTCCTGGTCCTTGATGCTATTATAAAATACAAACAACTAATGACAGCCACCATCACCACCACTTGAGCGAGGCCTCTCTCAAAAGAAGCCCAGAAATAGCACGAATGGAGCCAAGAAAGAGCCAAATGAAGATTTAGTTGGATCCTGCTATTAGATGCCAAAGACCCTCTGAGCATAGCAAAGAAAAAGAAACCAATAAAATCCCCCCAACCCAGACACCAGCTGCATCAGATGAGCTCTGCATGGATGGAAAAGCACCCTCCACTTCCGGCAGGTGTCACGGTTTATCCAAATATGTACTCGCTTGTATCTGATTGAAAAGCAACCTTTCCTGGTAGTTTTACTCCAAGTTGATAAGATAGAAATAGGTCTATAATTCATTAGTAAATCAGCATTATCAGATTTATGGAGAGGGTACAACACCAGCAACCTTCCATTTAAATGGAATTGCTTGTGTACATAAAAAAAAAAAAAAGATAGAAAACTCGTATTATTGGAGCCGCAGTCTCCTCTCCTGCATGCTTAAGTAGTCAAGGAAGGGAAAATATGCCTGTTTCCTTCTGATACAATGGAGAGGGAACCACTCTTTGGGGCTGCAGTGTCAGCTGCAGATTATCAGCCAGAGGTCTGGCTCAGATATCTGGATCAGCCTTTGCTTCTGAACACCTCGAGAATCACAACTGGCCAGTGAAGTCAATGGAAAAAAGATGCCTTCGACCTGGAGGAGTTCAGGAGCAAGCCCTCTATGTCCTTCAAACAGGAACAGTTTAAAGCACATTGGGGACAGTCCATGGTCCTCCAGCACAAGGAATATGGTCCAGTACTGGGGGCTCTCTCCCGGCTGCACACCAAGCATTGCTTTGTATGGGTCGCCCAACGCTGTAGGAAGAGACGATACTCTCTTTGGGTACCTAGAGAGCTGCTAATTGACTTAAATAAAGGAAGCCTAATAGGCCTATTCTGCGTTTCTCCAGCCTTTTCCTGGAGACCTTAGATTAAACCCCAGTCAGTTTACATTTAAAAGCATGAGTAAGGCCGTGTGTGGTCTATGCCGCACAAAGAAGTGTGCAGTCTTCACAACTGGAGACTTTCCCCGTCCTGGGAGCTCTCAAGATCAAGCAAGTTCAAGCCCCTGCTGCGACTATGTCTTTGGTAGCCACATCCAAGAGGGTTTCAAACCAGCGAGGTCAGGACCTCCTTGCAGTGGCAGCATGAAGCCAGCTGCAAAAACAAGAGGCCCGAGGAGCTGATTAAATATTGGAGTAGCTCAACACTGCGAACAGGACAGGAGCTCATTTACAGCTTGCTTGGGGCCGTCTGCTCAAGCTGCTGTGGCTGGAGCGTGCTAGATTTCCTCCAAAAACTCAGAGACTGATCAGCACAGAGGAACTGGGACCGAGTTTCCCCTTCCACTCAAATTCAAACCAAAAGATGAGCCCAATACTTCCTAACCCTGCAACCCCATCAGGCTCTTATGCTCCTCTGGGGGAAACTGCCGCCGTTCTCATCCAACAGTTTTATACACCTTCTTGGCCCTGATGTAATGACTCTGCAAGGTTCAAGGCAATGGGGAATTCAGATCAGCATCTCCTGCTGTGGAGCAGCGGGACTCCGTTGGCTTGAATGGAGACGGTCAACATTTCCACCAGTATCTACAGGGTCAGCTCTGTCCCACTGGGATGCTATATCATGGGTCTCGTTCACTGAATCAGGTGAGTAGCACCACCGAAATCACCATGTAAGCCTAGCATATAGGGCTTGATTTATCCTTCACCAAATCCCTAGGGGGCCTGCCACTGGTATCAGAGGGGCTGATGCAAATCCCTAAGTGGAGAATCGGGTCCAGCGTTTCTAGCCGGGTAGCACTGGTGCTTTCCAGCGGGTGCGAGGTCCAAAGCCACAGAAAAAAAATAAAATCAGTGGGAGTATTTAAGCCGACAATGCATAAGGTTGCTCCCACAACGTGTCTGGTGTTTTTCCTCGCTTTCAAATAAGACGACTCTTTAATTCATCACATAATTGGAGGTTTCCAAACACCATTTACCCAATGGGGGGGAAAAATGCTATTCTTCAGGTCAATTTGTGAGTCATTTACTTTGCCAGTCAACCAAGCTTCACTTGGAGACAATATATCTGGGCTATAAACCTTAACCTCAAAACATAACTCATCAAATTTAGTGACTGGGCTGTCATCATTAAGACCAATGATCCTTAACCCCTTATCTAACTCTGGGGGATCATTCTCTACAGTCGTTAATTTAAGCTTGTTTTAAGTAATAAAAAAAAAAAAGAAGAGTATCTCGCTTTGCAAGAAATTTGCCTCCAACTCCACTGTCGCTGCATTATCTAGCAGTACAGGTTGAATGATGAGACTGTCCCCTAAATGCTTCCTTAAGACATCCAGCAAGTTTTGGTGTGGGTCAAAGAGATTTATTAAACAACCATCGTTTTGGAGCTGACCCCCAGCCCTGCCAGGGGAGCAGAAGCCCCTGACCTCAAAGTGGAGCCAAGGCTGAATTCACTAATGCTGGGAAAGGGTCTTTGCATTGCACAGATATAGGATAGCCTGGTCCGACACCAATGGCCCTGGAGTGGGGATGAGGACGGTACATGTCCACTCCTGGCTTCCTTTAGAGCAGCCAAGGGGCTCCTGCAAGGTACCCTGAGCAACTATGGTCTCAAGGGGCCAGTGGACTGGTGAAGAAGAAAAGCCAGAAGAAGATCTGCCCCAATATTCATGGCAAAAACAGCCCTGGATAAAAGAAGCAAAACCAAGCCCAACCAGCCCAGGAGTATAAATGAGCAGGGATCTCCATTTGAACATAATGACAGCAGCAACACCAAGAGAGTCATCTGTTGACTAGGAGGATGCAATTCAGGCAGCAAAAAGGGCTCACAATAGCAGACAACTCTACAGAACCAATTTACTTGGAGAAGGAAAGGCGTTTAAATCTAGTCGAGCTCAAAAGGCACGTAGCTCATGTCAGAGGACAGTTAAACTCATTGTAAACTCATCGCAAGGAAACAAAAGATCGGGGAAGACTAAACAGTTACGAGTGGATAATGAAATGTATATAGACACTGTCAGTAAAGTAAAGCGAGCACCAAAAGGTATAAATTCAAGTTTAACTGCATTCAGCGGAGCAGGGCGGGTTGGACGACAGCCGCTTTGATTTGCTTGGGAGAAGGGCATTACAGAGAGTTGCACATCTGAACAGGATGGTCTTGTGAGTTAAACCCTCGGCTAGCATGTAGTCTGGTCTTAGCTCTGCCAAAAGAGACTTGAACCGGAGCAATCCAGGCAATGGTTTTGTGCCTCAGTTTCCCCACCCATCTGTTACTCTTTGAGAAGCTCCGATGCAGACAACCCCATACATGGAAAGCTCTGCAGAGACCAGAGTGGGTTTGGACCACGTTTTCTGGTTGAGGCCCAGCTCTGCGAGCGGATGAGGGGCATTAAGTATTGAGGAAGTTTGGATCCTGGTTTCGACGCCATGCCTCAGGCCATCTCTTTTCTCATCACAGGTCAGCCCTTGCCCAGATCAACTTAAGATCAAGGTCTTCTCTCCTGCTCACCAAGAAGGATGGAAGGAATAAGACCAACAGCCTGAATCCCCACTGCTCTACTGTTCGTGCAGTTATTTATCCTGGAGTCCAAATGGGTGCAAAACAGCTGTCCTGATCCAAATGAATATTTATGCTCACTTTGCAACGATATCAAGCACTGCTCAGGTGGAAGAGCAATGAAGAACAAGGCCCCGGTTGGTGCCCAGACTTCAAGCGTGGAAGAGACTTCAGAAAACCTGCCACAAAGCACCTGCCTACTTGCAAAGCACTCCTGGCTCCCTCCTCTACCAGTGCTATATCCCTTGGCCCATCTCCATGGCAAACCCAACCCTATGGCAGTAGGCATTACCCAAATAACCAAGCTCTGTAGATCCATGGGCTCCCCCTTCTACAAGGCCTGGATCCTGACTTAATGCACCATGGCTGGAAGAAGAGACAGGAAAAAAAATCCTATGAGCACTGGGATTAAGGACACCAAGCCCAGATGTGCAACTGAACACGCACCGCTCCCCAGGACGGTGTCTCCTCCGCTTCCTTAGGGAATAAGCATTGGTTTCCCACCAGGTCTGCCCTCCTTTTGCCAATAAATGCAGCCGTTGTGATTCTGGAATCAATCTCCTTGAAATGTACAGTGCGTCTCTCTGATCCCTGGGCTGCTAGTGAGAGAGAGATATAAAAACTCTAAAAATACTGGTTTCCCTGCTATTAGGAAGCCTGGAATTGGAGTGCTAATCCTCCTGCAAGCAGTCTGCAAATCGGTCGGAGCTACGCTCTGCAAGTGGCTGGTCTGTTAGCTGGCCCGAGGAAGGGACCACGCAACGGACCTGCACGCTAAGGAGATCCTCTCCGCATGGCTCTGTCATTCTGGGCTTCCAGTCCCCAGCAGGGTCAAAGCCAGGAACGGAGCAGACACCTGCCTCTAAAGCGCCCGCAGGGTCAGGTCACTCAATGAGAAACCCGCAGTTAAGGCCGAAGGGGAGTCGCTCAGAGGGCCAATAAGCTAAAATTGGGCCCTGTAGCAGGCTGGGGCTCGCATAACTTGAACAGTCCTTAAACTTCACACAGTTCTTTATTTCCCCGGGCACGCTTGGCGCTCAGGAACCATCACAAACGTAAGTGAGAACGCAACACCACCCATATGATAGCCCAGACAGGTGCATTATAGCCCAGACAGGTGCATTATAGCCCAGACGGGTGCACTCACAGCCCTGAGTCTTCTCCAGCCCAAGAAGGTGACTCCAGCTCCATGATGCTCGCTCCACTCAGTTCCCTGGCACGGTGCTGCTGCTTCCAGGGGTTGCTTTCCAGGCCCCGAGAAGTACCCTGGCTCAGTTCTGCCACCGCTAGCCTGGCACCGCTGCCTTTGCCACCTCTCATGGTCTTCAGTACCTTTCTGTGCTTTCTGGGAGCCTTTTAAACTGCCCGTAGCCGGCCAATTATCTGTATCACCTGGCCAAGTCCTCCGGGCAGACCTGTCATCAGATGTCACTGCCCGCACCTGGGCTGTGGTCCCTGCAACCCTGCAGGCTCTTACAGCCTGGTTCTGTGCAGGTCGCTGCAAGCCTCTGCCAGCCAGCCTGCTACAGCCCCATGTGCATGGATCATGTGAGACCAGGAAGTCCCCTAAAATACAGAAATGCTGAAGGCCCACTCTGAGATATCTGGCCAATATGTCCCGCTCTGTCCCACCACACAGGTAGATG
This sequence comes from Gavialis gangeticus, assembly GCF_001723915.1. Taxonomy (NCBI): domain Eukaryota; kingdom Metazoa; phylum Chordata; order Crocodylia; family Gavialidae; genus Gavialis; species Gavialis gangeticus. The sequence continues at coordinate 10,465,374 of NW_017729018.1, read as the reverse complement.
ACTGTGCTCCTTTCTGGGCTCGGGCCCAACCCACTCTTCCCTGCAGGGACCTCTCTGTAGGGTCTTCCCCAAAGCCCATGCCGCTCTGGGGGTCCGACTAGATGACTTCCTGAGGTCCCTTCCAACCCTCATTTTCTGTGATTCTGCAAGTATTGAGGCAAAGCTGTATGGGGCAGGCTGCCTCCTTCATGGCTGCAATGCAAAGCCTGCTGACGTCAAGAGAAGCGTTGATTCAATGGCCTTTGGGACGGGGCCGGTATGAACACAGAACTCTTGGAGACAGAAAGGAAATAATCTCCTTGGACTCCGCCGGGTTGGTTTCTAGAAAACCATGCGGGGAAAAGCTTATCTTCCCATCTCGGCTGATTATTCTTTATCATTACTGAATTCTCCCGGGCTTAGCAGACATTAGCTAATCTTGTGATAAGAGATTAAGAGAAAAGCCTAAACATGTTCGTGTCCATTAACACTGATTCCCCAAAGTCTGCGTGTGACGCAGAGACCTGAAGACGCGTTGCATGCATCTCTCTGCTTGTTTGGAAGAGGTTGGCAAAAAAAACCAACAACCCCAACCTGATTATTCCCAAGTGACCTCTGTGGCACTTAGTCATGCTAGTTCAAGTTGCTTTAAGATGAGAAAAATCCTAGCATTAGGAGAAGCAGCACTACCGGGACACTGCGACAACAACTAGCAGGTTGATAATGCTTTTAGAGAAGTAGGAAGGTCAGCGGACAAAATAGCGTGCTGGGAACTTATCTTGCATGCGAGGCGGACAGAGATCTCGTGCAGGAAGGTCACGGTAGCTTGAAGCTGCCGTGCTTTAGCCACTGCCCCTGAGCCCAGATAGCTAGCTGCAAGACAGGGTTAAGTTTCCAAAAGAAAGGGCAAGGCAATGGAGGAATTTGGAAGGTCTGGTTGGAGAGGCTTTGCCTGGGAAGGAGAGCTTGTGGATGAGTGCTTGGGTGGAGAAGAACAGAGGGGACATTGGGACAGAGAAGAAAGCTTCAGTGCAACCTGAGCAGCACCGGCGTGCGACCCTGGGAGAAGCAGAGAGTGGGCCTGGGGGTTGGGGTGCCGGCTCAAAGACATTTGGAGCTGTGAGCAAGAAACGGTGGCGCTTGATTCCTCTCCTGCCCTACAAAGCAGGACTTGCACATCGGTGGAAATTGGAAGAATCCCCTCAAAGGGGCCTGAGTCCATCACCAATTTCTCTCCCTAGTAGCAGTAGCCAGCCATTCAGATCAAAAGAGGTGTCCTTTGGATGGATGGTGATAGAAAATCCCTGGTCGAAGGGGAATATGTGCTGGATTTAACTCATATGTAGCTTCTGGAGGAATCTGGTGCAGAATCACAGGTTGAGGACTGCCGATCCTAATGCCTGAATACTGGGGGAGACCGGAGTAGGACTGGGAGTCGTCTTGTTTCCTGGCAGAGAAGATCCTGCTTCCATCTCCCTCCTCGGAGGTTTCAGCTGCTCGGTGGACGTGGCAAATACCAGCTGCCCTTGGAGTTGGGCCGCGTGCCGCTCGCGATGTAACCCGGGCTGTACGTGCCCAAGAGCCATTTTTTTCTAGTGCCCTTTTCATCTTGACCTTGCCAGCAGATGCAGCCATTTGTGCTCAATCATGTTCAAGGGCAAAGGGTCATGCTGGTGGTATCTCCTGTTTCTTCTGCCCATGCTAGGTCTGACAGCCCTCCAGAGGAGAGATGCGCAGCTATCCACATGCAGCTGCATGCTGTGGGCTGCTATTAGGGCACTATGCCGCTGGGTGGCAAGGAAGTGGCCTCTGCCTTAAGCAACCGGCTGCCCCGGGATAAACTGCAGGCACTTGCGGTGGGATAATTTAAACCTGTATAGTTGTACCCCAGTGTAATTCTCCACCAGATTCAAGTAAGCTACACAGGTGAAGGGTGTGTCACTGTGTGTCACGTGTCCGTCCCTCATCAAAGCTGACTGCATGGCTGTTGCATGCCCAAACCCCAAGTTTCCTATGTTAGTTATAGACAACGCAGGCAGGATTATGACTCACTGCAGGCTCCGACAGGGTGTGAAGGGGAGAGCCATTATTAACACGCGCACAGCTTCAATAATTGCAAGAGGAACACAGAAAACCCCTGGCCTGGAATACACTTCATCTTGCATTAAACGTTTTATTTTTTCCGTGTCGCTCCAGTGCAAAACTAACATTGCTCCTGTTTGAAACAATGCCTCAAACCCACAGTTGGGAATTGGTTCTCCTGGCAATCTAGCCAAAAAATCCCTTTGGTTTTTTTTTTCTCCCTCCTATAACAAATGGCCTCTTTCGACAGTCATCTGCATAACATTTAAAGATTAATGTCTTATGTGGTAGGACAGAGAGTCATTTGCTTCCTTTTAACAAAGCTTAAAGCTCTTTAGAGACCGAGCTCTACTTTCGGAGTTATCAGTCTCCGGAGCAAATACATTTAACTGCTCAGTCAGTTCCTTTAAAGAAGAGGTTAGCTAAATGAAGGGTTACCAAGTGTGCTCTTTAATGGACTTTGGTTGATTTCTGATAGGCTTTCATCTATTTTTATTATCTCTCTCTTGTCTTCGAATTTGCAAGCGGCTTGTGTTGCGAACAGACAAAGCATGGCTTTGAAGACAAGGTGTAATGGGGAGAGAAAGCTGTGTGCTTCCCACGGGTCGGGAATCAAGCAGCTGGGCTTAGCGCTCTATCGCTGACCGCCTTCGTGGTCTTGGGAAAGTCACTTTTTTTCACTAGATGTCCTTTATCACGACCTGTGAACTGGGGGAAATGACAAGGGTTTTAAGTGCTCTGCAAACCCAGTCTCACACCCATCCCTGAGCGACCCACGCTTCTCCACTTCCGACATGCCGCTTTCTAGCTCCCAACCTTTTCTGGCCAAACTGCCCCCGACCAGATCTGAAGACCCACCCTGTAAAGTCTGTTCTGGCGTGATCAGAGCAGGACGCTGGCTTCGGGCTCCTGTTCCCAGCTTTGCCGTTGACTCCCCGGGCGACCTTCGAGAGGTCTCTTTAACTCAGTCCGTACCGCGCTTTGCCCATCTGTGAAACGAGTGTGATTGTACTTGGCCGCCTCACCGGGGGGTTGAACGCCACTAGTTATGTCCGTAAAGTGCTTTGGGAGCCCCCAGCAGAAGGTGCTTTTGGAAAGTGCAAAGTATGACAGAGCACGGCACCAGCACGATGCCCGAGTGAGGCAGCTGCCCGCGTGCTGGGGACAGTAGTATCCTCCCAGCACAGGTCGTGGTGGAGCAGGCTATCACACAACCGTTTCTTTGAATGTTAAATTGACTGATGAGGACAGGCTGAGGGACCTGGGCTTATTTAGGCTGCAGAAGAGAAGACCGAGGGGGGATTAACAACAGCCTTCAGCTCCTTGCAGGGGGGCTGCAAAGAGGATGGAGCTGGGCTGTTCCCAATGGGGGCAGATGACAGAACAAGGATGAATGGGCTCAAGCTGCAGCAAGGGAAGTTGAGGTTGGATATTAGGAAAAACTTTCTCATTAGGAGGGGAGTAAAGCACTGGAACAGGTTACCTAGAGAGATGTTGAAATCTCCATCCTTGGAGGTTTTGAAGACCTGACTCAGCAAAGCCCTGGTTGGGAAGATGTAGTTGGGGATGGTCCTGCTTTGAGCAGGGGGTTGGACTAGATGTGACTTCCTGAGGTCCCTTCCAACCTTAATTTTCTGTGATTTAATGGGGGAGGGAATGCATTTGAAATATCTTTAAGATACAGACGCTGGTCTCATGGATCTGCTCTGAGGACTGGTTGCAGTTTCTGGCTCTGCAACTGGGTCCCTGGGTGGCCCTGAGCACCTCCTCTTTGCTCCTTGCTCCTGCCCGCTAGAAAAGGGCCTATTTGCCCTCCAGCATTATATCCCAGAAAGAAGACAATGTGCCGTCCAGCATGGCCCTCCAGCTCTGTCACCTACCTGTGCTCAGCATGCCGCTAAGGTGGTTACATTGCCTCATTTCCAACCTTTACCAAGCATCGAGTGGGAGGGACACTGGACACAGTGGTCCAGCTGGGCACAGCATGGACCTGGTGTAAACCAGGGCGATTACGCATCAGTGAGTACCTCTGAGCTTCGTTGCTGTCCTAGGTGCATGCATATACCCGACCATGTGCTCCCCCACGCAACAAGGGCCCACGGGCTGTATCAGGCCCCACACTGCTCTCACATGCCAAGATTGGGCTCTCGGGCCCTGCACCACATCCATCTGGCTAGAGGCCCCTGGAGCCCAATCCTGGAGAGGAGTCCCATGCCCTCTCTACCCAGCCAGGATTGGGCCCCAGGGCCATACTGCCTCCATCTGGCCCCCACGCATTGGGATCAGGCCCTGGGGACCTGTGCCGCCCCTGCCTGCCTGGAATTGGTTTCTATTGATCCTGCACTGGCCCCGTCCAGCTTGTGAGGCTCCCCACGGGCCGTATGACACAGTGCCAGGGGTCAGATCTAGCCTGCAGGACGGGTTGAGCACCCCTGCTCTGTACGCGTCCTTTCACAGCACCTGATGAAGTGAACTCAGGCTCAGGAAACTAATACATGTCTGAATTAGTCTATAAGGAGCATCTCTACCCTGCCTCCTACCCCGATGGCTGTGGCTGGCAGCTGTGCTTCCCCAGGTGGCAGGGGAGGGTTGGGTGCATCTCCGAGAAGTTCACCATTGGCTTTCTTGATATTTTTAAATTAAAAAAACCCTCACAAAACCAACAAGCCCTCAAGCCAAATATCCCGAACTCTTCTTCCTGTCGTTATGAAGAAGCAGGGAACAGGGAGGCACAAGCCCAATTACAGGCAAAATCCACTGCAAGCCGGGTTACCGTTCGCATTGATTTTTCAATGGCTTGCGCTGAAGATGGAAGTAATGATTGCAAGCCTGGAGTCTCCGCGCAATATAAACTGGCATCGCTCCAAGGGAGTCACCGGAGCAAAACTGATTTACAGGAGCCGAGGATCTGGCCCATGAGCTGGACAGATGGTTGTGGCTCAGCATATTAAATTGGCACGTCGTGGCCTCCCATCCTTCACCTGGTGGGTCCCAGTGAAGACAGAAGCAGGGTGAGAGGCAGATCTTTGTCTTCAGAAGAAAGAGCCAGTACTATAGGAGAAGCCTTAATAGCTCCTGTAACACTTTGGGATGGAAGGTGCAGCTCCCGGTGCTACCAGCACAATTGCTGTCCTTTTTTTTTGCCGTGGTTTCTTCTTTCTGAAATACTCCTCAGGGGTCTCCCCATGATCCGCTGCACTAAAGGGACCAACCTTTTGTGAAAGCAAAGTCAAGTGGGCCACGGGCTTCCACGGCATTTCATTTGCAGCTCCCTTTGCACTTGCAGCAAGCTGCCTTTGAGCTAGGGAGGAGGAGAGCCCCGCTCAGCGCAGAAGCGTTTGGTAATTAGTAAGTGAGCCACAATGCAGTGGTGTCTTGGGGCAAGTGGCAGTGCAAGCTAGGAAACTGGGGGGCATTGCTCATCCCCATCACCCTTCTGCTTGAAGAAAGACAGGGGGTGGGAAGGGAGAAATGGTGTGCGGGCCATGCAGGGACCTTCCTTTTCTGATGGAGAACGGTCTTCCTTTCTGCCAGATTGCTTGGCTTGTGCATCTAATGCAGCTGTATCACGCAGATTGCTAGTGTCAGGGACCCCCGAGGTTTCACAGTCCCTGCTGTGAACCTGGGATCCCAAGCGCAGAGAACTGCAGCTCAGCTGGGCGCCTCAGAGCTAGAAAGGCACAACTCCTAGGCTCTGTTCAGAGTGAACCTTTCTGATGATCTCTAACCATTTTTTTTAGGATTTTCCCTTCCAGGAGAGACTGCAAAATTGATGCTTTGGGTTTGGAAACAGAATACTTGTTTTCCATGTTCCTTGTGCAATGGAGAGTCTGTGGACCAGCTACAGGGCAGAGCCCAGAGGAGGTCACCTTTGCAGGGGCAATCATCCAGGGACTTCTTCCGCTCCCTTTAAGGTCCCTTTCTGTTGTTCACGGGGAACAAAGGAGCCTTAGTTTAACGGCGAATCAGGCTGCCGGTGAGGGAACGTGGCCAAAACGCAGCCTGTTGGGAGCACCAGGGCTGTCAGAGAGGAAGTGACTCCGGCTGTATTTGTGTGCTTATGCTCAGAGAAGCGGCTTTGCAAAATAATAAAACAAAATAAAAGGCACTTTCCCTCTCGGCTCCCTGTTTGTCTTGTGAGTCACATTTGCTGACGCCGACAAGTTTTGCTGATGCTAGCACTGTGGAGCCAGGGCAGCTCCTGGAGAAGAGGCATGAGGCTGCTCTGCAGGCGGCGCAAGGCTGGGGCGGGGGGGACGGCGTCTGCGGGGGCTGATTCCCCTGCATCACCGGCAGCCGCGGGGGCTGATTCTCCTGCGTCGCCGGCGGCAGGAAGCCATAAGGAACCGGTGGCTTGTCATTTGACTTTCCACCCGCCTCCCACCTGTGGGAGCTGTGCCTCTTGCATGTGACCCGGCGGGTTCTTTCCCTCCCTTTTAGCCCCCAAATGATGGATAAACCCTCCGTGCAAATCAGCTCAGCTCCACTGACTTCCAGCAGAGTCGCTGGTCCTCAGCGAGAGAGCATCATAAAGATCCTGAGTCTGTTCTTGCTTTTACAAATGCAGCATGTGGTTCCACTAATTGTGAAGAACTTCCTCTCGATTCACACCGATGACTTGATCCGTCTCCCAGCAG
>NW_017729018.1:10442546-10453676 GCF_001723915.1 Gavialis gangeticus | reverse complement strand
GCAGCCGCGGGGGCTGATTCTCCTGCGTCGCCGGCGGCAGGAAGCCATAAGGAACCGGTGGCTTGTCATTTGACTTTCCACCCGCCTCCCACCTGTGGGATCTGTGCCTCTTGCATGTGACCCGGCGGGTTCTTTCCCTCCCTTTTAGCCCCCAAATGATGGATAAACCCTCCGTGCAAATCAGCTCAGCTCCACTGACTTCCAGCAGAGTCGCTGGTCCTCAGCGAGAGAGCATCATAAAGATCCTGAGTCTGTTCTTGTTTTTACAAATGCAGCATGTGGTTCCACTAATTGTGAAGAACTTCCTCTCGATTCACACCGATGACTTGATCCGTCTCCCAGCAGCGCTTTGTCATTGGCTTCAGAGGCCGCAGGATCAGGCTTTGAGTGTGCTCAGAAGCAGGCCCCCTGGGCTAGGGCTGCAGGATTCAGCCCTCTAGTCTGCATCTGAGGCCTGAGCGGTTACTTCTGCTCCCTCTCTCCAGCTGAGAGCATAACACTTTGGCGAGTCAATGATAAAATGGCTTAATGTAATAAACCCTCTTGAAGAGCCTGACATGAATCTGTCAGACTCAAGTGCCCTAAAATATTCCAGGCTGCAAATGCAGGACCAACAGTGAGCTTGTTGATACAGCCTCAAGCCAGAACTAATCAGACATAGACACCATTTGCTTTCAATAGAAATTATGTTCAAGAGGGCTGTTTCCTACTTGCAGGGAAGGACGGGACGAGAAGCAGAATGATGCGGCAAACGCAAATGGTTCGCCCCTGCCACTCGGGAGGCTCGGAGATATTTCAAGGAAATGGGCTCCTGGCTTGGCTGCAGCTTTTGCCGACTCAGCGCTTGGCCTGCGTTCTTCCCCAGGATGGGGAAAAAAAGGAGACCTTTATTTTTTTATTTATTTGTGCTGGGTTGTAAATAATAAGGAATGAAAGCAGCATCAGCAGCAGGCAGGCTGGGCTGCTGTAAAACTCCCCACATGTTGGTGATGCATCAGAAGGAGAAAACTGTTCTTTACCTCGCTGATCTGGTGCAGTGATAACATTAATTAGCCTTTCAAGAAGCCCTTTCAAGTCTCAGAAAGTCGATGTCACTTGGGCTTTGTAGTAGCTGCAGACACTCGTGGAGGGGGAATAAAAACCGTACGGGGAATGAAATCACTGGGGATGCGTCCTGATCTCGGGGTGCAAATCCAGAGCAACTCCATCAGGGTAATGATTTCCATCAGTGTAAACTAGAGCAAAATCCATGGGAATTAGCTACCTGAGATAATTTGATCTGATCATTATGGATGAGTAATTAAAAGCACTTGACCTACAGCCAGGATTCAAATATGATCTTGATCTTTCTCTTTCTCTCGTGCACGTGCATTCTTGCACTTGGAAGAAAATCAGACTGACTTTGAGTGTTACGGTGATGACACGGGTTGTGTCTCCAGCTCGTTTCTTCTGGGCTTCTTTCAGTGCTGGAAATCAAACTGCACCGCTATCATGACAAATGCTCTTCCCTGAGGAACGGCTGGTCCTTTACATGCTCTCATATTTAAACCTTTTCCTAGGAGCCCAACAGCTCAGTTTTACATGCACAAGAATTGCAGAAGGTCCGGGGGCTTGATGTGAATGGGACGAGGAGCCCGTACCACTACTGCGGTTCACGATGAATGAATGCAGACGTCCTCCCGTCAGTCGTTACCACATCGCCGCATTGCCAGGCTGTGAAGCAGATTCCAGTGGGCTAGACCCTCCTGCCCACCGGTCTAAGGCTCCTGTAACTGTTATGTCAGGTCCTCTGATACTGCAAATCAGCATAGTTGGAGGCTTTTCATAGTTTCTAGTTAGATGTCAGGGACTGGAAGGGACCTTCCAGGGGTAAGGCCCCCTGACCTTTGGCAGGAAAGACTGCTGGGGTCAGATGACCTCCAGCAAGATGGGTTTTGATTTACACCATGGGAGATGACAGTCATGGCCTCTTTGCATTTTACCAGCCCCTGGGATTCAAAACCAGAGGAGGTCAAGGAGTGAAATGCACTGGCTGGACTCTTTCTGTGTGCACAGAGCTGCCTCACCAGGCTTTTGGCCACGTGCACTACAGGAAATAGCATCCGCTCTCATGTGTCAGGATGTGAACATGTCAGGGGTCAGGAAGTGGGGAGGGGGGTCTCATTTCCCCTTGCATGGGGCATCCTGCAGTTAGCCCTGGCCCCAACTCCAGTTGGCAGCTGCCTTAGGCTCATTATGGTTAGTAAGCTTTGATTTCCTCTGCCGCACCAGGGCTTGGCCACTGGTAGAGGGAAGGTAACGGGTGTGAGGGGTTCAGTCTATAAGTGCATTAGCAACCCTGCCACTCACACACGTTTTCTAGCACTCAGCCCTCTTAATACGCCATCCTATAGCTCCCTTACTTACTTACCCTCTTCCATAAGGCTGCCATCCGGGCTGAAGACTAAATCCCTTTCATAGATCCTACGGTGCTCAGGATGAGTGCTCTATGATTTCAGCCCCACCCACCCCCACGTCCTCTCCTTCTATCTCAGCTGCTTTCATTATCCTCACCGTGATCCGCGTTAGTCATTTCAAGCAACTCTCTTACCTCCTGCGATAAAGTCACTTCCAGCATTGTAACCGCTTCTGCAAAGATCTTGTTATTTCTTCCCGAGCCAAACTCTGATCTAAGGAGCTGTACTGCAGGTACCGTATTAGGAAAGTGCCTGCTTTATTACTGGCACAATATATGCCCATAATCTGATCACGATAAAAATCTGCCCCCTTTGCTTCAGCTCTTATCATTTAATTGGAGTGAGGGAAGCCCGTTCGTTTGCTAATAATTTCATAATCGGCGTTATCTGCCGAGACCCATCAAAGGAAGTGCATCCGAAACGGCATTCGATACAAAATATTTCCCTGATAAATTGAGTCGGGTGGCATTTAAATGTTCTCAGTATTGTCTGCGGTGTGGAGGGTGCCTTCAGGGTGCTCAACCCATGCCTACTGCCGCCAGGCAGGGAGCTGTGCCAGTCACATAGGAGCTCTTTGCTCCTTGTGAGCAACTCCCATCCCCGGGCCTGCATGCGGTTGGCAGGGCAGCCAGTGGCTTGGCCGTAGCTTCTGCTTCAGTTTATCCAGCAGTCCAAATATTTTGACGACAAGATCATGGATCTGTCCGCACTGTGTTGAAATTTAGTCTCGAGGCTCCACTCACCTGCGCCACCTCCTTTCCCACTCTTTCCTCCAGATGTGTGGAAAGGAGACAGAGAGCTGACAGCTGGATCCCAGCATGGTGAAGGAGGCACGGGATGGGGCTTTCCCCCCGCACTTTGCAATGAAAACACTACATTAATCGTGTTTGCATCAGCAAGGAGCTACCGGTACTTGGAGGGTATGTCTACACTGAAGGATGCAGCCAGCCTAGCTGTACTCCAGGTAACGACGGGAGGGAAACAGCACTGTAACAGACTTCAGTTATCAGAGGAACTACTCTGGTGGGCTTGTACTACCCAGGCTGAAGGCCATAATCTGAAGTCAGTCTGTGTTTCTGATTGCAGGGCAGACAATCAAGGGGAAACACGTGAGACATTTTAGCTACCTGGCTGCAAATTCCCCTATTGCTCCACAAACCTTTGCTCTCAAGCAGCAGTTTGCATCAGATCCAGTAACCCATTACATTTTCATGGAAACATCAGCTAACCTCACAGCAGCCAGAACCTTTTGCTGACTGCAACATCAAGGTCTTCCTCTGACCATCCGGGGTCTGCATCTTCATGCAGTGGGTGGCTTCTCCCTCCTGACTTTGCAGCCACATCCCACATCCTTTATGAAACAGCTTTGCTCCACATAACGCGGTCCGCCTGGACAAATGCAACAGGAGGAGCTGCATTCATTTCTTCACCTGGGTTTGCACCAAATTCTAATGTTTGCAAATGGCTAATGTTGGTTCAGTTTTGCTGGGCCCCCATCCTGATTGCATGGATGGTGCTGCCAGCTGTTCAAATACCGTGACCCAAATTCTCTTACATCAGGAAAGCGATTGAAACCCCCCAAAATCTTACAAACTTTTCTCTACCTGCATAAGAGCAAAAACATACTTGTAAATATTGTGAGCTGACCTGCTCGCATAGTCACATGACTCCAGGAGCCAGGGCCTTATGCCAAACAGCAGATATCATGAACCCTGAGAGGCAAAGAAGAACCTCACATCATTAAGATCTTACGATCTGTGGGAAAGGGGACTGAACTCTGGGTTTGAAATATTTGGGCTGACAGTATTACAACTGGCAGAGAGAGAATGCCATGCAGTGATGTCACAGTCCATCCCATGATTCAACCTGCTTTTGAGGTGTGTTTGTCCCAATCAGCGAAAACCTTTGCTAAAATCTGCGAGCTTTGCAGCTGAACCTTGGCCAAGCTGCCAGTGAAACTTGCAGCACTTCAGACAAACCTAACTAGAGTGCAGAATAAACGTCGTGGCGTGTACAGGCGCCCTTAGTCAGCATTATTGTCCCCCTTCCAGGCACCGGGAAACTGAGGCACACCCAAGGGCAGGCTCATCATTTTTTAGCTGTGGATTTGGGGTGTCTGGATTTCTAATCACCCACAACCGGCAGCCAAAAATGTTTTAAGCCCAAATGTTATGGAAGAAGGCAGTGATACTTCCAGGGACCTGTGTGTGCTGGTTTTTTGCGCCATGCTGCTTTTCAAACCTGCTTTCTGAGAGGTCTACAGCAGGCCAAGGAAAAGCCTGGGGAACCAGCATCCAAACTGACCCCAGTTTTCCTGTTAAAAGCCAGACAGGAAACATCCCCTTTGTGCCGAGCTGATGAAAGAGCGCTGGATGGGAGAGGAGATCCCAGCTTCAAGTGAGCGCTCCCATCTTGCCATGTGTTTGGCTGCTTAATGACTATTAGACGGGGGCTGTTTTCCTTTGTTTAAATGTAAACGATTCCATAGGAATTCAATCAGATGTGGGTCACCATACAGTTAAGCAGCTTGTCATTAAAATGATTTGGACGGGAGCCAGGGGAAAAAGCTTATCACACACGCTCCCCCACTGCCTGCAGCTTCCCGCAGCTCTGTCATGTTTATGCATTGGCCAAGGAAAAAAAAAACAACAAAAACCTTGATTAAATTCGAATTTGACCTTATCACATCTGGAGGGTGCTATTAGGGTGTCAATCAAGGCACTTGGGAAAGCAAAAAAAAATAAAAAAATGTATCTTTAATAACCCTCAACGACAAACCTGTATTGACTGCAGGCTCCATGCAGAAGCTTGTGCAAGGAAAATAATAATAATAATAATAATATTAATAATAAAAATGACTTGTACACCTCAAGCCAAGCTGCTGTTCATTTCTGAAAGGGTTCTGACTAAGCCACTTAATGCTGGGTTGTGCTTTTCTTGGCTGAGGAGATGGTCGCAGCGCAACAGAGCAACAGATTTGCAGATGAAATGAGTGCACAAGTGAAAGCCCTTGTTTGGGGCTGCCATGGAAGAGCCAATGAGCCAGTTTTCGATGGCGAGGCAGTGCTAGGCAGGGGAACGTATCCGATTGATGGCAGTCATCTACCGAGCCGATACACTTCTAGAGCCTGTACTGCTGAATTATCTGAGCACCTCCCAGCCCTCTGGGAGGCTGGGCAGGACTATCATCTAACAGAGGAGGCTCTGCAGGCTTGTTCACACTGCTCCCAAGATGCACCCAAACATGCCACCCTCGCTCATTCTCATCCCACGTGACCCAGATCCTGGAAATAAGGCAATGTGGCCACCTTAGAGCAGAGGACAAGAAGCGTGTGCTGGATAGAGAGCCAAAAAGCAATTCTGAGCATGCATTCAGACCCATGGGGAAGGATCTGCATGGCCTCAGCTGCAGGGGCTGGAGCTCAGGAAGCACCCGGAGCACTGGGCCAGATTACAGTCCACGCCTGATATTGGCACACAAGGTACTTCGGGTAAATGTGATATCTTTTATTAGACCAACTCGAAGAACCTTGTCTGCCTATGTCCTTACCAGGGACGGGCAGTTATTTTGAGCAGAGGGCCGCTTACTGAGTTTTGGGAAGCCATTGAGGGCCATGTGACAGACAGCTGGGGGCAGATAAATATTAATTTTCTAAATGTTTTAGGGGTCCCGCGGGCCAGATAGAACAGCCTGGCCATCTGGCCTGTGGGCGGCATTTCGCCCACCCCTGCCTTAGACCAACACAGACCAACACAGCTACACCCATCACCCCTGATGCCTGATATTGGAAACTCTACAGTTAATGGTGGCAGACTACAAGAAGCCTAACTGGAGACCTACAAGAAACCTAACTTGCAATTTATAATCCCCTCTTAGCTACCAAGGGGTACACACAGATTCACAGAGGACAGCTCCCTGTTGGGACTAGGGGCTGCATCGGACTCACTGTGGCTATCTGCCTTGGGACGGGGTCTCTTGGCTTTTTGACACACACTGGGTGCATCTACACATGCAGAGTTACTCTGCAGTAATGTAGGTTACTGTGCAGTAACCAGTAGGAGCGTACATCTACATGTACGTGCCTGTACTGCGCAGTAACGCATGCGTAGATGCCTTACTGAGTAGTAACCCTGTGTGCGTGGACTGACTTGGGACTAACTTGAGTCCTAAGTCAGTCCACACACAGCGTTACTGTGTTGTAACTCCTGTACGTGTAGACGCCAGTGTAAAAACCACTTACTGAGCAGTAAATGCACGTGTAGACACACCCACTGAGGTTACGAAACCCACTGAGCTATGGGGCAGAAATCATGGGGTCTCCCTTTCTTTCTGTCATCTTCTCCCTTTTCCCAGCCCAGCCGGCTCTGGCTCAGCTTTCACTGCTTAAATTCTTCATGCCCATGTCCAAGGGAATCATACTTTTTATATCCCAGAATAAGTGTTAGCTTTGACATGACTGATGATGATCATTTTATATAGCAAGGGTAAGAAACTAATTAAAACCCTGAGCTTTATGATTTCATTAGACTCTTGCAAGATCTGGCTGTCTGGCTTTATTTATGTAAGTTTTCAGGATTTTAAGTGAATTTCAGCGCTTGGTGAAAGAGTCACAGATCTGAAGGGAAGAGCTCTGTGAAGTCACAGAACAGCCATGGGTGGGCATGGGCAGAGCAAATCCACAGCACACAACACCCCAGCAAATAAATATAGCCAGGACCTGGTGGTACCCGAGTGGGCGATACCGGTCTTGGTGTGCTCACACAGAGATTGCCACTGGTTTAATGAAATCAATCCAAGAACAGTTTTGAGCTGAACCATTGCAACTTGTGTGTGTAGATGAATGAGGCCTTTGTGCCCTGATTTCAGCTGCCCCCTGTAGTGTAAGAAGGACAGAAAACAAATCTGTGTCTCATGCCAGAAAACAACTAGATAGGCTAGAGTTAAATTTGGAAGCTTTTAGGGAAAAGGATGATCTTTCAGCTTCTCTGTGCCTCAGCAGCCTTCTCACTCACTTGGTGAAATGAAGGAGGAGGCAGGCCCCAGGCTTGGACACTGGATGATATAAGCAGAAGGCTAGAAAGGTTATTGCTTAGGGTTTACAGGGAGGGAAGTGCTGCCAATCGAGCTGCATGCTCATACTTGATTTGATAGGAGAATCTGTGAGTCTCAGGGTGTCACTCTGCTCACCTATGCCAGTGACTTCAGCGGAGTTACTCCTGACTTGCGAAGGTGCAACTGAGAGGAGAATCGCACTCAAAGGGTGCATCTACAAAATGCATTTAAGCATGATTTAATTTAATACGCATTAAACTAATGCACATTAAGCAATTTTTGGCAGGTGTCTACACATACAGGGACTTGGCATGGAAGTTAATGCATTTGGCACTAAAGTTAGTGTCAAGTCCCTGCAGCCCTGCCATGTGCCCGTAATGGCAGGGCACACCTGGCACTAAAGTTAGTGCTGAGTCACATCTATACGTGTGTTAATGCGCTTTAACTAATCACACCTAAACTTAGGTGCGATTAGCCTAATCTCACCATTTTTAATGTGCATTAAGGGCGTGCATGTATAGACATGCGCCTGCAATGTGCATTAAAATAGGCTAATGCACAGTAACGCATCTCGTGTAGATGCACCTAAAGATCACAGCCAAGATGCACTCCTTGCTGCAGGATGCAGGGAGCTATCAGGGAGCAAGTGGCACTGATTCCATGCCTGCGGGCTTCACCCTTTGGTCTCAAAGCAGCACAAGGGCTGCTCTAACTTACGTGAGCTGGCTATGGTCCCTAAAGGATCGCAGGTGGGAACTGGTGGGGCTCAGGCCCCCCTCCTACTCCTGAGAGAAGAAGGATGACTGGTAATTACCATTCTAGTTTGAGACCAGAGTGGGCCGTGCTAGGTCATATACTCTGTCTATGACCTGAAGCAGTCTCCTTAGTCTCTTTCTGCCTCAGTTTCCCATTTGGAAGGAGAACTCTGCCCTGTCTCACAGGAGCTCTGTGAGAATCAATGCAGTGAAGCTGGTGAGATTCTTGCACCACATGGCAATGTGCAGAATGCAATTTAAGTACAGGAGACAAAGCAGATATCATTCTTCCTCCTTGGAGGGGCAGAAGGGCAGTTGAGGACCTGGCTTTCCCAGCTGAGACCTTCCCTAATGCCCCATACAGTTAGACTATGCTCTGAGCAGCACTGGAAGAGGGGAAAGAATATGGTCCAACCTCTGTTTCTGCCTAAAAGTCCAGTGTGAGGCTCCAGCCTGGCATTGGACACCACCTGCTCCACAGAGCCCCTGCCTATCATGACTGTGCACGGATGAGAAAGAGTCTTTAGAAATGCCAGAAATTCATAAACTTTTGCAGCTCCATCCATCTGTCCACCCTCTCCCCTATTTTGCCAGGTTTTCAAATCTTCCCAACAATTTGGGTTGACTCACCGTTTCCCCCAGGTGGTTATTTTAACATTAAAGAAATTGCCTAGGATTTGGAAACGGAATTCACCTTCACTTGGAAATAAGCCGGGTTTTCTCAAACCTGAACCATGAAAATGAGATCAATTTTGGTTGACAAAACCTGTGCAGATTGTCAGTGACAGCATGCTCCAATTTTGAACTCTTAAGAAAGCATGAGAAACCTTGCATTTCAAAGTACTTTGCAATCCCCATTGGGTATTTTGTGCACCTCTAAGTGCTGCTTGGTTTGTTCCTGTCACCTCTTTGGCTTGTGCCTTACACAGCTTTCTTGGCACCTGACTACATCTGAGCTCCAGCAGCGTGTTCACCTTCTCCTGTCCTTTCCCCAACAAGATCCTGATTCAGCATGTGCTTAACCTGAAGCAGCTTGAGTGGCCCCATTGATTTAGTGGATTAGAGAAGGCAGAATGGCCTGGATGTTTCCTGTCAGAAGCCGGGGACCAGGAATGCCTATGTTCCAGTCCTAACTCTGTTAGCGACTTGTGAATCATCATTAGTATCACAAGACTGATGCTTTTGTTTTCCCGCCACCCTCTGTGGGCAGGGGAGGACCTGAAAAGAGGTCTTACGCAGACCATGGCATTAGTGAATTTAGAACATTATCATCTTCCTCGATATTTCAGAGCTGCCCATGAATGCTGCTTTTAAAAGGATCCGTGTTCTCAGAGTTTGCTGCTTTCTCAGACCTGAAGGGTGCATCTACACATGCAATTAATGCACAGTTTGAATGTGCGCTCAGGAGCAAAAAACTCCGGAGCAATTAGCTCTGGAGTTTATTCACGTGCAGCACATGGAGCCTCGTGGGAGCAGCCTGGGCTGGCAGCAGGACCCAGGGGGTTAGCCATGTCCTGCAGAGGGGGTGCCTGAGGCTAGCTGCTTCAACAGGGCTCCATGTGCTGTGCAGCAGCTGGCTGGGGCACGAGCAGCCCCTGTGCTGAAGCACTCTCATGCCCCAATCAGCCCCCCTGCAGCACATAGAGCCCAGTTGGAGCAACCCTGGGCTGACATGAGACCCAGAAGGTAAACGTGCCAGCCCAGGGCTGTCTGACAGGGCTCCACATGCTGTGGAGCAGTCGGCTGGGGCACGAGGGTGCTTCAGCAAGGGGCCTGCCTGACAGATAACCTCTGTGTTGAAGCACCGCCATGTCCCAGCCAGCCCCATCACCATCTACACGTGTGGTTAAGCACAGTAAGTTACTGCAACTTCAGACAGCACTCGTGTCTGATGGGACTATCTGACGGCACAGTACTTTAGCCCACACCAGCCTGCCGCACGCATGTAGACAGTGATGCTTTACTATGCAGTAAATTAGTCTACTGCAGTAAATTAGTCTACTGCAGTAAAGCGCATGTGTAGATGGGCCTGAAGAATAGTACTCAGTGCCCAAACGTTTGTCCATATTTCTCCCAATGATACAGCTGACCCAATAAAAGATATCACAAAGAAGTCCTTGCCTCGCTCATAGTAGAGTCAGTTCCCAGTTAACTCAGGGCTGTTCTGATGCCCCAGTCTTATGATCCCGAAGTACCACAACAAACTGGTATTCTGCATCTGTTTTTTATGCCTCGGATCTTCTTCGATTTCTGCACCAAAGGATCATACTTCTTGCTTTTTCTCCTCCTCTTTATGGCAGTAGGGCCAAGAAGAACGATTCCTAGCCAAGGGCCTGGTGGTGCTAGGCACTGTATAAACCCAAAACAAACCAAAAAAATGGTCCCCGCCCCAAAAGGCTTCCAATGTGGGTAGAAGATGAGTGATGGCAGGTTGATCCAGAAAAACAAAACAATGAGGCCATCTTGGTCAGAGTGATAGGCATTGCTGCTTTCTCAGACCTGAAGGGTGTGTCTACACGTGCAGTTAACGCACAGTTTGAACGTGCGGCCAAGAGCAGAAAACTCTGGGGCAATTAGCTCCAGAGTTTATTCGTGTGCAGCACATAGAGCCTGGAGGGAGCGGCCTGGGCTGGCAGGGGACTCAGCGGGGTCAGCCATATGCTGCAGATGGGGTGGCTGAGGCTGACTGCTCCGACGGGGCTCCATGATTGGTACATTGCTGCTCCTAGCTGCCTCCTTTAAACTGAGCAGAGTTCCTGCTTCCTTCCCAAGGCAGCAGCAAGGATTAATTAATATTTGCAACACGCTTTGATCTGACGTTTTATATGAGCATTTAGTATTAATCAGATTGGAATCGATCAGATCT
>NW_017729018.1:10428870-10437546 GCF_001723915.1 Gavialis gangeticus | reverse complement strand
TCCTTTAAACTGAGCAGAGTTCCTGCTTCCTTCCCAAGGCAGCAGCAAGGATTAATTAATATTTGCAACACGCTTTGATCTGACGTTTTATATGAGCATTTAGTATTAATCAGATTGGAATTGATCAGATCTGGTTTAATGTAGCCCTTGTCAGCAGTTCCTATGGCACACCGCTTATTGGTGATACAGTGGCAGCCCCACGCTCTGCCTCTCAGTAGATTGCCTACCTGTATAGCATCAGGCTGGAGCAAATCAGGGCAAACTGCCCGGCAGAGGGACTTCCCGACACTATATAGCACCTCACTGCTGTGGGCATTCCCATGCACTGTCTCCCTGCACTAAGCTGTACCCTATGGACTTGAGCTGCTGCGCATCAATAATAATATGCTGCCTCCCTGCAGCAAACTGCAGCCTGTTGCACCAGCTTGATGCACAGCGGTGCAATCTGCTTCCCCAAATATGGGGCTCAATTCATCATTCTTCCAACCCATTAAGCCAGCCAGGTTGGACCTCTGCAGCACTCCAGGTGTCTGGAGCAGTGAAAGGGTTCCTGAGAGCTAGCTGGGGGATGGATGGACACCTGGGAACATAAAGGAGCATGGACAGGGCCAGTGAAGAAGGGGCAACTAATGGCTTCAGAGCAAGGAGGCAGACTCCTGAATAAGGGAGGTGCAAGCTGCCTTCCCTTCATCCTGGGATGGACAAATCAAGCCCCGTGCTGTCTCAGGTGGCAGCCTGCTGCTTTCTCTTGTGCACATCAGCAGATTCTGCATCCCAGCTCCTCACAGGTAACTCTGTCCTGCTGCCTTGCAGAATCCACTCATTTCCCCTTATTTGTGATCATATATTTTTTTTTAATTAAAGGTGCATTTTTATTGGGTCTCTTGTCTCTCCAGGCACCACTAATGCTTATGCTGCCACAGATTCTTGCTCCTTTGTGTTATGACTGGGAAGTATTTCCCATTTCATTATTGATCAGATCGGGTTTAATGTAAGCCCCTGGTTTAATGTAGCTAAAGTTGGGTAGCGTAATATTATCCCCTAATGCCACGCTCTGCCCTGCTTGGGCACATCAACTAATGCAGAGAACCGTGTATCAGAACCATTCATCTCAAAGTTAAGGGGTTTGCATCCTGCGGGGATAGGGAGACCATATGTGCGTAGCTTTGATATTGCTGAGTATGAACAAGGCGGTTTTGTTTCCATTGCTACTTGCCTTAAAGTTGCTCTAAAATCAGGGCCTCGCTGCACTCATTCTTTTACCCCCAAGAACAGGATAAAAGGTCTTGCAAGGCACAGAAAAGGGATTTGGGAACATTATGGAAGAACCTGATGATAGAAGCACCCTTGGAACGGTGGTCTCCCCACTTCTGGTCCCATCTCTCTTCCTGTCTTATAGGGAATAGCAACACCATTACCCTTAAGACCAATTTTTAAACACAAGCCGTGAGTTGGGGGAGATGCAGCATGCGATGGCCTGTCCTTCCTCCTGGCGAAAAAAGATCTTGAGCAGACATTTACTATCGGATTGATTGAATTTGCCATGTTCGCACAATACAGTTTAAGTTGCCATGGGCTCATTACGCTTCTTGGAGTGCCACGTCAAAGGGGCTCATCACACATCGCTGAGTGCCTTTTTGTTTGCACGTCATGAATCCATAGACGCAACGCTTTAATTCGCAGCGAGCCAAACTAAGCTAAGTCTGAGGAGTTTTACTTTAATGCACCAGAAAGACTTTTAAAGCCTCCGGAAAACCTGCTCGTGCAAACAGTCATGCTGCTGGGCAAAAAACGTGATGTGTACAAATGCCCTAAAGCATCAGGTTTGCATGTCTGCCACGTGATGTCCTGATACAGTGAATGGCCACCCGCTGCTTCCACGGAAGAGCAAGAAGCCAGGAGGTTTGGCTGCAGGTTCACTACGACGTGCTTTAGTTCCTTCTTTCACATCTGTCCATCGCTTTCCCCAACATGCTTCTCCAATCCTCCTGGTCGCCATTATAGTTTTGGTTGCAATCCAAAAAAAGGCCCGGGAGCCTCAAGACATACCAGAGGTAAATGTTCAAGTCCTGCTCCAGTCCCCCATACCACGAAGTACATTGTCCTCTCCCAGCTTTGCTTTGCACCCTCTTCTCTCTCTACTACTGCTAGAATTTATTTTCCACAAGTGTCACCATCTGTTCTCCTTGCAATCTGCCCCTTTGCTACTCTTCATGCATTTGTTTTCGGCCAGGCTTGGGAACCAGGGGTTCTGGGAGGGTTATAAATAGATCTTGAGCTTGCGGCCAAGTTTTGGAAAACATGAGCAGCAGGAAAAGAGATGCCTCTTCCCACGGAGAGAAGTGCTTTCCCATCCCCCATCCTCAGCAGCTGAATCCCTCTCCCCGACCCATGGTACCAATCAACCCGCCGTCGAGCCGTCAATCACAGCTGCTTCTCTGAATGCCTGGTCTATGATAATCTGGGCTTTTGGGATCAGAGAGATTTTTCACCATGGCCTGTGTGCCTTGTTTACCCCTCAGGCTATGCAGCACAGCAACCTCTTCCAGAAGGGTGGCTCTGCAGCTGTTACACATTTGGAGGGGGGAATTAAAGTGTCCCACCTGTCTGGGACCTGTGTGCGTGTCCTTGCCTTGTAGGATGTGCATGGGAGGGCAGAGCTGCAAATAACCACTCGGTCTCCAGGTCTCTATTGCATCTGACACCATCAGTCCGTGGAGACCAAGCGACTGGCTTTGCCAAAGGCAGTGGCTTGGGGCCCATCTGGTGAACAGAGCGTAGCAGAGGCTCCTGTCCCTGGTCCCAACCCAAATGCTTTTAGAGGCCTAGGTTCACATTCCCATGAGCTCCTGAGTGAACGGCAGCAACAAGGATTTTCTTACAAAGAGAAGAGATGAAAAATAAGGCAGCCGGGGTGGAAATGATTTTCTCATGGCCATATGCAGCAGGTCAAGACTAGAAAGCCAGGAGTGCAGGCAACCAGAGCTGGGGACTGTCCTGTCTCTGAAGTGAACCACAGAGGTCTCTTCTAAGGTGTGATAAGGTCTTTACTCAGGAAAGGATCAGGGCTGGGATAGCAGCAGCTGTGCAGAAGCGGGTAGTAAGCCCATGACTGGGGAGAGCAGCTCACAGCTCTCCTCTAGCTACAATAAGGCTTCCCTTTAACCACAACTGTCACGACCTCTCTTTCCTACCCAGCCCCTATCAGCCACAAGTCCTGGCTGGGACACCTGATGAATTTTGCACCTCTGGCTTCTCACGCAAAATGGCCAATAGTGAAAAAAAGGCCAAAACCCAACCTGGGTGGAAAACCACTGGATCCTAGGGTAGGACCCGGACATGCTCTGCGGATGGCAGGGTTATATCACCCGCATTAGGCAAAGCGACCTGACCGCACAGCTCTGCAGAGGATACCACCGCCTCCTGCCTTCAGAGCCAAATTGTGTTGTGTCAGTGCTGACCTGGCCACCATCCAGAATTGGATTTCCAATTAAGAGCTTAGACTTACCCCAGATAAAAGGAGGCTGAGGCCTTAGTTGAAGGTCAGGGAACTTAGCACATTGTGGGGCAGATTTATGCCTGGCTTAACTCCACCGAAGACACCGGCGTCGCAGAAAGGATGGATTTGGCCCAGTGGATATAATTCTTGTCCTGGAAGGTCAACAGATGCCCTTTAGAGTAGACTCTGGTGGCTGATTCTGGGCTCGGCTGTAGGAGCACTGCAGAGAGCTACCATGCTTCATCAAACTGGCTGACAGCAGTGGGGACAATTAAGCGGCTCTTTTGCTCCGAGTTAATAAAGGTGTTGTGTAGCTCAGATCCTCTGGTGAGAGGAGAGAGAATGAAAGAGAAGGGCTCCGTCTGCTCAGCTTGCCTTTTCCCTTCTGGGGAGCTAAGGGGCTTCATTGTGGGACGATGATCCTTTTTGCAGCAGGGGTGGTTGGACTGGCCGTCGTCCTCCAGTCAAATCACAGACGTTTCATAGATTGCAGAGTCGGAAGGGACCACGAAGCAGCGCCGTGTCCGACCCCCTGCCCCAGGCAGGAAAGAGGACCGAGGTCAGACGACCCCAGCCAGGTGCCTATCTAGCCTCCTCTTGAAGACGTTGTAGGGGAAGGAGAACATGACTCGGGCCTCATCGCTCCATTTTACCCTGAGTCCTGAGAGCTGCATTAAACCGGGTCTGATCACGTCCAAGATGCATCAGCCTCCTGCAGCCCCCAGGCTCGACCCTGACCCAAGTGCCCCAGAAGCGCCTGTGCCCAAACCCAGCACAGCCATTTAGGGCCCCAATTCCTGCCTGATATTTTGCCCGAGCATCTCTGCCAGTGGGGAGATGGGAGACCTGACAAGGCACAGCATATTATTAGCATTTTGCAACTTGAAACACTTCCCAGTTTGCTGCTTGGGCAAATGTTCAGGATTAAAGGCAGCGAGGGGGGGGATATTTTATTTATAACAGCCCATTCATTTGATGAAGAGTGGTTTTGAAAAAAAAAAATCTGCCTGAAACAATGCTGTGGGAAGGGGCTGAGTCAGGGAGGGGGAGAAGGGAGTGAAGGAGAGAGACATCATTCACAAAGGCTTAATCAAAAAGCACTGCAGAGAGTTGTGCCCTGGCTAGCATACTCCAGCCAATCAGTTATAAAGCCGTTGAGCAAGGGGTTTATTTCTGGGTAATTTCCCATTGAAAGAAATACCGGTTCCTGGAACAGGTGTTATTTTTGGAGTCTGGGCACTCTGCCTATGCCAGACCACAACCCCCTGGGTTTCCTTAAAGGACAGAGATGAGCTTAGACCGAGCAAAGGGTCCCCAGCAGAGACCTGCCATGCTGCTCCTCCAGGCAATGGCGCCACTTCCTTGGGAGGCATAATCACCTTATCAATATTTTCCATCATAAATTTGCACATAAAAATCAATTAATTCCTGGTGTTGTTGATTATAAATCAACTATTTACATAATTAATTATTATATCTTTAATAAATGGCATGCAGGAGAGTAGGCTGGCAAAATGGAGCCATTCTTACGGCATCATCAATTATTCGGGAAGGAAGGCAATTACACTAAATCTTCCTTCCACCTACTTCTCCTGTCAAGAGAAACATCTCCCCCCCACCCCACCAACCCCGATTCAGAGCTCTGGAATCAGGCCTCTGACATTACATTACTAAATTGCTTAAGCAGCATTTTAAATAACAAAAAGGGATATCATTTAATTTTTTCGAAACATGAAAATCAATAAGCTGTCCTTCAGCTTCTCTGAGTGATTGGCCGGGGCCGTCTCTCTGCAGAGCTAATTCAATTTCCAGTCCTATTCAGAGCAGCCAAGGCTTCAAAAATAATCAGACTGATCTTAAGAGTCCATCTGGGACCCTGGCTAGGAATTCCTTTTATTGGATTAGATACCTTGTCCTTTTAGAAAGGGAGATGTATTCCCTTCATTATTTGGAGACAGTGCTTAATCAATAATCGTTGCTTATATTTATGGGCGCATTGTTGGTTGCAATCTTTTGCATGTAATTTATAATGACATGGGACCCAATTACTGGATGGGGGCTCCTCTCCTCAGGGCCTCCACCAGATACTATCTCTTTTAGGCTTGTCGATGAGATGCCCAGAAAAATGACAACAGCCAAACTCACCTGCAAAACATGGAGTCCAATTCTGCCTAGCCCGAGGGAGCAGGAAAGGAAAGGGGAGTTAATAATATTTAGTACCTCACCAAGGTGCATGCATCTACCCAAAGGTCCATTAAGTTGGCACAGTTATGACAGCTGTTAAGACAAACGAAGGAGGTGGCGGGGCTAAGGTATCACTCTGGGAACCTGAGGGCATGTGGCCAATTCCTTCTCGTCGACACACTGCCTTTGGGCAGGACTCTCAGGGTATGCTGGCACAGCAGTCTGATGCTGTGATTTCCACTCATGCCCCGTAGACATACCCAAGCCAGTGTGCATCTAGGTAGTTTGAGCTCCAGTAACAGCCTCACTGGGGCTGCACTGGTTTCAGCTGCCTCGTGCTTACCCAAAATCCTGGGATGAGGATGGTGCACCGGGCAGACGGTGCCATCCCAGCTAGGCTGCACCTGTGACTCAAACCAGCTGGTCCAGCTGTAGCTCAGCGACATCTCCGTTAGTTCCCACCACATCTCTGGTTCACAGCATGGGCATACCCGTTGAATCCAGCTGCCTGCTTTGCAATCTGGTATATGAACTCCAACAGGACAGTGTTTCACCCTTATTTTTCACAGGTGCAAATGGCTGCACAAAGCTCAGTAGAGAATCAGTAAAATAGGCCTGGTGGTGCTTCTCCCTCTGGCTTGGCTACTTAAGACTTCAAGCTCTTTGGGACTGGGACAATCCTACACCATATCTATACAGTCTACACCAGAGACCACCCCATAAGTCTACATCAATCCTACACCGTATCTATACAGTCTACACCATAGACCACACCATAAGTCTACGCCAATCCAAACCATATCTATACAATCTACACCATAGACCACCCCATAAGTCTACACCAATCCTACACCATATCTATACAGTCTACACCAGAGACCACACCATAAGCCTATACCAATCCTACACCGTATCTATACAATCTACACCATAGACCACCCCATAAGTCTACACCGATCCTACACCGTATCTATACAGTCTACACCATAGACCACACCATAAGTCTACACCGATCCTACACCATATCTATATAATCTACACCATAGACCACCCCATAAGTCTACACCGATCCTACACCATATCTATATAGTCTACACCATAGGCCACACCATAAGTCTACGCCAATCCGACACCGTATCTATACCTGGTATATCTATTCAGGGTGTGGATGGATGACACACATACGTTGGCGTGACTGGCATTATGCTGGTATCAAAATATAGCAGACAGATGATGTGAACTTCTATATTGGAAAACTTTGCCGAGTCTAGCGAAGAATTACTATGAAAGAATCAGAGGGAAAATTACACTGGTTTAGGTGTTATCTGTCCATGTCCATGCTGAGGTAGCCATTTGCTGATGTCAAATGTTGTCACCCGTTTCCCTGATGCCTAGCTAGGTGGCACAATAATACAGTGACAGCCACCCGCTGGGTGTAGAATAACTTTTCATCTGTTTTTTGGATGTCAGTTCAGGTTAGCTACCTCACTAGGTTGCCAGGGGCTCAGCTGAACTTGTGCATCCTTCCAAGAAACCCAGGTGGCCACCTCTTCTCTGCCATCATTACCCGAGTAGCTAAATTAAATCCAGGTTGAGTGCCTACTCCCTACTGAAATCACACCTCGGACTGCAAGGTAGGCATTGCTGAAAAGCAAAAAATGTTGCACTAGACCAGGGGCTTTGGAGACATGAGGGCAAGTCTGACCTCTGCCATTGGCTTCTTGTGTGATCATGGGCAGGTCACTTTACCTCCAGTCCCGCTCTGAAACACAGGGATGATAGGATTCCCCAGTCTTTCAGGGTTGAGGTGTTCAAGATGCTAATCAATCAAGGCCAGATAAATACATACGCTGGGTAGGAAGAGGCGGGCTTATTCCTATGGAACGGCTCTACGCAACCTAATGCGCAGTGGTTACCTATGGTAAATCTTGCAAAAACAATATTCTGTGCAACTGAATAAAGAAGTGAAGCTTTGCTACAGATTGTTAGAAGACAGTGGAAATGCTGTACCAGACACAAAGGATCTCGTTCCCTATTCAAGATTGTGAGATATTAGAGCCACTCTTGGAGAATCCGCCTGCTTTCATCTCACTGTATTCTGGCAGCCGTAGACCGCAAGGGATTTAGGCACGCTGATCAAATGAGCCGGACCCCCAGCTCCATTTTACCAACGGGGAAACTGCAGTGCAGAGGAGCAAAATGACTTCTCCAAAGGTTTGGGGGAAGCTACCTGCATAGCCGGGACTACAAAAGCAGCGCTCCGATGCCCAGGCACAGCCACAAAACCACCCCTCTCCTCCAGAACAGGAGGAGTCCTCCTTCCACGTTTACGGCTGTGTATTTTTGGATGAATGTTCGTTCGCTGACGGGGAGCCCAGACACAACACAGCCAATGCTGCCATCGGCCGAACCACGTCGACCACACGCAGTTTGAAATGTTTTCTCCATCCTTCAAAATTATTGCAGCATCTGTTGATCGCATTAAGTTGTAAGTGTGCTGTCTCCATGGAGACTGCTGAGTCTCCCTGGGTTTCCAGTTACCGTATGTGGTTTTGACTGAAAGCAGAGTCACCCAATGAGTCTATTTCTATTCCACGTAATGAAAGGACAAGGATGTCACCAGACAGCTTGGTAGATATGTTGGATAATGCAGCTGGGCTTGTATTTGCACTCACTTAAAGGGACATTGTCAGAGCAATTGGCATCTCAAATGGGTTGTTTTTTTCCAATAAAGGATTTGATTAAATCATCTGACCCCAGCAGGCGGCTGGACCTTATGATCTGCGAGGTCCCTTCCAGCCCCTAACAACTATAACTCTATGAATCATTGCAAAAGACTGCCCTTAAGATCAGTAGCAAATCGTTTTTCTTTCTTTTTTTGAGAAGAGACATGGCCATACTTTCATAGTTTCATAGGTGTTAGGGACCCTACAGATTCATAGATTCATAGACACTAAGGCCGGAAGGGACCTTGGAAGATCATCGGGTCCAGC
>NW_017729018.1:10404486-10423870 GCF_001723915.1 Gavialis gangeticus | reverse complement strand
CTTTTTTTGAGAAGAGACATGGCCATACTTTCATAGTTTCACAGGTGTTAGGGACCCTACAGATTCATAGATTCATAGACACTAAGGCTGGAAGGGACCTTGGAAGATCATCGGGTCCGGCCCCCCTGTACATGGGCAGGAAAGGCGGCTGGGTTCAAACGATCCCAGCAAGATAGGCGTCAAGACGCTTTATTGTTAATAATAATACTAAAAAATCTTGGCAGAACAGTTGATTTGAATTTAAATGTTTCTCTGCAGCATTCACAGCCCGAATACGGCACTGCATAGGAGTCAGGAAGTGTGACTATATAGGCGCCAGCCAAGCAACCAAACAGAAACCCTGTCCTCTTCTCGCTCCCCAACTGAACCAGACCACAAGATAGTTAAAACAACAGCTTTCGGGCTGAATTGTCTTTGGCGCGGCCAGAAAGAAAAGTAAGGAAATGACTTTTCTAAAATAGACTGGATTTGAATTAGGGAGTATTGTGCTTGTCTATAAAAAGGCCCCCGGTAACCAGAAAATGAATTTTGAGCCCCTCCGTGGAAGTTAAAATGGTCTGCGTGACGCATTATGGGAAGATGGGAAGCCGGGGAATTCTCTCTTTTAAATAAATATTTGCCGTTACATCCTGTAACCAAAGAAAACAGCGTTCAAATCCTCGTGCAGACACACAAAATGCCCAGAGAGGTCATAACAAGGCAGCAGAGGCTGCTTACTGTGAATACAGTTAGGAGACCAAGACAAACTGCATTATGCCTCCCTTTCTCTCAAACTAGCGGGGCAAGGGCAAGCTGCAAAATCTCCATGCCCCCGGAGCAGGTGGGCCTGGGGGGGCATCTCCGTCTGTTCAAACGGCACCTGGATTTGATGGAAGGGGACTATTTAGACTGCTCTTTCCCTTGATGTAATCCCGGCACAAAGCTGCTCGTCATTTTTTCTGCTTTTCCCTTTTCCAGCCAGACCTTTCCATGCGGTCTCCACCTGCATCTCCCTTATAAATTGGCTGGCTCTCCTCTCAGATTTACTGGTGCACATCTGCCCAAATACTCAACCGAATGTGCAGTGGGCGCCAACGGAGAAACCCCCCCCGCCCTGTTCCCTAAATGTCGCTGCCAAACGACTTCAAAGCCTGGCACTGCTGGAGTGAGCGTGAGCAGCGAAGGCAGCAGGGCTGACCCTTTGGGGGTAATGGCAGAGACACCTGCTTGACAGCAATATCCATCTGGGAAAAGTTCATCCGCGGATCTATTGCCTGCAATGGAGACGGGCGAGCTTTGCTGTTCCCATATGAAACTATGCGGTGTGCTAATGGCATTTTCATGCCTCCATATGGCGACAGCGGACAAACTTGGTTGAGCTCCCCTTTCCATAGAGAGGATTTATCAGTACATTTGAGAGGGAGAGAGCTAAAGAGAGGCTAACCGTAGTACTCCGCTTTAAAGAAACAGTCTCCTCCTCCCTTTGTACAACTGGGGATACTGAGGCACAGAGACAGGGAATGACTTGGCCAGGGTCACGCAGCCGGAGAATGGAAGAGCCAAGCAAGGGAGCTCGATAGCTGGACTTCTAGCCCATTAACTACTGCCTCTAGGTCAGGATGGTCTATCACGGCACTGTTACTTTGACATCTCTCCTGCGGAAAGCCTCCCTTTCCCTCATTTCCTCCCATTGCGCCTAAATGCAAAAGCAAGGTGGCAAAAATGATAATGCCGTCCCTTTGCGGGGCATCTTTCCCCTTGCTCTCTGTGCAGCCGATGTGGAAATTGCATCTGTGACTGACCTGGGGACCCCCGGACCAAACTGTAAGCAGCGGTCACGAACAATAGGGTAGAGGGTCCCTCCGTGTGTCCCACGGTTGTCATGCTAGAGCCTTACTGAGGCTTTGCAACTGATTCTGCATGGCCTGCATCTTCCGCGTGTATCAGTGAGGATGAGAAACACCAGCCGTGGCAGAATTTTACCCCTGCATTGGCCCACTGTGAGCTACTGCATGAACTGCAGGTTGATGGCGAATCTGGCCCCAGACCTCACGATGGCGATACAGGGCTGGATTCTTCTTTACACAACAGCCCCTTTACATGGCCCTGAAAGCGTAAAAATTGTACGGGCCAGAGGAGCTTGAAGGGGTCAGGCTGTAAATGAGATTCGGGCCTTCTGGGTGGTCTCATCTGCACCACTTGCTTTTCATCTCTTATACCCGCTTCTTACTCTGAGGAGCCCTTACACCTCACAGTCACTCTCTATTTAGACTCAAGGAGCCCCTCAGCAGACTTCGATCCCCCCTCAAAAAATGCCAGCACTTAGCTGTCGCTTGTGGAAAAAGAATAAAGCAATTGTTCTGTTGCAAAGAGCTCAGAAAAACCCCAGCGGGGCACAACGGTCTTGACATTATGGATTCCTCTTTGAAATGTCTGGGCTTTGCGTGCGAAGCACATGCCCGTAGCCGCATCCCAAACAGTGCTAATGCTGCACGGCACCCTGCGGCACCCTTAAAAGGATCTTGAGGCGCCCTGGTTGAGGATCGCCGCGCTAGCATCGCCATCCTTGTCACAGGATGCTCGGTCTCTTTAAAGGAGCTCAGGCTGAGCAGTGCCACGGCTGCTTCGGCTGTGCGGATGGGGCCAAAACCAAGCCCTAAAAACCTGAAATGATTGAGCGTGGCGTTTGCAAAGGAGGTGGGGTGGAAAGCGCAAATAAACAAACGGCTCGGCTCCAAACTAAAGAGCTACTGGATTTAATCTGACAGGGTCTGGGATGCTTCATTTGACACAGACTGGCAGCAGTCTGGTGATTGGCAAGCGGTTGGGATAATGGCTCTCTGGATTGTCATAACATTGCAAGATCATCTGCAGAGCAGCCCAGCCAGTCGGGGAGCAGAGGAGCAGGCTGTGTTAGACGGTTGCAAAAATGAAATCACTCGAGCTAACGAGACTGGTCCCTCAGGTCGGGGAGGGGAGGAACGCTACAAGGACCCAGAGCAACATTTCCCCCGTCAAGCTTCTGAACCCTGTTCTTTTTTTGATCTCTGTAGATTTAATCTGCGATAGCAGCCTCTTGTCTGTGCGAGTTTAGCTTCTTGTGGTTGCCAAAGAAGCAGGGTTATAGGGTCCTCAGTGGCATCAAGCGCAGGGGAGGCCGGACCCGATCTGTAAGGTCCCTTCCAGCCTCTAACATCAATAAAACTATGAAGTCCAGCTTCTCCTCCCCAGGCACAGGGGAGGGATTGAAGGAGCAGTGTAGGTAAAACAACAGGTGCCCAGTGCTTGCAGGAGGACACAAAGTGAGACTATGTGCCACAATGCCACAGGGCAGCTGGACATGAGCAAAGGGGCACGTGCTTTGGGAAGCAGGCAAGGTTTGCTCGGTTCTTGCCTCGGCATTCATGAGTTTGGCTGCGTCCTTCAATCCACCACGTGCCGAGCGAGCGATCCCTGCATGGAAAATGGAGATAATACTGTCCTACCTTGCAGGACTGTTGGGAGCCCCAAATCCATTTATTTTCCAGTGCTCGGGTACTACGGTGCTCGCAGCCCCGTAAGCACCCAGCAAGGCGGAGAGTGGTTCATCCGGCCCACTCATCTCTCCCTGGCCCCGGCTCGCCCCAGCTGCGTCAGCGGAAGCTTTTGGCGCCTCATTTTTCCTCTCCTCTGTAATATAGGGATGCTGCTACTTATCTCCTTTGGAAAGTGTTTTGCAATCGGAGGGCTCAGAATAGCTGGTGTTATTATTAACATCATCCCCTTATGTTCCGGCTGCGGCGCCTGACTTGTTATGCACGGTGCAGCCTTGTGCTGAAGTCATTACGTTTGAGCTGTTGGGCTTCAACTGTTCGATGTGTTTAGGCTGCTGTGCTCAGGAGCTGGATCTGACTCGCTGCTGCGCTATTTTCCTCCCGCGCGCGCAGCTTCGGGCCCGCGGGCTTACAATTACCCTGTGCTATCCGAGTTGGTTTTGGGGGGGCGCTTCTGGTGCGACTGTTGTTTGCCTCTTGTGCTCGGCCCCGTGGGTCAGCAGCGCGCTGTCTGCCGTGCCCGAGACGTCATCCCGCTCGAGCGCTGGTGGCTTGTAATTTCCCCCCTCTGCTTTTGGCTGTGCTGCAGAAGCAGTCGCTCGGGATTTGGGCCGTCGGCGCGGAGTGGTCGTGCGCTTGGTGTGTTGTCCAAGCTGTGTTGATATTGCGCGTGCCTCTCAGATGGCTGTGCTTGGTTTAAAAAAAAAAAAGGTTATGCCTAGTTCTGGAGTACAGTCACTTCGGTCACAAGACCAGACGTTGCAAAATGAGCCAGTAACCAAGTTCCTTGTACTCGCGTCTACACTGCTATTGCCCGAGCGTGTTTTGGAGTAAGAACAAACTGCCGCTGAGTGATGCCCAGCTCGGCAGCTTTACTGATAACTACATCTACTTTAGCAAGGAAAATGAAGGCCTTTTGGCATTTCAGTTATTTGTGTTGTTGGCACCATCCCTGCATCTCATTGGCGCAGGGGGGAAAAGCAAGCTGAGCAATGGCCAGTGCAATACAGAAGACGACCTTCTGCGCTGGGCCGGTTGGGTCTCGTTACACAACACTGCTTATGGGAATACTTCTGCATCCCCTTCCTTCCATTGCTTTCCCCTCGGATCAAAGCCCTCTGCTAAGTGAATGGGAGTCAGTTGGAAGTGTTTAGAAAAAAATCCAACCCCCCCCCAGCACCAGTTCCTTGTACTTGAAGAAAAATAAATAAAAAAATAAAGGGCAGCTGGTGCAACCTACAACCCCAGTTGCTAAAACTGGCATCATCTGTTATTTCACATCCTTTTGCAAAATGTTCCATTTTATCGGAGCTAAAAACAGCTTTTCTCTGCTGGAAACATGCAAATATCATTCCTTCATAAAGGCGCCACCAGATGGGAACTTAATAACTGTAGACTCTGGTTCTCGGTGCCTGAAGTTGTGCAAAAACTTTGAAAATTCTTGTTTGTTCCTGATGGTTCGAATCCGTTTCTGTACGCTGGCTCCTGGCGTGGAGCCGAGCTGTTTTAATGCAAAGGCTGTTTCACCATCCCAGGATCAAGGAACCAGGGTTGAATGACTGGGGGGTCTTTGGTTCCCAGTCCGTGGGCCTTCTAGCGCGGAGGAAATCTGCATGGCAAAACTGCTTGGTGTAAATTGTTTTTAAGGTGAGCCAGTGTGGGCAGATAATCTCTGAAAGGTGCTTGGTAGAGTGCCCTTTTTCTCTGTGTTTTTATTTGCCCTGCTGTCCATGATATGTGTGTGTGTGTGTGCGTGTGTTTATATAAGTATATGTGCATATAGGTATAGGTGTATATATGTATATGTGTATATATATGTATATGTATGTGTAGGTACAGGTATATATATGTATATATATGTATATGTGCGTATAGGTATATATATGTATACGTGTATATATATATGTATATGTGCGTATAGGTATGGATAGTATATATATGTGTGTGTATATGTATATGTGCATATCTATGTATATGTGTGTATATGCTTATATATATGTATATCAGTATATCTAGGAGGGGCAAGACTTTATAAGAATTTTACGGAGAGGCTAAATGGCTATGCGACGGGAAAAAAAGAGAGAGAAAAAAGAGCTCCAGAGGAAGATGGACAGCAAAAGACAAAGCAAGAATGATGTCCTCATATGTTCGAGACAATTTAAGCAGGGGAATACAGAAGCCAGATGTAGCCGGCGAAATAAATTCTTCATGGCTCCATTTATAACAAGTACCAGTCTTTGCAATGAAGTGAGATAAAAAGAAGAGTCTGGGCAGCCTTCAAACTTTAACTGTAGCATTCCTGCAATGAACTCAGGCTTTTGAGCACGGCTCGTGCTTGGCTTTGTGCGTGAGCTGCCTTCAATCAGGTCCTACAAGGCCTTTCCACAATGGTCCATCCGCAAAGGCCTGACCCTCTCCTGCACTGCACTCGTGGTTTAACTCTCCTCTGCCTGGTGCCCTCGCTCACCTCTCTTCCAAGTGCATGCAAGCTGGATGTATGAAGTGCTACTCTCCCGATCTGGAAGGGGATGTGCAGCTGCCCCCTGCCCTCGCTTTGCGTGAGGAACTCGCACAACCTCCATGAGCTGCGGTTCCCCAGCTGCAAAAGCGAGAAGAGCCAACTTTCCTGCTTGTCTCCTCTCTTTGGATTTCAAGCTCTTTGGGGCAGGGGCTGCCAACTGACTCTAGGCATGCGCTTGGCTGACTCCACCGGGTCCTGATTTCAGCAAGGGCTTGTACGAGCCACTTTGTAAGGAAAAATGAGCAATAATAGCAACCTGCTAACAGTGATGCCCCAAGTGCACATCAAGGGACACGCTTACATGTTAGCTAAGTTTGGATCACATTCTTTTAAAAGTCGTCTCTCATTTTTTGCAGTCGATACTTCTTGAATCCAGTGGGACCAGGAAAGGCTGAAAAATGCACCTCCTTCTTTGCCTGTCCTGTCCAGTCACTTACTCCATTGCAAACTGGAAGAAACTCCACTGAGTTGTATCCGGCTCGTTGCACAGGTGTCCATGAGATCAGCATCCAGCTTGCCCTCTTCGCATATAGCGCTACGTAAGTCTTTGCAATCAGCTCCAATCTTCTGAACAGTACGGTATCTATTGAAAATGCATAGGGAGTTTCAGATTCAGCGATCACCCAGGTTATACCTTTCCGTTTAAGTATAAATGATAGTCTTTAACTAAATGCACCAGAGTGCTGGTGCATCTATCACTGGTTGCATTACATATGAAAGGCCCCTGTTGAGGACTGTGCAGCTGGGAGGGTTGGTACAGTGCAGCAGAGCCTTCTGCCCATTTCAATCCAGCCCAAGACGGTAATAAATGGGAGGCAAAATGAGATGGTGATCTCATCCCATTTCCTAATAGAGAAGTGTCCACACTGCAGAGCGACCACTACAGTTGTTATTTGCAGCCCAAGGAGTCAGATCAACATCTGCTCTTGGAGAGCAGACTTCCCTCGCATCCAAAGAAGTGGGCTTTTCTCTGTCTGTTGGCTGGGTACGTTGGCACTGCCCAGGAGCTGCCTAATACGGAGGTAAACAGAGGGCTTGCCTATGCCATGTCCATGGTGGGTCCCAGGGAGGATGATCTGAGCACAGCCCACCTTCCCAGATCCACTGATATGCTCCAGGGCTGGAAGTGCACCAGCGAGGTTTCTCAGGACCCGTGCCTCGCGCCCACTCTCAGCCCCTCGGTCTCCAACAGGCATCAGAGCAGGCATGAACTCAGAGCAAGTCTTGCTGGCGAACGTCTAGATGTGCAGCATTTCAGACTCAGGTGGGCATGGCGTGCTTAGTCCCATCCTCCTCGCACATGGATGTGCCCTCGCACACGGCATTCTTCACGAGTGCAAAACCTGGTGAAAGTCCAAGGGTTAAACTGTAAGTGGATGCAGCTCCCATAAAGGAGAGCTGCATTTGCATAAATCAGCTGAACTGCCTGATGATGACTCACATCCCAGGGATCCATGTCTTTTCCCCAGCAAGTAACCGAGGATCAGGAACACTGAATTAACATCATCCCTTGCGGGTGTTGTTAAGGGGTATCCAGCAACATAAAATTTTAGAAGCCAACATGGATGCATCGCAGGGTGATTTGGAGTCAGTGACAGTCTTACTGTGGACGTCAACGGGCTTTAGCTAGAGCCTCGATAGCAAAAAAAGCGGTGCAGATTTTGTGGAGTGAAATAAAGGAATGCGGGCTATTTCTGCTCCGTGACATTAGAAGAAACGAACTGGAGGAAACAAGTCCATGGAGAAGATCGCTTGTAATCTCAAATCATTCTTTAGCCAGGCGTTGGAGCGGGGGAGAAAGCAAAACTATTGGAGTGAAAGCACCATCAACGCTGCTTTCTAAAGAGCTGAGGTTTGGGGTAACCAAGGATCCTTTTGCAAGACTGGGGAACAAAGACACGACCATAGTGAGGCAGCCCTGGGACCCCCAAACCTAGCATCTCCTCAGTGACAGTGGCCAATGCCAGCTGCTTCAGAGGCAGGTGCAAGAAACTCAGTAGTAGCCAGCTATGGAATAACTTGCCCCCAAAGACGTTTCCTCCTAGCTGGGGGCTGCTTAATGCTCAGAAGCACAAAGACAGCGGGAACTGAAGGTGCTCCTCTGAGAAATAGCTTGGTCTGCAATATTTGGTCAGGGCAGATTTAACAGAACTTTTCAAATATTGCACGGGGGATCCTCCGCTTTCAGGCTGCTCCGATGGGCAATTCAGGAGGCCTGACAAATAATGGACAGTGGAAGCTTCAACTCCTTCTGGAAAGGAAGAGCCTTTACCAGCAAACCAATTTGTCCAGATAATGAGGAGCCCATGATGCATTCTCCGGAGACTAATCTACGGCACGAGCCTCCCTGCAGCAGCTAAATACACATTAAACATCTCTGAAGAACTAGCAGTGCCAACATCATAGAGGGGAAGAGGGGAACCGTTGAATACTTGCATCAAATGTTTTCCAGATGAATTTCCCAGTGATCAGATTCAATCGACTGTGAAGCTTCGTAGGGAGAGATGCCCTCCGTGCACGAACTGAAAACAGCAATCCAGGAAACGCACCCATCTTTATGCCGTGGGCATGTGAACAGGTTTGCCCCGAGACAGGGCACCACGTGGCAAATGCCTGGAGGTGGCTACCTTGGCTGTGCATGAATGAACAGCTGCCTTAGGAGGATGCTTACCTTGCCCCAGGAAGAAAAATGACCCTGGATTGGAATCGGGGTAAATTTTCCAGGGTTAGGACACTTCGGTTCAAGGGGTTGGGTCACATGAAGTTAATTTTTTTCCCTTCAGGGCTGCTGGGTTTTCCCAGGTTATCCCATCCGTGCCCTTAGGTAAAAGAAACATATTTCACCTTTATCCTTCCACTATTATTGTCTATAAACTATGTGGATACCTTTGTGTTTCTCCGTAGCAAAATGATGCAGCCCTCATCTGATTCACAGATGAACTGTTAACATACTGGGAGGACTGAACCCTTATTGCACAATCAGACCGGGACTTCCAGGGTGGCTCAAACCCTAACTCCAACTAACCCGGTGTCCCATCTCCAGCAGTAACCAGGCCACGCTTGACCGAGGTCCTCTGCAATGAGACACTGCGCAGCATGGGTAGGATCACACCCATGACCAACAGCCTCGGTGGAGAATTCAGCTGAATCCTCCTACGGCCCAAGACCCGGCATGGTGCAGATCTGGCTCAGAGTTATAGAAAATGAGGGTTAAAGGGACCTCAGGGGGTCACATCTAGTCCAACCTCCTGCTCAAAGCAGGACCAGCCCCAACTACATCATCCCAGCCGAGGCTTCATCGAGCCGGGTCTTAAAAACCTCCAGGGATGGAGAGTCCACCACTTCTCTGGGTAACCTGGTCCAGACATCTCCGCTGGGTGGGAGGCAGAGTCTGCCCTTGTCATTTAGCATCCTCAGTGGTGGGTCACTATCTGCTCCTGGGACCATTAAATTGGATGCTAAAACTTCCCCTTCCACTCTGGCTAGCAGAGCTCTTTCAGTTATGAGGATCTCAGATTAGCAAAATCTACACGGATCACGGAGATGCTGCTCAGAGCTCAATAATAAAAGTTGAGTTCCCTGCTAGAATAAAAGATTTACCCAAAGAACGTGGCCTGCCTATGTCTTTAGACCAACATGACTACCACCTACACCCCACACAGAAAGATAGCACTGTTTTTTATCTCTCGATGCACTTTCCATTGTACTCTGAAGCTGAGAACATGACTCCTCTTGGATGCATCCTTATGAATGCAATCCTTCACAGTGCTCATCCGAGGGTTTCTGTCCCCGGGCCTGCACCTCTGGAGCTCAATAAACAGCTTCTTTAAAAAAATAAAATAATCCCAGGCACTCAGTCTCACCTTGGCTCATGCCTTTTACTGCTCCCCCCTCCCCTTGCTCCTGATAATCCCTTGAAGCTGCTGTACACCCGCAGTCACAGCTTTTCAGCTGGTTTGTGCCACATTTTATGCCTCTAGGGAGATCCATGCTATTAGAAAAAAGAGGTCATTCCAGGGAGCTGAAAGGGAGCAAATGCCAGACCCGAATTCAGCAGCACATATAAAAAGATGCTCAACTTGCAGCACGTGCTTTGGCCCATCACACTCGTATGCCTATGTAAAAATAAATCACTTGCTAAGTGTTTTGCTGAACTTAAAGGCTTTGCAGAATATTTGTCCATGCAATGCACACTTGGGCTGTGGGACACACTGAGGGAAAGAGCTTATCAGGTTTCCAAAAGTGGGTCCGGTATTTTTTGGATAATGAGAACATCTAGCATCACAAAGACGAATAAAAAGCAAACGAGGGCTATAAGCCCTGCTGCTTACCCATTTATGCCAGCAAATGGGCCAAATCAGACATTGCAATAGCCTCAGTATGATTTATTTATGATTCTTCTTCTTGAGGTACCACCTAGATGCCCTATCTATGATGAGGCTCCCGTGGTGCTTGGCTTTGTACACACAGGGCGCTCCCCTCCCTGCCACCCCACAATCTGTAATAGAGAAAGGGTGGAAGAGGATACAGGTGAATTGACTTGCTCAAGGTCGTGCAGCAGGGAATATGACTCAGGTCCCCTGACTCCTAGCCCGGTGGTTTCTCCATCGCCCCACGCATCCTTTGATTGGCACAGAGAGAGGGACAATGAAACGACAGCCTTTTGCCTCGCAATTCCTATCCTAACAGTGAGTTTTCATTCTAGCCTATAAAGGCATTTTAAAGCAGCTTCGCCGTATTTATTTGCCTTCAAGGAAGAAAGTATTTGGTGTTTGTTTAAGTGTCTTTATTAGACCTGAAACAAATACTGCGTCATTTAACTCGGAGGCTTTTGTTGCTGGTATCAGTCGTGTTCGGCAAATCACAGACTCGAGACCGCATCTAACCCCTAATAAGCAAGCAAACTGTTATTCGTCCACCTCCCCGCTTCCCCCCAGCTGCTGTTATCTCTGTGTGAAGCTGGGAATTGGAAGAAAGAATGACCCAGTGATTGTCTAAATCAGCCCGGCTCTAATTTACTGGAATATGGTTTGAGCAGCTAATGTAGCACCTACTGAGAGCGAGATGGAGCTATCACCAGGACTTCTGTAGGCTAGGAACATTCACTTAAATGGCATTGTCTGGCTGCAGCTCACTGGAGGGGC
This sequence comes from Gavialis gangeticus, assembly GCF_001723915.1. Taxonomy (NCBI): domain Eukaryota; kingdom Metazoa; phylum Chordata; order Crocodylia; family Gavialidae; genus Gavialis; species Gavialis gangeticus. Next base: position 10,412,693 of record NW_017729018.1, on the reverse strand, counting down.
TGCTGTACCGCAGAGAGCAGTTAACCCTTGGAGTGGGAAATTAGGTCAAAAGAACTAAGCTTTCAACTGCAATTGGAAAAGTTAACTTTTCACAGAAAACTGGGCGGCCTGTTTGCTTGTGTTGGCTTGCAGTCAGCCTCGTGCAGCAAATAGGAAGAGTGCAGGTAAAGACACAAGAGCAAAGGTCTCCTGGAGGGACCCAGGATACGGCGTCAGCTTGATTCCAACTTTCTTAGCACAGCCCCAGCTCGATGTCCGCTTCCTGGGGCTGGAGGAAGCCGCGGATCTCTCCCTAGACCAGAACAATGCTCGTATGCTTAATGTACTAGACCAATGATCCTCAATCGGGGCTCCATGGCACCCTGGGGTGCCTGGAGACCTTTCGAGGATGCCGTGGGGTGCCTCGCAATGTTAGCACTGTTAGGCGTGCAAGCACGATTCACAAGACTCGTGATTTCGCACATTCTGACCAGCTGGGTCTGTCTGAGTCCTTTATAACAGAAGGACTGTTTTATTTCTTCTCTGTAGTCAAAAAAGAAGTGAAAGCAAAGAGCTGGCATTTTCCAAAAGGTGCTTTGAGTCTACCGAGGTGCTGAGTCTAACAAGGCTGAAAACTACTGTACAAAATTAAGACTTAGAAAGAGAAGTGGGTGCAATTCTGGACCCTGGTATAGACTCCCGGTTAGACTTCAAGCCAGTCACTTAATCTCTGGCCTTCAGTTCTTCACCTATAGCAGGGGTGGGCAAAATGCAGCCTGCAGGGCCCCTAAAACATTTAGAAAATTCATATTTGTCTGCCCTGGCTGCCTGTCACACGGCCCTCGATGGCTTGCCAAAACTCAGCAAGCGGCCCTCTGCCCAAAATAATTGCCCGCCCCGACCAATAGGTAATATTCCTCCGTTGCCTATTGAGAGTATGAATCATTGATGCACAAACTGGCTCCTACCATGTGCACGTACAGCACCTGACACAGTCGGGCTCCAATACTTGTTTGGGCATTTAGATGCTTTTGTGACATACCTTGTAAAATGGCTGAATGAAAGGTCATTTCAAGGTAGTACTGACCCAGTCCTCACTGAGCAACCTTGTCTGACATTCATGAAATCTTGTTGTTTTAGGGTCTAGTATAAAACCACTTCATTATAAGGTCTGATAATGGTCCTTTTCAGATGCAGATCTCAGAATACTTAGTCTCAACAATTCCCATTTTATAGATGTGGAAACTGAGGCATGGAGAAAGTACAGGAAGTGACTTGCACAAGATCTCCCAGTGAGTCAATACTGTGGCCCAATGCACTTGTCTTTAAATTGCACTTCAGTAACAGGAAGCCCAGGGAGCCAGGGGCTCCTACTACTTGCAGGGATACCCCCAGGTGGGGATATAGGTCTGGGCCCCTAGGGCAGACGGGCAGTGCAACCCCGAACGTGGCAGTGAGAGGAGCTCCTGCCAGCTCAGGCTGGTGAAGAGTGGGAACTGGAGGCCAGGGACTCCCAGGACTAAGACAGCCAGAGAGTGGGGAGGTGGCTGGGCCACGATACAATGGCCCCAAGGGTGAGACTTTGAGTTTGAAGTGGCTGCTTGTATTTTTTGTTCTACTTTAAACTGGAGGACCAGATGTGGCTGATAGAGGTTGATCAGAGGCCACAGGGGTGCCACGGGGACCCAGCATACAGCCTGTTCAAGGTCTGGGACCCAGGGGGCTGTGTAAGACAGAAGCCCGAATACTTTAGAGGGAGGTAGAAGAGATGATAGCCTTGCCCTGGGTCAGGACTGCCAGGAGGGCTGAGCTGAACTGAGAGCAGCTTTGTCCTGTGTGACAAGTTCAAGCCACAGGGATGGGCATGATGCCTCCTGGTGGCTGTGTGGCTCCTACCCAGCTCTGGCTCCAATGCTGCCCTCTCTGAACTGCTCTCCTGCCATGCCTTGTTGTTACTGAGGTTAAGTAAGGGAGGCCTTAGAGTGACCCTGAGCCTGATCAGCTCCTCAACAGGTCCCTCCTGGACCCCACTAGTCTCAATCCAGCTCTTACGCTAAACAGGCCCTCTCAGCCTGGGTGTACCTTATGGGCAAATTGCATGGCTCCTTTCCTTCCCTACACCACACCCCAACCCCCACAGGTTTTAGCACTTCAGTTGTTAGTTGCTCTTAGCCCCTCCTGGGACTCTCTGACCCTCTGGGTCTCTCTGCCCTCTTTCTCTGGGCCCTCAGGCCCTTGGCCCCATCACGCAGTCCCTCTCGGGAACAGCAGACCCTCTAATGACCCACTCCAACTCTCCCTGGCTGGCAGGTCCTCTGTTCTGTTCCCTGGCTCAGTCCCTTCTCTGGGCTGGGGAGCCCTCTATACCCCACTCACTCCTTTCTCTGGGCTGGTTTGCTCTGTTCCCTTGCCCACTATAGCTTGCTCAGCCCCTTCTTCAGGCTGGTTTGCTCTGTTCCCTTGCCTGCTATACCCAGCTCAGCCCCTTCTCTGGGCTGGGGGACCCTCTGTATCCCCACTCAGCCCCTTCTCTGGGCTAGGAAATTCTCTGTAGCCCTTGAGCTTGTTTCCATCAGGGCTCAAGGCTTGTAACTCAAGCAACAATACCAACATAAAACAAAGGTCCCTTGCTTGCATCAACCCTTTCTTTTCTGCCCCAGGTAATATTCTCCAGTTCTCAGGCCTGCAGAGTCATCCTGCTTCCCCTAATTTATTCTGCAGAGAACTCCTCTCCTCGGGCTCTCAGGGCTAGGCTACCTGACCAGTTCAGACACTTGGCTTGCCTAGCCCCAGCCTGGCCCTCTTCTGGTCAGGTCAGCCCCAGTCAGCCCCCCTACACCACCTGGAAGCTGCCTCTTGGGCAGCCTCTCCCCTTAAAATGGCAAGTGCACCCCAATGCCCTGCTACACCCTGTGTCAGGGACTCCGGGGGGGGCTGGGACAAGGACGAGATAGGGCTGAGGAGCCCAGAGACACAGAAAGGCCTGAGGCTGAGAGAGCTGGACCTGAATCAGTGGGCCAGGGCCGGGAAGTCTGCAGCCAGAGTAAGGGAGGGCTAAAGCCAGGAGGGTTGAAGCTTCAAAAAAAGGACTAACTGTGGACAGAGCAACTTCTGAGAGGGATGGGTGTGGATGGAGGGGTGGAATGACGCCGAGAATTTAGCCTTTAAGGAAATTTGGGCCAGCCAGGTTGGAAGCCCCAAGGCCAAGAGACTGTGGGCCAAAAAGGGAGAGCTGGAATCCAAAATTTAGATGGGCTTGTCTCTGTAGGCTGTGAGCTCTTTCCCTTTGGGGAGCTGAAGTTATTAGCAGCAATCCTTCTGCTCCCCAAAAATTGGCAATGGGGGATGTTACCTTCCTCCCCAGAACATAGACTCATCCAAGTTTCAGGGTGCTTTTAAGCCTAGAAAACCAAAAGGTGCAATCCCAGTCCTGCTGAAGTCAATGACAGGATTTCCATTGATTTTGATGACTCCGGCGCTTGATCTCAAGTCCTCTAAGCCTTAGAGCCTTTTCCCACGCACAGGAATTATTGACTTCAATGAGAGGTTTGCCCAAGAAGGAATTCAATAAAGATTTGGATCAAAGGACATATGAATTTCAGCTCAGTGGCACATCCAGAGTCCAGTACTCGGCTGCTCGAGAGAAAGCTGGACGAATCCCCATAGAAAGCAGGTACCTGTCAAAGCTTGCTGCTTTCTTTCTGAGCCCCCCATCAGTTAGGGGCTGATTTATTCTCTAGCGCAAGGGCTCCGATTCCTTACACAGAAGGTTTATAGTCCTTCCACATGTATAAAACTGGGGTTTGCCTATACTTTCCCAACCCAAGGTGAGTTAGCATACCACTGCACCGCACACCAGGCTGCGTTTGAGCATCCCGACCTTCCCGCGCAAAGGGGCTGTTCAGTCTTTTCTGAGAATTAGCTGCAGGTAACGTTCCTGCGCTCACTGTTAACAAAGAGCAAATGGCAACACAAGGATGTAACACTTTCAGAGTTAACTTTTAATAGCTGGCGCTTAATCTCCTCCAGAGCTGGAGCTCCAGATTAAGCTATTTGTAATCCTTTTACCTTGCAATGCACCAGGTTGTGTGGAGGCACCACGTAACCTTCCAGTTTAAACCTCCCCTTCCAGCAAACTCAGACGCTGCTCCTATTAGCCTTTGCCATCTAGGGAAGGATGAGCTATTACTTATCTATACGCCACATCAGGTAAGGGCTTCACTTTGTGCGGCTCCAGCTCCCAGTCTGAGATTTCTCAGTCCACTTTGCAACTCTCCTCATTGCCATCAGTTTGGACCTGGAAACTTCAGCTTTTCCCTGGACCCCCAACCTGGGAGGATCCCAACCCTGTGGATTCACGACAGATCAGTCTCACACTGGTTCAGAAGGCATAGACCCACTTCTCAAGCTGGGATAATGGGGGACATTGTGCCTACTGGGACCAGTGGCAGGAACAGCTGGCCAGTTTCTGGCTCATACAAGCTCCTTCTGTGCTCCATTTAAAAGCAATTTGCACCTTTACTCCTAATTTCACTTAACGTAAGTATTCTCAACACTTAATTTAAGTATTTTCAACACACCTGTTTCTTTCTCAGATGACTCCTTTAGGCCTCTTTTTTAAAACTCCAGATATGGACCTACCTTTCAAGGACCTTGTAAGGTCCCTTCCACCAGGCTCTGGAGGCTGCACTGGTTCACTTGGAGGTTCAGCCTGTTTCAAACTACTGGGGCTTTCCTTTCTTCCTTTTGACTCTCTGAAGTCTGTGAGAGGCAGGCACTTTTGATGCTCATCATCACCATTCCTGGACCTTTTTGTCCTCTTTCAGTATACTTCTCATTTGGTTCCTGGCACGATGTCCCGGCTAGAATGACGTGGTCCAGCTACCATCAGCCCAGATCTGCAGCCTCGCAGCTTCCCAACAGTGTAACCTGACGGGGCCAACTGACTGTAGCATAATTCCTTTTTATCCTCCTGAAGCCTGCAGCAGGAGCCAACTAGTGAGTCAAAAACAACTAGAAACGAAGCCTTAATTATTCATCCACTCAAAGGTACAAAGAAGATGGGGCAAAGGCTAAAGACCATGAAGATTTCACCCAGTCCATGCAAACTTTGGCATGTTTTATCTAGTAGTTACCTGCAGCCCTGGGCTAGAGGAAGCACAATGCCCTGCTCGTGGTGGGTTCTCTGTGCATCTCCTTGTGTATCTATCAGCTCTCCCTGGCACACCTAGGGTACCCCCCTTCTCCAGGGCTGCAGCCGGGAGGTTGCCTGATGACCCCTTGGGTTCTTGGTCTGGGATGACCCTCACCAGTCCCACTGGATCCAGCCTGGAGGAGTCTCTTCGGTGCATGGTCACTGTCTATTGCCCGGTGCAGACTTGAGGTCCCTCTTGATAGACTCCAGGTACCTCTTGGAAAATACCAACTCTTTACTGTCACTTGTTTTTCTGACTACAGGAAACTAATACAACAATTCTTCTGTTGCAAAGGTCACAACAGGCCAGAATATTTTTAATGCTCAGGATTCCTGTTTGAAAGCTCTGGGTTTATCTTGTGAATTGTGTTATTGTACTAACATTGCCTGGCACCCCACAACGCCCTTGAAAGGCTCGCTGGACCACCCCAGGGTGAATCACTGGGATTAGTGGGGGGTTTTCCTTGCAACCCTCTTAATTTGCCCCTATGCAATTAGACAGTATAACATCACACACGTAACTTAAGGAGCCTTTGATATTTATGAAATGTGACATAACTACCACGTTCCCCACCTTGCGTCCATAAGCCTGTAGGCACGTTAGACTATCTTTTCTATCGTTTTTCAATTACTCTGTTCCATGGGGATCATATAGCACTGTCCAGCCTAAATACATTATTGAGGTACCTCGCTGCTACACTGATAGGCCCATAAAGGGACCTATATCAAGATAGATCAGTGCACTGATACAGCCTACAAATCCATGTAGACCAGCCCAAGAAACTACAGGCAATCTGAGAACAGAGTACAAGATGGGGGCCTTAACTGCAAAACACCTTGCAAACATAGGCTGGGTACAGAAATTCAAAAAGCCCAAGGAAGAACCGATCTAAGTTACGTGGTTTTCTGTAAGCGGTGTTGTTTAAATCAGTAATGAACAGAACACATGTTCATCCTTTGATGGGGGGCGAATCTTAGACCGGGTTCTGCTACTTTTAAACCAGCACATGTGTGTTGAACTCCTCTTGTAAGTGTAGGCTGGTTTTCGATCACTTATACCAGTAAAAGTATATAATGTCTGTATCTGGCCCTAGTTTCCTTGTTGTTTTGCTTGCATGCACTTGTGCGCATGTGCGCATGCATGCACACACACACACACACACACACGCATGCACATGCACGCACACACAAAGACTTCAGAGAATGCATCTACACAAGACACTATGCATTAGTCTAATAGCACTACACAGTAGCATAGCGGTTAAAGACCGTGCCAGCAGCCTACTGTACAGTGTTATTAGGCTAATGCACAGTAAGTGTCACTAAATAACTGTGCGCCGGTGCTATTGTGCAGTAACTCTAGTTACTGTGCGTTTACTTAGTACTTCATTAAGCAAGAACTAAACTAAATGTGCAATAACTAAGGTGCATTAATGAATGTGTAGACATGCCCAGACAAAACTTTTTCCATTTATCAGTCTAGCCAGCGGGCAAACACAACAGCCTTCTCCCCTGATAGCTCCTGCCTGGTGTGCTAAGCCAGCTTTGCAATGAATCAGAGAGGATCTAATATCAGCAACTGCCCAGCCAGTTCCACTCTACAAAGCCATCGTCTCCTCCAGCAAAAATCCATCACTTGTGAATAAATAAGTAACAATGCGTAATTTTAGTTGGGATGTTACTTTAAAAAAAAGTCTATACTAATTCTCTCAGGAAATAATGATTTTCTGTTATTAAATAATGTAAAATGATTGAGGTGATTCATAAAGCATTTGTATTAACACTAATGGATCCGTGATTAATTTTTTCTTTATTTTATTATTACAAAACTCATCTCCATCCCTTCCCCAACCCCCCCATCACGTCTCCATTCTCAAGGGAAGTAATCAAGTCTTCACTTGAATGTTTCATTATTTGAAAGGCTTCGCATCACAATATGATAATGGGACAGTTTCATAATTATGATTTAAAAAAAAAAAAATCAGAGAGTGAGCAAGAGAACTCGAGAGAAAGGTTTCCAAAGGCTTTTGTCTTTTTCAGTCACCCAGAAAGGAAACAATTTGTTGAAAAACAATAAACGAGAGGAGAGTTTCCATGTAATGTTATTCCCAGGGCTACATCTCAGAAATCCCTTCGTGCTATATTCCCCGTTCTCATTGCTTCTTGTGACTATAGCTTGCACCTCACTTCCTGACCGCTGTGCATGTCTCTCCTTCACTATGCTTTCCCAGCCCCACTCCAGTCCAATCCAGCCACTGAAGTGTAAGGATGGAAAGTTGCAACACTTGGATCCTCTTCCCAGCTCTGCCACTGGCTTGCTTTGAGGCAAGTCATTCTGCCAATCTGTGCCTCTGTTTCTGCATCTGTAACGAATGTGGCTTACACATCCCTTTGTAAAGTGTGCTTGGAATAAAGCACTGAGCGTTATTATTTCTGTCCTAAAGGTGGCTGCAAGATTGCTCTGTGGATTTAAAATTCTGCACTCGCTGGCAGTTTTGTTGTGAAGCAGAAGTGACCTTTGAGATCCTGCAGCATCTCAACTGCTGCAGACATGACCAGTACTAATGATTATTATTATTATTTCTGCCAGAGCTGGGCTAAAATATTGCCAGATGTTGCTAGAGCTATGTCAAACTGGCAAGAAATTATATATATAATATATAATGATATATATATAATATATAATGATATATATATAATGATATATTTCTTTGCTGGGATTATGAAGAGGCAGGAATTTTTGGCTGGAAATAATCAGGAAAATGAAAGCCCCTTTTGCCAGAGGGGAAAAGAGGGGGAGCAGCCAGCAAAACAGCTGCTTTGCAGACACAATCCACTTCTTCTGCAGACAGAAGTTACACATAAACTGGACTAAATCATTAGAAACGGGTCTAAACCTGTAACAGAACAGAAGTTCAGTGCACATAAACCAGTATGAAACTGGTTTAAGAGAAACCTGATTGAATGTAGTATCCGACTTCACTGATTTGGGTCAAACCCATTTATGAAACTTCTGTCCCAGGGTTTAAATCAT
>NW_017729018.1:10396462-10399486 GCF_001723915.1 Gavialis gangeticus | reverse complement strand
GGCGGCTAGAGTCTGGAACCAGCTTCCAAGTGAGGTGGTGCAGGCTCCCACCCTGGGGGTTTTTAAGAGGAGGTTGGATGACCACCTTACTGGAGTCATTTGACCCCAGTACTCTTTCCTGCCGTGGCAGGGGGTCGGACTAGATGATCTGCTCAGGTCCCTTCCGACCCTAGAAACTATGAAACTATAACTATGATATGGGTCAAACCCATTTATGAAACTTTCGTCCCAGGGGACTTCTGTACTTGGGAAAGCAACTATAGCTCACCCTGTCCCAGTCTAAATTCTCCTAGGTTGGAGGGTGAAGAGGACGCAAGACTCCCGGGTTCCCTTTCCAGATTTGGTAGCCACTCACTATTGCAGCCACGGGCAGCTTTGATCAGCTGCCCCCTTCCTCAGTTTCCCTGCTGCTTTACTAGAATTAAAAAATAACCCCTCCCCCCATAAAATAAATATTTGCTTTTTGGAAGGACATGCGGGGAGGTGTGTTAGGAGACGTGCAGATGACAGCTGCTGGGGAAGACAAAGCACGGTGACAAAAGATGCTGCTGCTCTCCCTTATGGGGCACCACATTACTACCAGGGAGATGTCACCACCCTGTAGCTAACCAGGCACTTCCCTCCAAGATGCTCCATAAACTGGATCCCAGCATGTTTCGAGCCCCACAATGCCTCCTGGTCCGGCGAGGTCCGAATGAACGGTTGATTGCTCAGGTTCCCTGTCCCTTGCTCCAGAAGCAACCCCTGCACCTTGCGCTCTTCCCATCAGACCCCATAACAGGCTGCCTGCGTGGCCTGTTGGTGCCTCGCCTGGCCTCTGCTCCTGCGCCCACCCGGTAGACAGTGCTCTCTGTTTTGCTGCCAAGAGACTCCTTGGTGGCCTTCTCTAGACAAGCTCTGTAGTGTCTGCGCAGACAAAAGGGCTGGCTGCTGGGTGCAGGCATCTCCCCAATAAATCAGCGCTCATGGAAAAGCAGCCAGGCTCCCAGGTGATTCTCCTTAAGTTCCCATGCATCCAGAAGGGTTGGCTTCTCGTGAACGGCCAGACAATTTGGCTTATGTTACGGGGACTATAACATCGGCAAACCCAGCTCAAGGGTCCCCTCCCTCCCAGGAGCCTTCAGCTTCAGGCTGAGCATCCTAAGCTCTCACCGCTGCAGGGAAAGGCAAGCTTGGACTAAAAGGTCAGCTCCGACGCTTGAGGGAGTTCTGGTCCTGGTTCACTTTCAGGCGTATTGGAGCGGCCATTTGGCGTGCTTTCCTCCTTCCCAGCGCTGGGTACTCAGCATTTTGAAAACAGTTTTACCCCAGAGCGTGAGTGTATCATGATCTTCATCCTATGTGGAAACTGAGGCACGGTGGCTTCGTGACAGCCATGGTGACGGCAGGATCAGGATCAGGACCTGAATCACTTGCTCTGCACATGCATAAGCAACTGCTCAAAGTGCAAGGCTCTGGATAGTCAGGCACCATCAGGCTTGGAAAGGGATCTAAACCCACCTGCCTCAGGGCACAAGGCAACCTGTTCCCAACGAGGGCCAGAAGGAAACCCTCCCTCTGGGCAGGACGTCGCACGAGTGCCGACTCGACGCCGGGGCTCTCGCACAAGCAGCTGGTGCCGGCCGCTGCCAGAGGCAGGAAACCGGCCGAGATGAATCTTGGGTCTGGTCCAAAGTGGCAATTCCAACGTTTCTATTAAGGAGCCACAGAAGGGTCTGTTTCTGACGAGAAGATAAAATAAAAATGCTGGCTTGTTGGCTTGTGATAAATCCTCCCCTAGACACATTCCTCAGGCTCCGTCTCAGCAGAGGATAATGGTATAAAAAGACTGTGTCCTTTTCTCTGGTGATTTAAATACAGCGAAACAATGGCCCGGTATCAACATAAAGCTGTTAGAAGAATAAACTGACTGTGCACCTTCCCTACAGATCCTCCAGGGTGAAATCAGTTTAGATTGATGTGCGATAAAGGCACAAACCTGTTGCCTGAATGGAAAGGCTGCTGGTGTAATCGGCACCGTAGCTGTTATCAGACCTGTTAGACAAATAAAGCTGTGAAGTGCAGACGCGGCTCCTGAAGCACACGCCGCTTGCAAGGCACGCTGAGCTTCTTACGGAATAGCTGATAAAGGAACATGGCTGTTTGAATGAACAGGGAGCCAAAGCTGGGCCTGGAAGAGGAGGCGTGGGAAATGCCCGGTGGTCTTTCCCGCGGCCCCTTCCCCCTGCCGACTCCTTGCACCGGCGCTGGCTCAGGGACGAGCCCTGCCCTCACGTGCAGGATTCACATGAGTCTGCACGCCCGCCGCCGAAGGGGATCAAGAATGAGAAGTTGGTGCGACAGCCCAAAATTGCTCCTGGCGAGCTAAACGTGTCCAGGCTGGCAGTCAGGGCTTGATTTTTGGAAGTGCTCAGCACCCAAAGTTGAAGATCAAACTTGAGGTGGTTCTGGTGGCCACCCGAAAACAGAGCCAGAGGTCTGGTTTGAAAACGCTGGCTTCGGGAAACAGCTGAGGCTCCACCAGGAGAATTTGCAGCCTCAGTGGGTGGATTAGTTGTGATAATGCTCTCAGTTGACTCTACGTACAAGCTGTGCTGAAACAACCTGGTTAGCCTGTCTTTCATGCCCAAACCCAGACTGCTTGTTTCTCTCACTTGTCTGTTATCTTCCAGACTGTAAGCAATTCGGCACCATCATTCACTACGTGGATGCACAGCCCCTAGTGCAGCAAGGCCTGATAGAGGCCGTTCGGCGACAGCACGGTAACAACAGCTGGACCAGGTAGTCTCAGCAAAGAAGCAACTGGTCCTGCTTGGCTCAACGCCTCGTTAGACAATCAACTGCATTTTGCATCCAGGCCAATGGATTGGGGTTATGGGATGAGACTAGGGCAGGGGTTTTCAACCTTTTCAGGCTCAAAGCAACCCTGGATAGCCCCAAGGCACCGCCGGGAAAATGCCAACTCTTAGCTATTGCTCTTTGCCTACAGAAGAGAATAATAGAGCCGTTTTTCTCTTGCAAGGA
>NW_017729018.1:10385319-10391462 GCF_001723915.1 Gavialis gangeticus | reverse complement strand
GGACCAGGTAGTCTCAGCAAAGAAGCAACTGGTCCTGCTTGGCTCAACGCCTCGTTAGACAATCAACTGCATTTTGCATCCAGGCCAATGGATTGGGGTTATGGGATGAGACTAGGGCAGGGGTTTTCAACCTTTTCAGGCTCAAAGCAACCCTGGATAGCCCCAAGGCACCGCCGGGAAAATGCCAACTCTTAGCTATTGCTCTTTGCCTACAGAAGAGAATAATAGAGCCGTTTTTCTCTTGCAAGGAATTCAGAAAGACTCCGTTTCTATTTGAACTCTCGGTGTTGCCCTTGTGAATCATGTCTGCACATGTGCAAACACGGTGTGGCACCCCACCACACCCTTGAAAGGCTCTCAAGGCACCCCAGGGTGCTGGGACCCGCTGGTTCAGAATCAGTGGACTAGGAGTTAGGAGATATGGGTTTTATTCCCAGATTGGTGTGACCTTGGACAGGTCAGTTGAAGTTTATCTACCCTGAAGTCATATGGCGGCCCATTTAAACATGAAGTCATAGAAAATGAGGGTGGAAGGGACCTCAGGGGGTCACATCTAGTCCAACCCCCTGCTCCAAGCAGGACCAGTCCCAACCACATCATCCCAGCCAAGATCATCCCGTCCCAATTAGCTTTGATCCTGCCTGCTCAGATCTCATTAGCCATGTAAAAGCAGCAGCAGGGGCTTCGGTGCAGGCTCCACAAGCTCACCCAGGCCCCTGGCATCGCCGTCGGGCAGCTCGCCTGCGCTGAAGTTCACGGCCACCCAAGCGAGCGACATTAGAGCTAGCCCACGTGTGCCTACACAGGCTGCAGTGTGGACATATCCTTAATCCCTCTGTGCCCTGTCTTCCCCATTTGTGAAATGGGGAAAATAACTCTGCCTCGTGTATTTTTAAGACCGTAAGCTACGGCAAAGCTTCAGACAGGGCCTAGCACAATGGGAGCCAGAGGGGCTCGTGGTTGACAGAGTCGTACAAATAACTCCTCATTATAACAACGCCAGGCCTGATGCACTCCTCACGCTGACTATACCAGTGGTACCCCCTGGATACTACTGGGATTCCTTCTGATTTACACCAGTTTGAGTGAGGAGGAGCCTGGCTCCCCTCTACTGTATTTCTTTAGGGAACAGCAATTTTACTGCAGTGTTTTTGGGGGGTTAACCCCCCCCCCATTTGTTCGGCTGCCCCTGACAAGGAGAATTTTTCATGCCCCGCAGTTCAAACACGCACCTATTGGAAAGATGTCCGGCTTCGAAGGATGCTTAATCTTATTTGAAAAGGTATCATTAGAAAAACACACACACAGAGTCTCATTAGAGATTGAGCTCCTCTTCTGCCAAAAAAAGGATTGATTTATACAGTGCCGAGGAGAGGAAAGCATGCGAACGTTGTGTTTGTGCGCCGGCGTGTGTGTAGGAGGGAGGTATTGAACTACTCGAGATCTGTGAAATTTGGGGCCCCGGTTCCATTTTTGGAACCGGATTTGATGAGATTTCTCCCTGTCACTGCACTGAAGTGAGCTTTTAATCACCCAATGCAGAGACAGCCACAACTGACAGCGTGTCTCCCCATCCCAGGAGAAGGAGGGGGGGTGGGGGGGAAGAAATGAATAATTCAAATGATAATTAGCAGCATAATTATTCCTGTTTTTAAAGTAACCTACAGGACAAAACATCAGTGAGTGAGTCACTGGCAAGGCATAAACAGAGACAGCTTGGAAGACGCAGCCGTCGGAAAGGGGCCTGTATTGCCCGGCTACAAAGGAGGTCCTTCGTCCTCTGCTTTCACGCTGGCACTGGGAATCCCTGAAGACGGTGGCCCATGGCATCACCAAAATTGCACGTATGCTTGAGCGCTCGCCTACGAGAGGAAAGGGAAGTGCAGAGAACAGGTGGCAGGGCCCTGGGGAAGAGACTAAAGAAGGGGAAGCACTGCCCCAACCTTTTATCCTTGGCGACATATCCAACGCAGCCAAGACCTATTAGTGCGGAGGGATGCTTAGGACAGCCACTAATGCTGTTCAGTTGAATTCTGCCACAGACTTCTTGTGTGAGCCTGGGCAAGTCACTTGATTTCTGTGCACCGCCTAAAACGGCGAGCATAATCCTTCCTTACTCCGGCTTGGACTAGGAAACATTTGGGGGGGGCACGTGGCACAAAGGAGGCAAGCCAGGGGTGGCGGAGAGGTAGCGCCGGACGAGAGCAGCACTGCCAGCGACAGACAAGAGGGTGCTACGTTTTGGTACGGGATATGGGAAACCTGCAAGTCCAGGAATAATTACGCCCCAGTCAAAGGCTTTGGAGGTCATGAGCAGGCACCACGGACATGGGGGAGGCCGAAGCTTTGCAAATGATACGCCTGCAGCCCCTATCAGCCATTTGAGTGCGCCCTGCCCAAAAGCTGGGGGGGCCGGCTGCTTTATAAAAGCTAGTGCCTAATATGTGATGCTTTTCACTACATCTCCAAACACTTCACAAATGAGCTCTCGTACCCCATCTAATAAGAGGGCAAACTTTCTCAGGGTCACCCAGCAGGCCAATGGCAGGGAGGAGCAAAACCCAGATTATTTGAGACCCTAGCCCAGGGCTGTATCCACGAAAGTGCATCGCCTCTCTGTGATCAGTGGAGACATATGATGCTGCACCCTGAAGTCCACTTCAGCAGTGCCACCTGCTATCTCTGCCATGGTGCTATCTGGACCCTCAAGGAGTTAGGCTGTCCCCTGGCTTCTCAAAACCCACCTTTATAAACAGCTCCGAGACCACTGGGCAGCAGCCCAGGATGGAGAGCAGGCTGTGTAACGCGAGTGGTAAAGAAAGATGTCTTTAATTTACTTGGTAATTATCAATATGGAAGCAGATCTGACCTTGAATTTTAATGGTGCTGTTATAATAGAAAATTGCTTGCAGATGAAGAGGAGATGATCAGAAGAACCTGGGGGAAGGGTGGGATGCCGCAGATACTCGCCTGCTTTTCCAGACCCCGGGCACCCTGGCACCTCTGGGAGGCTGCACTCCTTTCATGCCATCCTGATGGCGTCCGGGGGAAATATCGTGGGACTGCAACAGCTTATTGCAGGCGGTCTGTATTGAGGCAGTGGCAGTGGGAATGACTGTGAGACCCTGGATGTGTGTCCCGATCCTTGGAGTGCTGCTATTATGAAGACCCAGATGCGCTCTCATATAGTTGGGTTTCCAATGCCATTTTGGTGCCACCAGGCGACCTACAGAAAAGCCTCCCCGATGTCCATCCATAGGTATCTGACCCCATCTAGACAATGTCAGCAGCAGGTCTCCAGGAGGAAGGAGCTGAGGACGTCCCATGCGCTGAAGCCCATTCGACATCCTCCAGAGACAGGAATCGGCCCATCAGGCTTCTCGGAGCTGCTGAATCCACACGCAGTGCTCTGTGCCCCACGTCCTGGGGGCAAAGCCCTTCCTGAGCCCGGTCACTAGCGAGTTCGAGACTTGGGAGGAAGGTTGTAACTGGGTACCTGGCCACAGGCGGTCGCATGTGATGCTAGTCACATCACCATCTTGTGCACTAATGGCTGCAGAAAGCTAGGCCCAGGACAGAAGCTAGACCATCTTTACTGCCCAGCCACCACCGTGACCATCCTTATTTGCAGTACTGCTCTGAAACGTGCTAGGTGATGTCCTGATACTAGACGCAAACCCCGATCAAGGAGCTGATCTGTTTGGTCGGCGGTGTCTCTTTAAATTAATAATTTTTTTTGGTTGGGGGTAAAAAAAAATAAAAAAATCCTTCTTATAAAATTGACCAACTGAAATTATATAGCAGCTGTTAACACTGGCATCTTGATTTGCTGCGTCAATTGTATTTGGTTTAATCTCATTCCCACAACGCTGAAAATATTTGACTCATCTATTTTTTGTTGATAGAGAACCACTTTGACAGTTATCCTGTTGCCTGTTAATAAATATCCGCACCTCCTATAATCAATCATAAAACAAATCAAATTGCCTTTTTGCTTTTTATTTGACCTTAATCCTCACAGATCTTTCCGTTTTATTGAATTGATTCACGTAGTAGCAGAAGTGGGAGGGAGAAAGGAAGCGATCGCGGCTGTCTGCACGTCTGTGGCACAGCCCAGAGGGCACAGCTGGCAAAAGGGGGTGCTGCCACTAACTTGCCGCATGGCCTTGGGCACGTCACTTTGCCTCTCTGCGTATGCTTCCCCTCCCACTTTCAGCTGACATAGGTTGTAAGCCCTTTGGGGCAGAGACTGCCTCTCGCTGGGCGCATCTACACACTCATTAATGCAATTTTGCTAATGTGCATTAAATTTAGTACACTGTAAGGTACTAGAAAAGGGCACATTAGCCTATTTTAATGTGCATTAGCTGAAGAGCACGGGGTTTTTTTGTGATGCTTTAATGTGCATTAAACTAGGCTAATGCACAGTAAAGCACACATGTAGATGTATCTGTAAAGGCCTAGAACAATGCATCCCTGATCTCCGCTGTCTCAGTTTTGCTGTAGTAAGAATCCTTGGTGTTACTTTTTTTATTTCAAATACCCCTCTACATAAAAGCGCAGAGCATCTCATGGCATCTGCACAGGAACCCACACTCTGTCAAAGCCAAAGCACCTTCCAGTCCAGTACCTTGCCTCCGGCAGGGGCCAATGCAAGAGATTTCAGGGGAAATGTCAAAGCCCCAGGAAATGGAGAGCTCAGGATCTCTCTGCACCAAGTTAGGGATTGCCAAGGTGTCCCGCCTGGCACCTGCTACCCTCAGGATTGAGCGGAATCGCTGGGGCCACTGCAAATGGATACAAGCTATAGGACAGAGAAGAAATGATTTGCATCCCATCCATTTAGGAGCATCTGAAGGGCTCTAGCATGTTTCTCTGCTCCCCTGGCCCTCATGGGACTTTAAATGAGGGTTGGGAGGGACCTCAGGGGGTCACATCTAGCCCAACCCCCTGCTCAAGGCAGGACCAGCCTCAACTACATCATCCCAGCCAAGGCTTTGTCCAGCTAGGTCTTAAACACCGCCAAGGGTGGAGAATTCACACCAGTGCTTTGCTACACACCTAGTGAGAGAGTTTTTCCTAATATCCAACCTCAACTTCCCTCGCTGCAACTTGAGCCCATTGCTCCTTGGGTCATCTGCCATCACTGAGACGAGTCCAGCTCCGTCCTCTTTGCAACCCCCCTTTGGAAGAGCCCAGGGTGGCCGGGGCACAGGTCAGTTCTGGCCATGCCTTCTCACATGCCCGTCTCACCCTTAAAATGCCCCTGAACGAGGCAATGCAGACTGGTGGAGCCGGCTCTATACCGAGGCTCAGGTGCCCCAGGTGAGCCCTGCTGTGCCAGCCTAGCTGGCGTTGGGGCAAACTGGGACCATACAGGCACTTGGCCACCTTTCCCCAGCTTTATATTCCATCCACTTGCCTACGAGCACTGCTCTCTGCTCCTCCATCCCCAGTAGAATAGGATTAAACATGTAAAAAAAAAATCCTGCAGTAAAAAGGATAAAAGCAAGAGAAGCGACTTTGTCCTTTGGTACCGACAACACCGGGCCCCTGCTGGCTGGAAACCCTGAAGAGAGCTAAAGTATCTTTATCATTATTGAGCTGCAAATGGCATCTGCTTTGCCCGCCGCTGCTCGTGTGGGACGGCCTCTTTTACAGAGCAAGGAGGGAACAGTGGGGCAGAGAATTAAAATATAGGATACAAATTGGAATCAGTGGGAGGTGAGGGGGCATTCAGCTTAGCCGGCGGATGCCCAGTGTGTTCCCTATTTATGCTCTACCGACAACTTTGCTTTCAAGCAGCTCACAGAAAAATAACATCTCACGTTGGCCCCAGCAGCTCCTGCGCGATCCGACAGCAGAGGAGGCTGAAATGCCTTAGGTCAGCGCAGTGATGTAAAAGCCCATCTGGAGCCCTGAATTACCTGCGTTAGTTCCCGTTGCTTTATCTAGCGAGGCTGGCTGCTCTTGCAGATAAAGCGCTGGATGCAGGGGAGAGGCAGCAGCGAGTGGATGCAATTCCTACCTCTGCTACAGACTCCCAGTCTAACCTTGGGCAAGTCACCGGCTCTCTTTGTGCCTCCGGTTCCCATCAGTCACCTCGTTGCAATGGTTGCTCTTTGATGTGGGGATAGCAGCTG
>NW_017729018.1:10379383-10380319 GCF_001723915.1 Gavialis gangeticus | reverse complement strand
TTCCCATCAGTCACCTCGTTGCAATGGTTGCTCTTTGATGCGGGGATAGCAGCTGGCGCACTGGGGCCCTGGGCTCAGCACAGAGCCGTGGGCATAGGGCTACCTCCTCAATCAGAGGAGGTAGCCCTACGTGTCCGGTTCTGGGCACTGCACTTTAAGAAGGACGTGGCCTGCCTGGAGAGGGTTCAGAGGAGGGCCACCCACTTGGTTGGAGGGCAACAGGGCAGGCCCTTTAATATGGGGTCACCTTGGTGGGTCTGGCGCTGGACCCTGCTGAAGCTGATGCCCCTGGACCTTGGAAAGAGGCACTACGGTGCTGAGGGGCATTTGGGAGGCTGCTCTTAATACATCTTCAATGCCGAGGGCTCAAGCCTTGCCAGTCCTTGGTGGAGGGGACGATTCACAATCAACCTGGCAGCAGAAGTCTCCCTTTTAGTGTCTCATGGCAGAGAAGCAGCAGAGCTCTCACGCACTGAACATAAAAGGGCAGCTTCACCGCGGCTGGTGGACACGGACGGCCCCTGGGGCTCTGCCCGGCTCTCTAGCTATTAGCCTACACTGGGTGCCAAATCCTTATCCGGGCCTTGAGTCTAAAAAGTTTGAGAACCGCTGCATTAAAGGGTGCGAGGCACTTGGATACTACAGTCATAGGGACTAGGCTTATCCTTATCCTGGCCCGCAGCTGGCCATAATGAAAAAGATAGCTCTTGATCTCTAGGTTTCCCCAGGAAAGGGCACAATCCTGTGTTCGTCTCCTTCAGGAAACTGCTGTCATCTGCACACACCGGCTTGCGATCAGACCTGAACCCGGGCGGGTCTCGCAAGCGCGGGAGGCTCCGCTCTCCACTGGGCCTGGTGTGATCTTGGGAGACCACCAGCACCGAGCCGGAGTCGTCCCTCGTGGGCTGTACCCCACGCTCTCAGCTTCTCACGGCT
>NW_017729018.1:10366718-10374383 GCF_001723915.1 Gavialis gangeticus | reverse complement strand
GCACAATCCTGTGTTCGTCTCCTTCAGGAAACTGCTGTCATCTGCACACACCGGCTTGCGATCAGACCTGAACCCGGGCGGGTCTCGCAAGCGCGGGAGGCTCCACTCTCCACTGGGCCTGGTGTGATCTTGGGAGACCACCAGCACCGAGCCAGAGTCGTCCCTCGTGGGCTGTACCCCACGCTCTCAGCTTCTCATGGCTGCAGGGCAGAGGGCAGGCATGGGTACGAGGCATGGGCAGCAAGGCAAGAGAAGGAAAGCTCCGGGGCGGAGAGCCTGCAAAATCCACTCCCGCCCTGTCGACATGCCACCCCTGCTCTTGCTCTTGCCCACTGGCTGCGCTTTGCTTGCTGTCAGTAATTGTCTTGAGTCCATTAAAAGACACTGAGGAATATCAGCTGCTCCCAGGAGCTGCCAGACCCCGGCGGATGTTAGCAGAACATCTCCTGGGCGGCGGGTGATTAGCTTTGCTGACAGCTGTCTTGAGTGGATTTGATGGATGGTGCCTCAGTCTGCCTCAACTTCGGAGTCTATCATGTGTCTCAGAAGCTCCAGCAGGCACCGGCGCTCGCTAAGGACGAGCTCCACTCCTGCCTGCAGCTCCGGGGCTCGAGACAAGTCAGGGAGTGACGGTTAAGACCAAGGAAGTAATTTAGAGAGCCAGCGCCTAACGAGGGGCGATTCCAGGAAGCCGTGGCTCTCCCGGAGAACCAGCAACTTGCACTCCAGAGGACGGCCTTAATTTTCCCTTTGGTTTTGCTCTCTCACGAAGGAATCTTCCCATCTCCTATGGGGAAGGAGGGGTTCGCGGCCTCTATGAGAGCTCAACCCCCAGCATGCCCAATCTCTGTATCCATCAGATGCACACACGCAATATGCAGATCGCACTCAGCTGCCATGTAGAAAACCAGTTGCTATGTAACTCAAACACACACACAATTAGCTGATGGAAGCATTGCTGTAATATCAATCATACATCCACACGGCATATGGATTGCTTACACGATACACACTCAATGTGCCGATCACACACAGTGGATGGAGACACAATCGTTGTGCATGCACACCAAGGCACAAGGCATCCTGCAACCTCAGTGAAGAGTGTGAATAGGGCTCCTAACACTTTCTGCAGGGGCTGGCAATTATTTCGGGCGGAGGGCCGCTTACTGAGTTTTGGCAAGCCATCGAGGGCCTAATGGCAAGCAGCCAGGGGCGGATAAATATTAATTTTCTAAATTTGTTAGGGACCTCTTGGGCCAGATAGAATGGCTTGGTGGGCTGCATCCAGCCCGCGGGCCGCGTTTTACCCACCCCTGTATGCCTTGTGCACTTACATCAACGCACAAGGCACATCAAGACCACCTGCGTATACAATTAGCATACGAAAACTCCACCATCATACACATTACATACACTCTTCATATATAAACAGACAGCATATAGATGCACAATGACTATCCAGGCACTTGTATTCATGATTACTATATAGACACAGTATTATATCAATCGCACGTGCAAACCATGCAGTGATCTAGATTACACTCCTACATATAGGGACCTGGAGTGGGAACCTGGGTTCTTCATTAGGTCCCTTATCCTCTGTGCGGATGAGCCACTGGCAGGCAAATTGTTCACTCACAGCCACAAGACCAGCCTTCAGTAAGAGGACAAGGCGGACATTATTTTGCAGCAGGACCTAGTGCCTTATAGCGGAGTGGGTATAGCTACAGCCCCGCATCTGGAGGCCCATCAGCCACGGAGGCAATGAAGGGAGGTGTCCGGCTGCCTGTTGCCCCCGCCATTTGAGGGCCCTCTTCCAACCATCAATACTAGCCTCTTGCCTTTGTTTCCTATGAGCACTTCCCACTTGGGGAGTGCCACCGAGCAGATTATGGACAGCGGCAAATATGCCAGATACTGGAGATCTCCAAAGGCCCCTGCAACCTGGTACTCTCCCAAGTGATGCCCCCACCACCAGTCCCCTTTACAGAGCCTTCCTTTGCACCTGCTGAAGCTCTGCTGTTTCCATCTCTCTCCCTTTCATTAGGTTAATTGGCCACTGCGTTACCCAGGGAAATCTTGCCCTGATTGTCAGCTCAAAATCTCCGATGCCGTGCTGCCAAAAGTTCCCAGGAACGCAGTGAAGCCGGGAAGGGTTTCTAACCTGTCATCGAAGCAGCGGCAGAAGGGAACAGGAACTCTGCAGCCTCTAATTGCTCTTTGCACAGTAGCACCTTGTTTACCTGGCTAATTTGGGGCCATCAAATCCCTGACTTCAATGAGCATTTGCTGCCAGCGGATGACAGTGGTGAAGTTTGCTCCTCGGGGAGGTGAAGCTGGAGAAGCTTTGGGGTGGCTTCCAAGCTGTCTCCAAGCCAGGCCTGAACCCTGCCCTTTCTTTGAAAGTCCTTTCATTACTAGCTCGTTTGCTGGTTTTAATCGGCCTCCTTGTGTCCTACTAAGGAGGTATCATAACTCGCCTGCTACGGGCTTGGAAACAGCTACAGGCAATGAGGGAACTGGGAGTAGACACCAGGCATCCTCAGTCCAAAGCCAAGTGTCAAACCCTCAAGACCAGGCGGTTTTGCTAAAGGAAGTGGCTATGTCCACTGAATGGCCATGGAAGAGGAGTGGGATAACACAGCAGGGAAGGTAAAGGCACTTCCCCTTCCTACAGGCTGCAAAACCCAGATCAAAGTCTATGACGCAGCTCAAATTCAATCAGCTAGCATCCCCTCCTCCCCAGCAAAAAATCTCCAGTCTCAAAATCTCACTCTTCTTTCCCAAGAAACACACAGCAGACATCAGATCAGGATGGAGGAGCATCCCTTAATCTTTCAGGGCTGTAAACCATGGTGGAGTATTTCCGACAACTTGGGGTTTCGGCTCTTCGTAGGTTAATTTATCTGGCCACATACTTTGCATGTATTGCACTTGAAACTCCCTCTGGCAATAATAATAATAATAATAATAATAATAAAACCTCTCCTTTCTGCTCTGCTGTTCACAGTCAAACTTTCCCTGAGCGCTGGCAGCTGCCTCGCATGCCATTTCTGTTTGATAGCTCAGGGTTTTATTCACATAGATAATGAGTTTGGCAGGAGGTTAATAAGTGTCAACTGAAAGAGAATTTAAGAGTTGTAAAGATAAAATTGTTGCGGGTTCTTCTTCTGGTTTTTTTTTTTTGGTAATATCTCAATATTCACCTGCGCACAATGCGGGAGGCTGCTTCCTAAGTCCACAGCCTATTTCTTTGCACTGGCTTCTTTCAGTCATTGTCAATGCCTGAAAGTCCCGGTGAAAATCCCATTGCATGTAAACTCCATCTGCGGGTTTTTTTCCCCCTCCTGGATGAAGTGATTAGATTAACACAGGGAAGGGAAACAGGGCGGGGGGATGAACAAAGCAGCCTAGCTTTTCCTTCCTAGCACAATGCAGTTGGCTCAAATAGAGAATTTCCTCGCTGATGAGACAATGGTGTGGCCCTTGTGCAAAGTGCTGAGATAAAAAGGGAGACTTAGAGAAAGGCTCAGCTGGGTTTAAACATCTGCTGCTCCCCCCCCCCGCCTCCCGCCTCGTTCTTTTGAAACATTAAAGGAGCAGAATTGGGGGGCTACAAGCAAGCACAAGGTACTTCAATTGCTCATCTGACAGTTTGGGGACAGTGGCCAAGATTTCTAAAGCTGCCTAAGGGATTTAGATGCCTATATTGGCAGATTGGAAGGTGATGTTCTGGGTCTTTTAGTGACAATCTTTCTTAAGTAATAAATGTGGTATTAAGCTCACCCCAAAACCTCTCGTTGCAGCCGTGCTGTGTGCTTAGGGCTATGTCACCTCATGTCTTATTCTCAACCCTGCAGGCAAGAGAGACGGGTTCGTGGCATCTTGTCCATTGTACCTCCCCCACCTTTGCCTTACTCCAGTGCAAGGATGGAGAGCACCAAATCAGATCTCACTTGTGCCCCTTATCGACCCGCACATAACTCCATGGTTGTCAGCGAGGTCAGAGGATAAAGGGGCTCCTGCTACCCAGCGGCCCCATCTGATTGGCCAAGCAGGGTGAGATCACAGCCTTGTATTCTCCTTCCACCGATGCACAGCTGGGACCACGTTGCTGAGAAAAGCAATTCTTGGGTCAACAGCGTGAAAAATGGGTCAAGGACGGGGGTTAATGGGAAGTCTGGACATTGAGGCAGGTCCGAGGTCCACCTGAGCCAAGGGGCCCGTTGGACTAGGGTGGTTAAGGGAGGCGAGTCTAGCCACCAGCACCCACTGAATCCACAGCCTGAATGGCCAGGTACCACTCACAGCTGGGAAAGGGGGTGAGGTGGAGAAGACGGGGACCCTACACTGCCCTCCATCCATCAGCTACAGTTCAAGGAGCTACGTTCTGTGAATCCCTGAGTCAAGACATTGAGTTTAGGATTAGGAAAGATTTTTTTATTTTCCCATGGGGCACAGGAGGTTGATCCATCAAATCCGTTGCACGGTCTACATTGGGACACCGCACCCCACCACCCGGTAGATCCATTCCAGTCCACATTGGGACACCGTACCCCAGCGCACACATCTGACACAGACGGGCAGAGCCTCTACTAACACCAATGCAATGTGCCTTGGTATCAAGCACTGGTGCAGGCTGTAGTTCAGGATGGGTTTGCCTGGGAGCACTAGGAGCCTGCATCATAATCAGACTTGAAATCCTCTGTGCAGACCTGGCTTACGTCCTCGCGTGGGACGGCAACCCGGGGTGCTGCACGTCAGATCAACGCCGGCTGCATGGAAACACTCTTCCCTGCTAAATGATGCTTCCTGCTTCTCTGAACACTTTATCACTGACCTGGCCACCATGGTTTAAACAGGATCAATAGAATACTTAGCAAAAAGCATAATGCCATTTACCCACAGACAAATACAAATACCTGGGCCCAGAAGGAAATAAGTCCTGAAAGCTCAGTGCAACATTATCAGCGCAGAACATCACTTGGGTGGCGAGCTCTTCCCAGCAATACAGGCACTTTGTCTGTGTCCGGCTCCCTGCAAGCAGCTAATCAGCTCTGAAACACTACGTCATGGCACCAATTTCTTACTTGGTTCCAATCCATTTTCCACCCCACCCTCCCCCTAATCCTTTTAAAGTCGAACCTTTTAAGAAGGATTTGGGGTTGGGGAGGGGGACGGTGCCTTGATTCAAGTATCAGTACTTTTCTATCACATAAAACAAGCCCCTGAAGTTAAAGATTATTTACATTTTAGATGCAGTAACAACCATAATCTATTTGATTAGGCAAGGCTTGAATTAAGTACCAAATTTATCTCTTTACATTGTCAAACTTAATAGTAGTTTAAAGATAAACCTCATTGAAACACCAGCTTCCCTGCTGGGCTAATTAACACCCATTTAGGCTCTTAAACCTTTGATGGGTGTTTCTGTTCCAGAGCTTTGGCAATAGGCAATGCTGCTCTAATAAATCAGACTAAAATCTCGCCTGAACGGCACAGGCCAAGAGTCTCCCCGACCAGGTGCTAAGGGTTTCCAATGCAATAAGGGAGATAAAAGCACTGTCTTGATTAAATGCTGTGACCAGATCGGTCAGTGCTGATGCTGCTGATAGTGTGAGCTGCTTACTGGCCTTCACGTGTTTTTCACCTATTGACAGGCTTTTGCTGCAGTGAGCGTATGTATTGGGCCAGATTCATTATTTTGGGTGTTATCCAAAGCACGTCGCTGAAGCCAATGCGAGTCTTTCCACTAACATCACTGGGCTTTGGATTGGGCCCTTCTTAACTCCAGCACACACAGGAGCATGTGGGGAACGGGTCAGGAATAGCTCTCACGCACCAGTCTCCTCCAAATTAGTCTTGAAATGTGGATGAACCCAGATCTATTGGAATCAATGAAGCTGACTGGCGTAATATTGGGAAGATGCTCATTGCATTGATCCCAACAGAGCCTCGATTGATTCTCTGGACAGAGGTGAATAGAGACACCAGGACCATAGGAAATGCCTATAGGAATATATCTAATGATCATGCAGTGTGTCCAGTGGCTGGAGGGGAAAAAAACCTGCATAATGTGTTTACCTGCAAAGCATAATAAGAATTTACAATGCTTAGCCCTGGCCAACCTCCTCTAAACAGGGAGTGTGCCAGGACAATGGTAGATACTTAACTGAATTGGTATCCCGCAGGCTCAGTAAAGAGTGTGAATAAGAGCCAGCAAGCTGGGCCCAACACTTAAGCTTTTGAAAGCAAGATGCATTTGCAGGTGGAAGGATCCTGAACATAGAGGATATAAACCCTGGGCTGCACTTTGGTTTCTTTATGCTGCTAGGCGGTATGTGGATCTTCCTGCTCAAGAGTCTCCCACTACTCTCCTGCTGGCTTCCAGCATAGAAACCGGGGACGGCATAGGCCGCATCTACACATGCACTTTAATGCGCATTAGCCTATTTTATTGAGCATTAAAACATCACAAAAAAGTGCTCTTTAGCTAAAGAGCATTAAAATAGGCTAACAAGAACCTCACAATGGAGGGCGTTTTTACAAGTGCTCCGGGAATGGGGAGGGAGGGGGGAGGGCACTTTAAGTATCCCCATGCTTTAAAATGGTGATGGGGGTGTAGGAGGGTGCTCACCACATGGACTGGGCTGCAGCAGGTGGAAGAAGGGCCTGCAGGTAATGCAGCCAGGTGAAACCTTGGCGACTCATTCTTAAGGGGGAAGGTGTGTGGCGGAGCACCAGTGGGGTGCTCGCCACTTGGGAAGGTTGCAAGCTCTGGGGGAGCTTGGTGACTGAGCAGCAGGGAAACCCTTCCCCAAGAATCATTTGAAGGGGGAAGGTAGGTGTCAGAGCACTCGAGGACCATCCTGGTGAAAGGTGGGCTGGGGCGCCTAAACCCCTGCTCCCACCACCCAATGGGTTACATGATAACATTGGAGGGAGCAGTGGGGCCAGGGACATCCGTAGGGGATGCCTGAGCCCATTGCAGTGCAAGACCCCGAAGGGGAGTAGTGAAGGCCAGGTAAGCTTTGAGAAGCGCCTGAGCCGGAAAGGGTGGAAGACCCTGGAGATGAGGCCAGGTAAGCTTCGAGAAATGCCTGAGCCTGAAGGGGTGGAAGACCCTGAGAGAGAAGCAGTTGAGGCCCTGGGGAGAAGGTGTGAGTTGTGTGCCAGGCACACTGACAAGTGGCACCTGAGTCTGTGGGGGTGTTCGACCCCAGAGTATGGGGTGGAGTAGAGAGTAGCAGTGATGAAGCCCTAGGAATGAGCGGCATGAGCTGGGGCCCAGGAGTTACCTGGCTATGAGATCAGGGACAGAGTCAGCACAGCATTTTGTGAACCGCCCAGCGCTCGCTCAGATGAAGGCAGCAGGAGATGCCCAAAAGGCTGTGTGCTTGCTGGCTGGGGAGTGAAGAGTAGCAAGCCTGAGGACCCTCCAGGTGAGAACAGGGTGAATGTAGTCCCTGGGAGAGAAGAGGCAGTAGGAAGAGCACAGGTGTGCTGTGACCAGTGGGGTCCCACAAGGCTCTGTCCTAGGGCCTATACTGTTTAACATCTACATCAATGATGTGGACATTGGTGTCAGAAACGGACTGGCCAAGTTTGCCGATGACACCAAACTCCAGGGCAAAGCATCCACACCTGAGGACAGGAGGGTGATCC
>NW_017729018.1:10349701-10361718 GCF_001723915.1 Gavialis gangeticus | reverse complement strand
ATGATGTGGACCTTGGTGTCAGAAGCGGACTGGCCAAGTTCGCCGATGACACCAAACTCTGGGGTAAAGCGTCCACACCTGAGGATAGGAGGGTGATCCAGGCTGACCTTGACAGGCTCAGGAAGTGGGCAGACGAGAACCTGATGGTGTTTAACACTGAAAAATGCAAGGGAAGAAAAATCTGCAGCATGCTTATAGTCTCGGCACTGGTACGCTGGCTAGCACTACGGACAAAAAAGACTTGGGGGTCATGATTGACCACAAGATGAACATGAGCCTTCAATGTGATGCTGTGGCTAGTAAAGTGAGCAAAACGCTTGCTTGCATCCATAGATGCTTCTCAAGCAGATCCTGGGACGTCATTCTCCTGCTGTACTCGGCCTTGGTGAGGCCGCAGCTGGAGTACTGCATCCAGTTTTGGGCTCCACAATTCAAAAAGGATGTGGAGAAGCTTGAGAGGGTGCAGAGGAGAGCCACACGCATGATCAGAGGTCAGGAAAACAGACCTTATGATGAAAGGCTGAGAGCAATGGGGCTCTTCAGCCTGGAAAAGCGCAGGCTCAGGGGTGATCTGGTGGCCACCTATAAGCTTATCAGGGGTGCTCATCAGGATCTGGGGGAACAATTGTTCACCAGAGCCCACCAAGGGATGACAAGATCAAACGGTCACAAACTCCACTGTGACCAGTTAAGGCTGGACATAAGGAAGAACTTCTTCACTGTCCGAGCCCCCAGGGTTTGGAACAGACTGCCGCTGGAGGCAGTTCAAGCGCCCAATTTGAACGCCTTCAAAACACATTTGGATGCTTATCTTGCTGGGATCCTATGACCCCAGCTGACTTCCTGCCCCTGGGGTCGGGGGCTGGACTCGATGATCCTCCAGGGTCCCTTCCAGCCCAAATGTCTATGAAATCTATGAAATCTATCTATGAATGTGGCTCAGGAAGGACAGGATGAAAGAGACTGGGTGAGAGCCTGTGGAGAGTGAGGGACCTCTGTGAGACAAGTATGTCCCTAGTGGGGCACAGCGAATGAGACTCAATGCTGTGACAAGATGGGCCCAGCCTCAGGACAGAGCTTAGCACAGCTGTGAACATCTGGGAGGCTTGGGATACAGTACAGGGGTGGCTGGAGCTGCATACATAGGCCCAGAAGAACAGGGCACTCAATGGGCATCCTCCTGCCTAATTAAGATCATAATTAATTAACAGCAAGGCATGGCAGGTGAGATTGGCAGGCAGCATGCTCAGAGGCAGTGGGAGACCAGCACTGTGGCTGGCTGAGGAGCTCCCACTTCACCACAGGGTGCTTCAGCTAAAGCTCATCAAACAAACTTTAGTTAAAGCACCACCGCCGCCATTTTTAAGTGTGGGGACACTGATGCACAAGATGCAGAGGCTGGCTGGAGCGTGGTAATTACTATGCTCCAGAAGCCTCAATTAACTGAGTCTGCTTTGACGTGCTGTAATTACAGCATGCCAGACCTGCCTACTGGCTCGTGTATAGGCACCTAGATTTAGTGCACATTACCTAAAGTGCATTAACTGAACATGCAGACGTGCCCATAGAGTCATAGAGAAGTAAGGCTGGAAGGGGCTTCCAGAGGTCATCTAGTCCAACTCCCCTGTTTGAGGCAGGACCATCCCTATCCAAACCATCTCATACAACCATAATCTGAATTCTACATAAAACTACCCGCAACCCAGACACAGTGTAGACTTATCACCCTAATCTGCCACAGGTAAAGCCAGGGAGTCACGGCAGCCTGTTTCTGTCAAATCTTGTCAACATACACTCAAAAAGTCTGGGGTAGAGGGCCATGTCCCCTCCTACAGAGGAAGGGGTATCGTGGTAGTAGCTCACTGACAACCGCTCCAAAGATTGCTCTAAATTGCACTAGGCAGGCAAGGTTCTTTGTCCTTAAACCAACACAGCTACAACCAAAAACCCAGCTAAACTGCACCAGTAACTACATCCAGAATCCAGAGGGTGTAAAGGAGTCTTTAAACCAACCCTTCCTCCCTATCAACCTAGGCAATGCTGCTAAGCAGGTACAACACAGGTCCCGGATGAGACTCTTTCCCTTGTGCTAACAGAGGAGAGCTGAGGAGCGTTCAAGGGAGAGTCTAACCCTGGAATGTGCCATGAATCTGGGAGTGGGCACTTAAGAGCTTCAGGCTGGACGAGCCTGTGCCACATTTAATTAGCTCTCAGTAAAACCAGATTATTTTTAACATTAAACTAATCTCCAAAAAGGAGAACCCTCTAAATGAAAAGAGAAAGTGCAAGGCAAGGAAACCATTAATTGATTCCCTATTAATTAACCTTTGCAAACCATTCAAAAGATCTGAAAACCACTTCATCTTCAGCAAGGGCTTATCACTGGCTTTAAAAGAAGCCTCTGTTACCTTGAATCTGCAAGGTCAGGAAAAGGAAAAGACTAAACTGCCCCTTACTTGCTCTCATCAGAGCAAATTCCTCACTTTACTGGTCTGCTATAAAGCCCACTGCATTCAGGCATGCTCGTCTGAAACCAGCCCAGACTACTTTTAGCATGAGAGCTGCTTTCCTGGTGCGGGCAGAAGGACTGTTAATTATAGGCTGGTTTAGGGTTATAAGGAAGTATGGGCTGGACGAATGGATAGAAAACTGGCTGGAGCATCAGGCTCAGAGAGTAGCAATCAGTGGCTCTATGTCCAGCTGGCAGCTGGACAAGTGGAGTGCCCCAGGGGTTGGTCCTGGGGCCAGTTTTGTTCAATGACTTCATCAATGGCCTGGAAGATGGCCTAGAGCACACCCTCAGCAAGTCCGCCGATGACACCAAGCTGGGGGGAGTAGCAGATACACTGGAGGGTAGGGCTGGGATTCAGAGTGAGCTCGACAATTTGGAGAACTGGGCCAAAAGAAATCTCATGAGGTTCAACAAGGACAAGCACAGAGTCCTGTACTTAGGACAGAGCAATCCCATGCACCGGTGACTGGCTGGGCAGCAGCTCTGCAGACAAGGCCCTGGGGGGGACAGTGGGCAATAAGATGGACATGAGGCGGCAGTGTGCCCTTGTTGCCAAGAAGGCTAATGGCATCCTGGGCTGCATTGGTAGGAGTGTTGCCAGCAGATTGAGGGAAGTGATTATTCCCCTTTATTGGGCAGTGGTGAGGCCACATCAGGAGTCCTGTGTCCAGTTTGGGGCCCTCCACTGCAGACAGGATGTGGACACATTGGAGAGAGTACAGCAGAAGGGGGACAAAAATGGTTGAGGGGGTTAAGGACAGTCAGGAAAGACTGAGGGGACTGGGCTTATTTAGTCTAGAGAAGAGGAGACTAACTGGGGATTTAGTAGCAGCCTTCAACTCCCTGAGAAGGGGATCCAAAGAGGATGGAGCTGGACTGTTCTCAGTGGTGGCAGATGACCGAGCAAGGAGCAACGGTCTCAAGTTGCAGCAAGGGAGGTTTAAGTTGGATATTAGGAAGCATTTTCTCACTAGAAGGGTGGTAAAACCCTGGAACAGGTTACCCATGGAGGTGGTGGAAGCTCCATCCTTGGGGGTTTTCAAAACCCGGCTAGACAAAGCCCTGGCTGGGATGATGTAGTTGGGGCTGGCCCTGAATGGAGCAGGGGGCTGCACTAGATGTGACCCCCTGAGGTCCCCATAACCCTCGTTGTCTGTGATTCTCTAAGCTGAACTAAACTGATTCATGCCCACACTCTTCTCGTCTCCCCCAGTGCTGCCAGCTCTCATTATTTTACTGTAAGACGTGAATATTCAGAGCTTCCTTAAAACACCAGCTCCTGGAGTCATGAGATTAGGCGAGGCTCTTGGGTTTTGTTAAGAAATAGAAGTCAGTTTCTGGGTCCTCGTGGTTGCAAAGTAAAACTTGATAACGCGACTCAAGGGTCAGAAACTAGAAGACTGATAAAACCAATGCAAAATGTATCCGTGCTTGAACATCTCACATGTCCCATCAAACGTAGAAATACAGAGAAGCTGGGCTGGCGCTTTCACTGATACCCTCCTACTCATGCTGAGGGGAGGGGTTCCTATCCCAGGCACTAGATGGCACCAGGACCACCGATGCTCCTGGTGTGTGCTTTTGTATGAAAGGCTTGAGAACCAATTGAGCCAGCTTAATCTGGTTAATGACTCTAACCAGTCTGCAACCAGGGATCACCAATATTTATACCCGCCTTCTTTACAGCTTTGCACACTTCTTCCTTCTGCCTCAGACTTTGTGGCTTGTATTTTTTGTTGCCCCTCCTCAAAAGTTAGCAAGCTCCCAAGGGCACTTCTAGAGTTTCCCCTTCTCTCCTCTGCAAAGTCGGGCGTTTGTCATTTTTGGTCGCTCTCGCCATGAGAACAGGGGTCTCCGCTGTCCGCTGGACCGGTCCCGGCTAGTCTTATCGAAACATTTCAACACTCAGCAAAACACAAAGACGCCTTTTGCTATTCAAACCCTAGTAGAGAAGCCCCGTTTACTAGGCACTAACAGAATGCACCTGGCACCAAAGAGGACTACGGTTTCGGTGCCAATTTAGCATCAGTATAAAGCATTTTGGGAATACAGAACCTGGCTATACAACTTAGCTTAAGTACTAAGCACTAAAAATACAAGGTATAGACTAACAACGTAGAGCTCGAGCTACTCCAGGCTCTCAGCCAGTGAGCTGTTTCCCAGCTACACCTGGCAATTCAGCTAAAAGAAGTGGCACAGGCTATTTTTCTGCAGTTCCCAGGCACCATTTTTCACACCTTCCCAGCTCGCTCGCTCTCTTCTAGACACATCCTCTGCATTGCTGCAGTTCTCATCTCCCCCCCACAATTCACACCCATGAAGCAAAGAAAATATGTTGCCTTATGTCCCTTCCCAGGGGACTTTTCTGATAAAATTCCACATTCATCCATCAAAACTGTCTCATCAGCCTTTCCTGGAGGAAGGGAACGAGGCAGCAATACAATTGCAACGGTCCCTGGGGTAAGGACGTAGGAAAACAAAGCTTTGCAAACCCCCCCGGGCCCCAGTCACTCTTCTGCCAAACTGTCTTTGCTCACGACAGGGTGACACGTGGAGTGCCCCGGTGTGAAGCGAAGCTCCTCTCCTCCCCTTTCTGATGTCTGTAGTCTTATCTATACCTGCCTCCAGTATTTGATCTTTGCAGTAGCTCAACCGGGAACTGCTGTCTCAGTGCTTCCTCCTGTGCCCATCAAAGTCAATGGCCTATTTCCCATTAAACTTCATTGGTGCAACGGGTCAAGCTTCGACATCGTTCCTCTGTTTATACACAGGTTTGAGGGCAAAAGATTGAGACGGTCGATTTTACGGCACGCACGAGCCTCTCTCCAAAGCTGGTCTAGGCACTTGCTGAAGACCTGCGAGACGCAGGTTCAATTTGAGGCTCAGCCACAGGCTTCCTGTATGACCCAAGGCGGGGGGCTCATTTAGTCTCTCCGGGCCCCGGTTGCCCATCTCCAATATGAGACGGGTGGCACTGCACTCCATTGCTCTGGCAAGTCCCGTCTTGCTACAGCTTCAGTTGGGCTTTGACAGAAAGGCCAGGGTTTTAAGGTCTGGGCTGTGTTCACCCTGTAAGCAGCCACCAGATGCTGCCTTTGCAAATGCTCTGGATGTGCCACCTCCACCCTCTTCCAGGTCCTTACTCACTTGGCACTTGACTCTTTGTCTCCTGCAACCAGCCATCAAGATGACCCCAAAAGACCTCACCTTTGCTGGAGTCAGACTGGATTGCAGCCCAGGCCGGCTTCTGAGGCCAGCCGTGCTTTCGCTAGCCGGTCTGCGAGTTGCAGGATCTGTTAAGATGTAAAAAAGTGATCCGGGGAGAGAGATGACACATTTCAGCGCTTCATTCACATTTCTCCCTGGGCTTTGATTACGCCTGTCTCAGGCTCGCCAACTTGGAGAGCTTTCCAGATGCGGAGGTGGTAGCTGTGCAGGAGACGCGGGGCTCAAATCCAAGCTGACGCACGGGGTGCCGGCGACGGCGTGTCACTGCGTGGCGGGTGGTGTCATTCACAGGCCGAGGGGGCGGAAAGGCTGGGTTGTAGTAGGATGGCAGTATCAGAAACCTGAACCTCCTCTTCACGCACCTCCATATTTTACATCAGTCACCCGTTCTGATTTCCTCCCACCTTGCAGGAGTACATTTCCACTCTCAGTGCTTTTATTCTAATTTATGGCCCCATCCTTAAAATCTTTGCTGTGCTCTACTCTTTGAAGTGGCATATGCAGGGCCTATACGGAAGAAACAGCTGGGGGGTCTGTCTCCCTGAAGGACGAAGAACCAAGGGGTGTTTGCACACCCCTGTTAGCTTCATCTAGGTAGCAACAGCAGTGAAGATGCGGCATCATGAACGTTAGCATGTGCTAGCAATCAGGATGCAGACTCTCCAAGGACTCTGGGCACGTGCTTTGGCTGCTAACATGTGCTTACGCCAGTGTTAGCACATCTTCATTGCTCCGTTACTTGTGTCGGGTAGCAGAGGTCCGTACTGTAAGCGCATCTTCATTCTGTGTAGTAAGCATATCTGGAAGCATCATTGTCACGGTAGGAGAATCGAGGCCCTGTTGTGCTATAGACGGTGCATACCCTTAGCAAGAAATCTGCCCTGGCTCATCCCAACGGGGTGAGGGAATGAAGGTTGAGTTTACTTTTCCTAGAAAGACCTCAGAGTCAGGAGTGATGCAAGTGGCTACGGGTGCCACAATGCAAAGATCCTTTGCAGCCAGCCCTGTAAAACTGCTCTGAAAACCTGAGTAGAGAAGGCAGACAAAGGCTGGCAGAAATGAAGGGTGCTTATCTTCATTTTCTAATGGAAAACGGAGCTGCTGAGAGATTGATTTGCTCAAGACTGCATGAAAAGAGTGCTTCTCTGCTGCCCTTCTCCTTGTCTTTCTCTTACAACATGCAAAGTGAGTGCACAACTGAGCAGGAAAGCACTGATGGGAGGAGGACACACAGAACAGTGCATGGCACAACCAGGCCCATGAGATTTATGGCAGAAGGAGAACTGAATCCAGTTCTCTTGCATCCTAGTTCAAGTGCATAAGCCATTAGATCACTTTCCAGTGTCCAAATGAGCTTTATGCCTCAGGGCATGCCCCTGCATACACGATCAGGCGTGTGCCAAATTGTCCCGGGTGGGGTAGGGGAGGCTGGGGGCTTCCTGGGGTGGCAGCAGCATCGATCCAGCCACGCGGAGCCTGGCCAAGAGCCAGAATGTGACTCTGGATGGCCAGGCTCCGTTTCTGGCAATGCATGCTGTGCCACGTGCTCCACGCCACTTTTTCGAGGGCAGACAGGTTTTTTTGCTACTCAGGTGCAAATTAGCAGCATGGCAAATGGAGGCACGTGCACCACATGCACTTTGTGGCACCTCAAAAAGCTTTGAGGTGCCTCATGCCACACGTGCCCGCTCATCTGGATGTGCTCCCAGTGTCCTCTTTAGCACAGGTGTAATTCTACCGAGTGGAAGTGCTGAAGGAAACAGGCTGTGCCAGCTACATCTGCTGACAGTAAAAATGCCAGTGCCACGTCTGCAGTACTGTTCCCACTGCAGGTCTTGCACCCATGGTTTCTCGCACAAAGGGAGGCTTCACAAAGTATAACAGACAACAGAAGCCGACTAAGACACTTCAGAAGCGTCCATGTGATTCCTGCCTCAGGCACGAACACACGTGCTCCCATACCAAGCATAACCATTACGTGAGCACTGCGTTCAGTCATACGTTTCATAATTTGCTTTTCATTGGAAACAAGGGCTAGACACAATTATTCAATTAGGGAAACAGCAACAGTGCTACATGAGTTATCTAGCCAGACAGCACAGTCCACGCTGTGAATTTTACTCTTGCCGTTCCCTTTGGGGGTGAAATATGGTGCAGATCACAAGCCCGTACTCCAGCATCAGGACTTTTGTGTAGCGATGTGCTGGGACAGCATCTTAGCTGAGATCTTAGGGGTTGAACCAGCTCCCCTAGTGCTGGAAGGAGAAATCTCTGCAGCTGGTGGTTCATACTCCCTGTGGATCATTGCGGGAAGAACGACCCAACCAGAGATTTACACCCCCCCTT
Source organism: Gavialis gangeticus (assembly GCF_001723915.1). Classification (NCBI taxonomy): domain Eukaryota; kingdom Metazoa; phylum Chordata; order Crocodylia; family Gavialidae; genus Gavialis; species Gavialis gangeticus. The sequence continues at coordinate 10,353,632 of NW_017729018.1, read as the reverse complement.
ACCGCTGGCCCTGTCTGCACAGGGATGAATTTCACCCATAGCAAATACTCCATTTATCCTTCTCTTAGTTTCCATCCCAGCAAATATCAAGTGTTCTGGTGTTTGGGGAAAGCAAACAAGCACCGACAATCCAGAAGACGCTTTGGGATTCAAACAACCATCCCTGGAATGGTTCCTCTACCCCGCGCTCTTGCAGCTCTGCTCGCGGTGACCTCTCCTGGTGCTTATTTTCCAAAAATAACACAATAGGAATTTTTCACCAATAAGATAATTGCTGCAGAACAGAATTCAGATTCATGCAAACACCTGAGCAGTCCCAAGCACTGGCTATGCATACAGATGAAGGCAGAGAAAGGAGGGAGGCAAGGAAGTTTGCAATGAGATGCAGCGGCTCTGAAGCAGCCAGATGTCCTGGGACTAAAGCTCTTTATGAAGCTCGGGGGTCCTCCGGGTGGGGAAAAGGGACTTCACTGATTTCCGGCTCGCTCAGAGTTTGGCATCAAACCCCCCAAAAAGCGATCTCAGAGCAAAATTCCATTATTTAGATTATCACTTATTACTTCTAATGCGGCAGGCATGAAGCAATGCTTTCCTTGGGTGGGTCGTGTTCAGGCACGGAGCAGAAGGAAAGTCCCTGGCTACAGTTCAAGGAATCCCATCAGATTCACTCAGTCTTGAATGAAGGAGGCGGTTCAAGCACCCACTTTGAACGTCAAGACACATTTGGATGTTTACCATGCTGGGATCCTATGATCCCTGCTGACTTCCTGCCCTGTGGGGCAGGGGGCTGGACTTGATGCCCTTCGGGGTCCCTTCTGGCCCAAATGTCTATGAAATCTATGAAAATCTATGAAACGTGAAGCCATTGAGATAGGATCACCCGTCCTCCAGCTGGGGCTCCTTCCGAAGTCGACAAGTGAGCTGAGGTTTCCTAATGAAAGCTCGGGATCAGGAGAGGTGCATGTGGCTGGGGATGCCAGGATGCAAAGACCAGCAGTCTGAGCTGGACAGGAGCGGATGAACATCTGCAGAGCTTGAAGAAGACCCTTTCCTGATCTGATTTTTGGATTCCAGAACGTATAATGCAACCCCCTTGAAGCTATGGGGCAGGTGGAGTTTGCATGCAGATCCCAAGCCATGAGCCCTTCGCATCAGCTTGCCTCCCCCTGCCTCCTGCATGGATGTGGAAGAGAGGGGAAAAGGAGCGGAGCATCTCCTCTACACCCCTTACTTCTTGATTTCCCAGGAGGCAGCCAGTAGCCCTCACAGTCGCTGCCTGCAAGGAGGGGGGAGGCTGAGAGCAGTCACAACCCTGCCACCCTCTCTGTACGCCCCTGCAGCTCCCACGGGGGACACGAGTCACACCTTTGCAGAGCAACTACAAGGAAAGCACACTGCAGCCCCCCGAGGAAGGTTGCCTGCTGTACTTACTGCCCCGTCGTGTCCCTCCCAGCACACCTCCAAGCCAAAACCCTCCCTGCGGTCTACGTGACTCCAAGCCTCGGGCTAAATCTCACCTACACTGCAAACGTGGACTTACTCCATTATCACCAGTGTGGTTGCACCCCATTTCTGGTGGCATAAGCATATGCACAAATTACTCCTGAGGTCTCTCGGGTAGAAACGTCCTTCTCTGAGGATGCGCCGCCAGCCTTGAGAGGACACCAGTCCCTGTCATTAGTATCTATGGGCTGCTTTGCTGATGAACCAAACCCCCATCAATAAATGCCCATCGCAGGCTGGCAGAGATGGGCAACGCTCCCAGAGTGCGGCCAATGCAAAGGGGTTTTTTTACTATTATTATTCCCTTGATCACTTCAGTCTTCCCACAGTGTTTACAGCTTTGCATGATGTTTCAGCTGTGGATGGAAGGAGTTGGCAAGTGGGGGGAGACAAAGAAGTGGCTGTGAGGGTGATACGGCCTTCGCTTGCTGGAACGAGAGAGAGGGAACGATACCAAAAGGAGGGTGGAAAAAACATGGCCACGTTCCCCATAGAAGATTTGCTTTTTTGCTTGCTTTCTTTTTTTTTTCCCCCTCCTTTAAGCTCTTGGCTTGCATTTACCCAAAAGGGGAAAAAAATAAATACAAGAGAAAGCTGTTAGGATTCTGTCTGCCCCTTTTCAGCCTTGTGCGTTTCTAGCCGCCGTCTGAATGAAGCGGAGCTAATGTCCCAGTGCATCCCAGATTAAGCACAAGTGCTTTGTGCAGATAAATTGAAAAACCTCGGCCCTGGAATACGGACTCATGTACTGGCGCTGTCAGGTTAGAGAGAGAGAGAGGGAGGGAGGCTGCCTATGGAAAACCAGATATAAAAAAAAAAAAAGAGAGAGAGCAAACAGCTTGCTGTGTGCTTTTATGTCTTGCCATAGGCACAAGGCAGCTTTTTAAGGCGAACGTATAAAGCCATTTGATGTGCGTATATATACATCTGCGTGCACGCATGTACACACAAGGCACGCGGTGTGGGTACATGCGACCCACACGCGGCACAGCGTGCACTTGTGTAAATGCCTGCTCGTCTGTAGTGGTGGAGCGCCCGGGAGTGCCAGACAAAAGACCAGAGCCTCGGCGTGCACGGGACACTGCTTACCATCAAAGGGGGCTGGGGGGTTATTTTCCTCGCTGTGCAGCTGGGAGATGGAGACCCGGAGAGGACGGAGGCTCGTAGTCTCGCTGTCTGCAGCTCGGATCCTCTCCCATTAGTCACCGGGCGCTTTGCCATTGCCTGCGATGAGTGTTGGAGCACAGCCTATGCGGGTCTCTCCCTGCCACCCGTGACAATCATCTCCCTTTGTCTCGCAGGCTCTTTGGTGGTTCTTCATGCTCCTTCTTCATTTCTCTCTTTCTCCCTGGGTCTTATTCATCAGAAGCTTCCTCCAAGTAGCACCGTGAGCCCCGAGTCCCAGATCGCCGCTCCCAATCCTGCGAAGTCCCCCTCGCCGCCAAGCCTTTCTTCTTCCTCTGGCAAGTCTGAGTAAAAAAGCCAGCGCGTTGAGCGTGCAGCGACGCACGCAGGCCCGGCTCTGGGGGCTGCCCCCCCCAAACCTTGCCAAATTAGGGTCACTCCGAACAAAATCCACGACCGGATCCGATGAATCGCTGACTTTTCAGTATGCTGAATTGGAAAAATCCCTCAACTTTTTGCACGAACCCCTCCTTTTTTTTTTTTTCCCCCAAGTCGCATAAAACGTTTTGCCCAGAAAGAAACATGGTAGTGTTTCAGGCCATTTTAACATTTTCATCAAAAAGACGATTAACGTCGGAAACAAAATGTCATCTTGCGTAAGGAAAATGAAACGGGTCGCTTCGAAAACTTGAAGCATTTTAATTACCAATGCCGTCTTTTTTAGGATTCCCCCCCCCCCCGACCAAAGCAATTTGCTGATGTCAGTGTGAATCTGTGAAACGCTTCGCTACATCTCCAGCTGCATTTTTCAGCAAATAAACAAGTTTTACCCAACACGTTTAAAAAAAAAAGCATTTTGTGACTCTCCTGGCACTTTGAAGCCGCAGACAGCAGGGCAGGGTCAGCATCGTTGTTTTACAAAGGGTGGGGAAAAAAGCCGGAGCATAAAAAGGGGAAAGGATCTGTTGAAATCCCATTGGGAGCCTGTTAGAGAGCGGAGAACAGGGCCCGGCGTCCTGGCTCCCCAACAGCTGCTCTGTCCTCGTGGTGACGTGGCAGGGTTGTCGTTTCGGAGAAGACAGCAATTTCCCTGTTGCACGTCACACCTTTGCAGGGAAAACAATTGCTTTGGATGAACTCTGCTGCTCCAAATGACAAGAAGAGAAACAAATTGGTTTTAATTGGCTTGGGTTCACGATTTCCCACTGTCTGAGAGCCCATGCTTTTCAGCTTTTATCTCTGTCACCGGCTAAACACCGCAGTGCCTGTCAAGGCTTCACCTGCCGTTACGGTCTGGAGGCAA